>NC_132915.1:45800462-46137025 GCF_047675955.1 Chlorocebus sabaeus
AAACAAACTCTTGCTTCTGCTTCCTAACAAATAATTTCTTTAATGCCTTTCCTTGATTTCATTCACACACCTCCAGTTGTAGACATACAGTTACAAGATGAATTCAGAGCCTCCTGCCTTTCATCACATGCAGTTCCTATTAACATTTAATGAGTGTCCATCGGCAAGTCTATGGATTGCTTTTTCCTCTGCCACTCTCTCAGAAATCCTCCTGCTGTCTCTGAGCTAACTCAGGATTTCTTCACTCATGTTCTTTATTTTTTTATAACTCAAAACCATCTCCATCCACCAGGCAAAGAAAAAAGTTATTAAAGCCAGTTAGAACATGACATGCCGACATCAATTCAATTTGGCTTTATTATAAGAATTAATAAAGTGATACATCTAAGAACAGCTCAGGAGCAATCTCCTGAGATTCTGCCCTCAACTTTTATATTGAGATAAAGCACCTATGCCTGTACCTTCTCTACCTTCTCCAAAGCTTGAATTAAATTTTTGCCTTTAAGTGTAAACTGGTGTAAAGTGGAAACCAAAACCAAATCTTATACCTCCTGTTGGCAAAATGATTAACACAAAGAGCCAGAAGACAAAGTTTGGAGAAAAGTAAGAGAAAAAAAGCCCCATCTAACACCAGAAAAAAAAATCCACATAATGGAAAGTGGCAAAGGCACATACGAAGGGCTTTACTTGTAGGATACTTTATCAAGTTTCTTCCAGCTACATAGTACCTCTTCCACAACGGAAATGGCGGGGGAGACACAGCCTATCATCAATCTGCAACAGAGATCCAAAGACCAGGTCATTTTCTCCATTCCTGCTTGTTCCTGGTCTTCACATTCTTCTCCTCTGGCAAAGAGATGCCCCCTCCCCCACTCTGTTCTTTGTTTTTGTGTATGATGTTCTAGTTATTTAATATTATGTCTCCTTTGTGCTCCAGATCCTGAATGACCCCAGCTGAAGTTTGTTCCCTTCTTCCAGGTTTGTTTGATTTCCTAGTTTTATGCCCAAATTTTAGAACTATCCTCTTCCTTCTCCAGAACTGACCATTTCTGGGGGAACTGATCATTTCCCCCAGAGCCCACCCATTTCCTTCTTTCCTCACATTACTCCACTGGCCTCTCTCTTTCCATTTTTACCACTGAAAGCAATGTTCTGAAAGGTGTGCAGGGAGACTAGTAGAATCTAAGAGTGTGCTGACTGTGTGTGTAATTGGAAACATGGAGCATCTCACAGAAAATGAGACAGAAGTTAACTTTCAGGAGACTGAATGAGAGTGAATGAGAGCATGTTCTGACAACATTTTGGAAAGTTCAGAAAAATGACTATGCTGAAAATTTGCCACTGTGAGCATACAAGTATCTACTAAATTCTTGACTATCCAAATGAAGGGAATACTTGATGCTATCTCACTGAACTGACAAAATTAGAATTAAATTTCCATTTGTTGCAAATGACGGTGGCATATTAACAATGATAGGAGATTATTTTCTAATTCCTCCTCTGACTACAAAATTCACAACTGAAAAAGACAAAAATAGGGCCAGGCACAGTGGCTCATGTCTATAATCCCAGCACTTTTGGAGGCTAAGGCGGGCAGATCACTTGAGGCTAGGTGTTTGAAACCACCTGAGCCAACATGGAGAAACCTTGTCTCTACTAAAAATGCAAAATTGGCTGGGTTTGGTGGTGCACACCTGTAATCCCAGCTACTTGGGAGGCTGAAACAAGAGAATTGCTTGAACTTGGAAGGCAGAGGTTACAGTGAGCCAAGATCGTGCCACTGCACTCCAGCATGGGCGACAGAGCAAGATCCTGTCTCAAGAAAAAAAAAAAAAAGAAAGAAGGCAAATATAAATGATTTAAAATGGGAGGGGCTGGTAGTAGACCCTAATAGCTAACAACTCTTTAAGATCCTCAAATAAATAATTACTAAAAATGTATTTATTCATTTTCTCTCCAGGCTGATGTTCAGATGATCTGCACAGGACCGGCATGGCACACAGGCCAATGTCTGGACATCTGCTCCAAGAGCACAGTGTCTGTGCCATTCAGGTCATTAGGATTAAGATTAAATATTACCCATATTATTTAATATTTACTACTTTAATACTTAATATTTAAGTATCAAACAACCCTGCAAGAAGGGAAGAAACTTCAGCTGGGGTCATTCAGGATCCGAAGTACAAAAGAGACACATTATTAAATAACTAGAACATCATACATGAAAACAAAGAACAAAGAGAGGGAGGGGCATCTCTTTGCAGACTGATGATATGTTCTGTCTCCCCCACCATTTCCATTGTGGAAGAAGGACGATGTAGCTGGGAGTTACTTGATAAAGAATCCTGCAAGTAAACCCCTTCGTGTGTGCCTTTGTCATTTTCCATTAGTATTAAGTATTTAAATACTTAATATTTAAATATTAAGGTTAAATATTTAATATTAACATTAAATATTTTCCTAAACATACCTACTTTCCTTTTTTCTCAGAATATTTTGAAAGAAGAGTCTTTAATATTTGTCTCTGTATTTTTTTTGTAACTATATCATTATATGGTGTGATGCAAGGGTTTTTTTAGAATTCAACTCGTATCTTTTCTACTTATCAATCCTGAAAAAGTTAAAACTAATCATGTTCTTCTTTCACAAGTCTTCCATCAAGATGGGTGATACCCATGACTGAACTATGATCTATATGCTTACACCTAAACAAATCTGGAAGTGATAGCTCCTCCTATAGCCTTTCTCAATGCTAACTTAGCCCTCAGGATGATTCCGTGAATTCTAACACATGACTTTTAATCATTTCACTCTCTTGCCCAAAATTCTGCAATGGCTCCCTGTCTTCCAGAAGAGCAGTCAGCAGGCCCATGATCAGTGACAAAACATGAGTACACAGTGCCACTCTGGTACACTTACAGGAGTAAGACTGAAATGTGTTAATAAGGCTGGGCATGGTGGCTCACGCCTGTAATCCCAACACTTTGGGAGGCTGAGGCAGGTGGATGATCTGAGGTCAGGCGATCAAGACCAGCCTGGCCAATGTGGCAAAACCCCATCTCTACTAAAAATACAAAAATTAGCCAGGCGTGGTGGCAGGCGCCTGTAGTCCCAACTACTATGGAGGCTGAGGCATGAGAATCGCTTGAACCCAAAAGGTGGAGGTTGCAGTGAGCTGAGATTGCACAACTGCACTCTAGCCTGGGTGACAGTGAGACTCCATCCCCCACAAAAAAGTGTTAATAATTGGTAGGGCCAGGCAACAAGGCAACAATCAACCTGAACAGATGCCAACATGCCATTACTGATTAGAACAAACACCAGCCATAAAAACAATTATTGGGCCACAACTGTATACTGGTTGAATATCATGTTCAAATTATATACATGTACTTACAATACTAATATTTAATGCCTTATAAATATATTACACATATAACATGAATATTATAAGACAAATTATAACAAGATAAGGAAAAAATCAACAGAAATTCAACACTTTCTTAATGTATCTCAATAAACTGCCTAAACTAGCTATCTAAAAAAAGTTCCACTTAGGAGATGACTAGTACAGAGTATGAACTTAAAACGCCTTCTCCTGGATAACAAGGTCTCTCATGATCTGGTGCCTGACCAGGTTCTTCTGCTCCAGAAATCCTGATTCACAAAATCCTGGAACATGCTATCACTTCTTCCAATTCTACCCTTGAGTGGATGCTGTTCTGTTACTGTGTTTCTGAAACACTCCTACTCCTACTCTCTTCCTTCCTCCCTTCCTCCCTCCCTCCTTCCTTCCTTTCTGTCCCTCCCTCCCTCCTTCCTTCCTTGTTTCTCTCTCTCCCTCTTTCTATCTTTCTCTCTCTCTCTCTTTCTTTTGAGACAGGTTCTCACTCTGTCACCCAGGCTGAAGTGCAGTGGCACCAACACGGCTCATTGCAGCCTTGACCTCCTGGGCTCAAGTAATCTTCCTGCCTCGACCTTCCAAAACGCTGGGATTACAGGCATGAGCCACCATGCCCGGCTCTACTCTCATTTCTTGAGTGTCACTTCAAATGCTACCTACCTCTTTTGCAATGTCTTCCTTGACTGCCCAAGACACACTTAGAGACTCCTTTTCTTATTAATGTCACAATAACAATAGCTAATATGTTTTGAACATTTGTTTTCCATCAAGTATTCTGCCAGGTATTTTATATGCAATATCTTTATTTTTTTTATTTTTTATTTTTTTGAGATGGAGTCTCGCTCGGTCACCAGGCTGGAGTGCAGTGGCACGATCTCGGCTCACTGCAAACTCCGCCTCCCAGGTTCAAGTGATTCTCCTCCCTCAACCTCCCGAGTAGCTGGGACTACAGGTGCACACCACCATGCCTGGCTACTTTTTGTATTTTTAGTAGAGATGAGGTTTCACCATGTTGGCCAGGATGGTCTTGATCTCTTGACCTCATGATCCATCCACCTTGGCCTCCCAAAGTGCTGAGATTACAGGCGTGAGCCACTGCGCCCGGCCTATATGCAGTATCTTGAATAATTTCCCCAACAACCACCAGAAGGTAGGTACTATTATCATCTGCAAGCTGAGGTTTAGGAGGGTTAAAAGCGTTATTCAATGACACAGCTAACAGAAGGCAGGGGAGGTATCTAGGCCCAAATCTGACACTAAAGTGCATACTTATATACCTCTATTTGTCCATATCCCCAATAATACAAATATCACATAGCATTGTAATTGTCAGTTTGCATGACAACAGGGATACTAACTTTTCACCCTTCTAGTCACAGAAAATTCATGAAAATGCTTGCTGAATGAATATATCTACTTAAAATACTGGATTTTTTAAATTATGAGCTTTTCAGCTTATGCGCTATGGAACATTATATCTTATACCTGTGTGTGCTTTTTATATTTTAAACACTGCTAACAAACTAGGTACTGTATATGACTAAATTTTAGCTTATAAGGAGTAAAACTTGCTTTCACCTACAGCAATAAGAAATTCAGAAAAAGAGCATGTTCAAACAGTACTAATGATTTGATATATTTGGCTGTGTCCCCACCAAAATCTCAACTTAAGTGGTATCTCCCAGAATTCCCACATGTTGTAGGAAGGACCCAGGGGGTAACTGAATCATGGGGGCCAGTTTTTCCCATGCTGTTCTCATGATAGTGAATAAGTCTCATGAGATCTGATGGGTTTTTCAGGGGTTTCCGCTTTTGCTTCTTCCTCATTTTTTCTCTTGCCGTCACCATGTAAGCAGTGCCTTTCGCCTCCCGCCATGATTCTGAGGCCTCCTCAGCCATGTGGAACTGTAAGTCCAATTAAACCTCTTTTTGTTCCTAGTCTCCAGTATGTCTTTATCAGCAGCATGAAAACAAACTAATACAGTATATTGGTCCCAGCAGAGTGGGGCATTGCTGAAAAGATACCCGAAAATGTGGAAGCGAATTTGGAACTGGGTAACAGGCAGAGGTTGGAACACTTTGGAGGGCTCAGAAGACAGGAAAATGTGGAAAAGTTTGGAACTTCCTAGAGACTTGTTGAAAGGCTTTGCCCAAAATGCTGATAGCAATATAGACAATAAAATTCAGATAAGGTGGTCTCAGATGAAGATGAGGAACTTGAAGGGAACTGGAGCAAAGGTGACTTTTGTTATGTTTTAGCAAAGAGACTGGCAGCATTTTGCCCATGCCCTAGAGATTTGTGGAACTTTGAACTTGAGAGAGATGATTTAGGGTACCTGGCAGAAGAAATTTCTAAGCAGCAAAGCATTCAAGACTTGCATGCTGTTAATGGCATTCTTTTTTTTTTTTTTGAGACACAGTTTTGCTCTGTTGCCCAGGGCTGGAGTGTAGTGGTGCAATCTCAGCTCACTGCAAGCTCCGCTTCCCGGGTTCACGTCATTCTCCTGCCTCAGCCTCCTGAGGAGCTGGGACTACAGGTGCCTGCTACCAAGCCCAGCTAATTTTTTATATTTTCAGTAGAGATGGGCTTTCACCATGTTAGCCAGGATGGTCTCTATCTCCTGACCTCACAATCCATCCACCTCGGCCTCCCAAAGTGCTTGGATCATAGGCGTGAGCCACCATGCCCAGCCGGCATTCAGTTTTATAAGGGAAGCAGAGCACAAAAGTTTAAAACATTTGCAGGCTAACTATGTGATAGAAAAGAAAAACCCGTTTTCTGGGGAGAACTTCAAGCCAGCTTCAAATTTGCATAAGTAGCAAGGAGCCTAATGTTAATCCCCAAGAACATGGGGACAATGTCTTCATGCCATGTCAGAGAACTTCCCGGCAGCCCCTCCCATCACAGGCCCAGAGGCCCAGAAGGCAAAGGTGGTTTCATGGGCTGAGCTCAGGGTCCCCATGCTGTGTGCAGCCTAGGGACTTGGTGCCCTGGATCCCAGCCGCTCCAGCCGTGGCTGAAAGGGGCCAACATACAGCTCGGGCTGTGGCTTCAGAGGGTGGAAGCCCCAAGCCTTAGCAGCTTCCACATGGTGTTGAATGTGCAGGAACACAGAAGTCAAGAATTGAAGTTTGGGAACCTCCACCTAAATTTCAGAGGATGTATGGAAACACCTGGATGCCCTGGCAAAAGTTTGCTGCAGGGGCGGCGCCCTCATCGAGAACCTCTGCTGGGGCAGGGCAGAAAGGAAACATAGTGTGGGAGACCCCACACAGAGTCCCTGCTAGGGCACCGCTTCATGGAGCTGTGAGAAGAGGGCCACCCACCTTTAGACCCCAGAATGGTAAATCCACCGACAACTTGCACTGTGTGCCTGGAAAAGACACAGATGCTCAATGCCAGCCCATGAAAGCAGCCGGGAGGGAAGCTGTCCCCTGCAAAGCAACAAGGGTGGAGCTGCCCAAGACCATGGGAACCCATCTCTTACATCAGCGTGATGTGGATGTGAGACCTGGAGTCAAAGGAGATCATTTTGGAGCTTTAAAATTTGACTGCCGTGCTGGATTTCAGACTTGCATGGGCCCTGTAACCCCTCTGTTTTGGCCAATTTCTCCCATTTTGAATGGCTGTATTTACCTAATACCTGTATCTGGGAAGTAATTAGCTTGCTTTTGATTTTTTCTTTTTTTTAAAGACAGAGTCTCACTCTGTTGCCCAGGCTGGAGGTGCAGTGGTGCAATCTCAGCTCACCGCAATTCCCATCTCCTGGGTTCAAGTGATTCTCCTACCTCAGCCTCCCAAGTAGCTGGGTCTACAGGAATGCAGTACCATGCCCAGCTGATTTTTGTGTTTTTAGTAGAGACAAGGTTTCACTATGTTGGCCAGGCTGGTCTCAAACTCCTGACCTCGTGATCCACCTGCCTTGGCCACCCAAAGTGTTGGGATTATAAGCGTGAGCCACTGTGCCCAGCTGCTTGCTTTTGATTTTACACGCCTGTAGGCAGAAGGGACTTGCCTTGTCTCAGATGAGAACTTGGACTGTGGACTTTTGGGTTAATCCTGAAATGAGTTAAGACTTTGGGGGACTGCTGGGAAGGCATGATTGGTTTTGAAATGTGAGGACGTGAGACTTGGAGGGGCCAGGGGGCAGAATGATATGGTTTGGCTGTGTCCCCACCTAAATCTCAACTTGAGTTGTATCTCCCAGAATTCCCACGTGTTGTAGGACGGACCCAGGGGGAGGTAACTGAATCATGGGGGCGGGTCTTTCCCATGCTACTCTTGCGATAGTAAGTCTCACAAGATCTGATAGGTTCATCAGGGGTTTCTGCATTTGCTTCTTCCTCATTTTTTCTCTTGCCACTGCCATGTAAGAAGTGCCTTTTACCTCCTACTATGATTCTGAGGCCTTCCCAGCCATGTGGAACTGTAAATCCAATTAAACCTCTTTTTTTTCCCAGTTTCGGTTATGTCTTTATCAACAGCGTGAAAACGAACTAATACATGATTCTCTTAAGATTTGTAAGGATATATTCCAAAGGCCTCACAAGAACTATATTGTCCTGCACTGACACAAAGGGAAAAGAATCTGGACAGTACAGGTATGTAACCTCACCCTTTTCTCATCTTACTTCTCCTTCCCCTCTCACTTCCTAGGAGAAAGGAGGAAGAAAGAGAGGGAGACAGGGTAAGAGTGAGACAGAGTTGCAGGAAAAAATAGAAAAGCTGCTAGTAAGCTTACATGAGGTGCTGCCCTGCATTTGTCAGACAGAGAGAATGATGGAAATTAGGAAAAACTGAGATCTAAGCCTTCAAAACATGTTGTGGTAGCTTTACCTTCACCTAGGTTCTTGTGTATGCCTTCTCTCCTCTGCAGACTGTGCACTCTTTAAGGATAAAAATTCAGAAGAGGTCACTTGGCTCAGTTACCTTCCAACTCCTTCCAGACTGGCTCACCTATTCACTCAGTCCTAAACCAGCCTCTTAGTCTTCAAACAGAGTGAAACTTCTAAAATCCAGGAATGGTCCACATCTTATAATCCTTCCTCTTTTTACATCTCTTAAAGGCAAGTACTGCTTTATGGAACTTTAGAAATGCCAAGAGATGCACCAGAAAATTCAGCCATTGGAGGCTCAATGAATAGTAAATGAAAGGTTAATGTTGGAAGTTATGAGAAACAGCTACTTAACGAAAGGGGTGAAACATAAAAAAACTAAGTTTTAGTTATGTTGATATGGATTTGTGGATCCTGCCACCAGGCATCAGAAGTCAGTGGACATTTGAAAATGTGTAACTGGTACAAAAGGAAGGTGGAAGCATGGGAAATGGACATGGATCATCTACAGAGAGGCAGCAGCTATACGTGGATACTATGGCAGAGTCTCAAGGCACATCTAGACAGACAGGAGACAACAGTGGAAAAGGACACATATCTGGGAGACTTCTTTGGAGCTAAGCATGATACAAGAAGAGCAAATCAGGTGGCTCTTACTTCTTTCCCTATGAGGTGTCCCTAGTGTGTGAGCAGACGAAATGGCACTTGTCACAGTGGAACCTTACATCTCTGCAGAAGAGAAGAAGCTATTTTAATAAGTATTATACAGTGGAATGCCATGGACCAAGAGTCAGAAGAATTCAGATTCTTTTTTTTTTTTTGAGACGGAGTCTTGCTCTGTCCCCCAGGCTGGAGTGCAGTGGCCGGATCTCGGCTCACTGCAAGCTCCGCCTCCCAGGTTTACGCCATTCTCTTGCCTCAGCCTCCAGAGTAGCTGGGACTACAGGCGCCTGCCACCTCACCCGGCTAGTTTTTTGTATTTTTTAATAGAGACAGGGTTTCACTGTGTTAGCCAGGATAGGATGGTCTCAATCTCCTGACCTCATGATCTGCCCATCTCGGCCTCCCAAAGTGTTGGGATTACAGGCTTGAGCCACCGCGCCGGGCCAGAATTCAGATTCTTTAACAACCAACCATACTTCAAATTTCTCATCTTCAGAAGCGGATCTTACTTTTTTCCCTTACAGGGTTCTAACAAGAAACAAACCTGAAAGTGCTCTGTAAAGGTAAGACTGCTATACAGGGATATAAGGTAGCACTTATGAATTCCTTTAAGAAACTCAAGTTAACTCTTCTGAATTAAAAGGCTAAGAGGAAGTATTATTTTAAAATATAAAAATAAAAGTGCTGATCCCAGCTCAACCACTGTCAAAGCAACCTTAGGCAGTCACTTCACCTCTCTATGTTCCAATTTAAAGAATTCAAATTTCATTCCTGACTATCTCATGAAGATACAATGATGGGGCTGGGTGCGGTGGCTCATGCCTGTAATCCCAGCACTTTGGGAGGCTGAAGCAGGTGGACCACCTGAGGTTAGGAGTTTGACACCAGCCTGACCAATATGGTGAAACCCCATCTCTACTAAAATTACAAAAATTAGCCGGGTGTGGTGGTGTACTCCTGTAGACCCAGCTACTCAGGAGGCTGAGGCAGGAGAATCACTCGAACCCAGGAGGTGGAGGTTGCAGTGAGCTGAGATCGTGCCACCACACTCCAGCCTGGGCAACAGAGTGACACTCTGTCTCAACAACAACAACAACAAATAAGAAATAAAAAATTTTTAAAAAGATATGATGATGAGTAAGTACTTAAAAGTGTTGCCAGATCCACTGGGCAATGTCTTAACACTCAGGGGGCAGTCATGTGATATTATAGCTTGTCTGAATAACTTTTTAAGCTTTGTGATGTTTCTCCAAAATCTCTGGGTCTTTGATACCAAAGATAAACAGACAAAGATACCCAATCTTGACTGATGTAGCATTTGCTTTCAAGTTCTAAGAGAACTGTAACTTGTAACTTCACTAACAGAATGCACAGTGATCCGCTGTAAAAATTAAGCAAGTCACTTATCCTTGCATATTGAATAAAAGTTAAGATTATACATCCTAATTGAAAAGAATATGTCCCGGAAAAAAAAACATTAACTCCACATACAAATCCCTATATGTTGTTTTTTAAAAATCATTTCATAAAACAGCAGAAAGAAGAACACTTGGGAACATTAGATGTGAAAATAGGCAAGAGACAACAAGGACCTGAATGGAGGGAGAAAAGTGTTCAAGGGCTATTTAGAAGGCTGAGGCAATGATATTTACTTAGATGGCTGAGGCAGCACCATTTTCTTTTTTCTTTTGTTTTTGTAACTGAATAGAGGAGGTGACAAAAGAGGAGAGCATGGAAGATGAACTCTCAATATTGCACCCCGGATGTCCTCCAGGTATGTGCTGGTGGGAAGAAGGTTTGATGAGAAAGATGAGTCAAATTATTAATACACATACTGAGAATAAAGTATCTCTGCAACACTTTGTTTTGAAAATTGCCTTACTGACTCCTAGTTTATCTTCATATAGTGTAACAGAAAAATGCAAAGTGTTTTAATTGCACTTCAAGTTTTCTTTGAAAAAAATCAAATTGGTAGAATGCTTAAATACTCAGAGAATATCCCAAAACTGAGTTATTTGTAGAAGAAATATTCACATACCATAGTAATTCTAGTCTCCCAGTCATTAAAAAAACCCATGATAAATACCACATGGTGGGCTCATCTTGGGAACTCTCTATCAAAAGGTACTGAAAATGGCATTAAAGCAAAAGAACTTCAACCAGACTTCTGTGTTCCAGCTTCAACATAGGAAGAACTACACAGACCTGGACAGTTGGAAGATGCCATGCCATCTCAGATTGCAGCAAAGGAAGGAAATATTAAAAGGCTTTTCAACACTCTAGGTACAACACTATTCAGAAAGTAGGTCTGACTTTACACCATGGTGAACTGCAGGAAGGCTTTAGTCTCATGAAAATAGCAGAGAATCTATTAAATTCATGAACATGAGGACACTGGGTTTGATTTTTCCAAGCCATAATGTTAGCAGGGGTTAATTTGCCTATATAATAGAAGATCTTATTGTACATATAACATAGCCTTGTGAACACACCTGTGTTCACCTGTACACGTTATATACTTGCCTCTTTACCCTAAACATGGCAATGTTTTTAAAAACAATGTCAGAAGTTATTTCAAAAACTCACAGTATGTTGCTATGGTGCATGCTGCTGTAAAGAAAAAGCTAATGGGCTCTCTACTTAATGTGATTACAGCCATTATTGACATAATGCCAGGAAGACGCAAAACCATTAGCATTACGCTACAGCTCACTTAAGTATCCACTCAGATTCGGTATTTGATCCACAATTTTAATTTTGTTCTGCTCTATTCAGAGCTGTATTACACAAAATGCATAATTAAAAGCTGCTGTGATTCTCTCTACTTCTCAAATTAAAAACATAGCAAACATTTGTAGTTCTAATCCACTAGAAATTAATAAATCAAATAGTGTCTTTTATCCTCTTTCCTCCATACAATTCAGACTGCAGGTTGGGAATACTTTCGCCTGCAACAGAGTATGCTACAGAAGGAGCAGCTGCTCAAAGAAAAGTCTCCAAACTGCCTACTGTAAAGGCAAGTAAGAACCTGGAGGGCCTAGCAGCACCAACAGCCTTATAATTCCAAGCTTTAAGCCGGAAGGGCTTTCTGGAAAGAAAAATTTTAATCAATTCACCATAAATCCTTTTGATGCATTTTCTTTCATTAGCTCACTTTGTCAAGCATACACATGCTCCTAATTTAATTTAATCAAATGCACCATGTCTTTCTGTCAACAGTGAAGCAATTCCCATGTCCAAAAGATCTCCTATCAACTCCCTACCCAGGACAGCCTGGAGGGGAAGCTGACGAGAAAGAGTTTTGCTTTATCCACCATTAAAACTGAAAGGGCTTCCCCCTGAAGATCTGCCATCAAGAGCTGAGCCACTGACGCCATTCCTAGATCCACTGCTACTAGAAGCCTTCATCACTTGCAATAATAGAGGATGATGATTCATTACAATAAAAACAG
Organism: Chlorocebus sabaeus; assembly: GCF_047675955.1. Lineage (NCBI taxonomy): Eukaryota > Metazoa > Chordata > Mammalia > Primates > Cercopithecidae > Chlorocebus > Chlorocebus sabaeus. The sequence goes on from NC_132915.1 coordinate 45,812,817, forward strand.
TATCTACTCCCCTGTGGAAGATAATCCTAGGGAAGTTCTGGAAGGAGTATTAAAAACAGCAGCAGAGCAAAGAGAGGGAATGCGTATCTAAACCTAGGCTCCCACACTGCCCTGGAGTTTCTGCTGTACACACCTGAGGCCCTCCCTTCAGGTCGCCGTGGCCAGTTCTTCCAAGTATATAACCCCTCACCATCACCATTTTCCTCATTAATTGCAACTCATCCTTCAGACCTCAGCTCAAAGTTCACTTTGTCAAGGAAGTGATTTCAGAAGTACACTAGATGACTTGCTTTTTAACCTGTGTATGTGTGTTGTCTTTTAAAAAAACTCTGGCAGTCTGACACTGTCTCCTTTCCCTAGTCTCTAAGCTCTAAGAAAGCAGGGACCACGGGTTTATCCAGCTCACCATTTTAACTTCTAGAAACTTTCAGCTTTGGCATATAGTGGGCATCAAAAAAAAAAAAAAAAAATACATGTCAAATGACTGAATGCTAAATTAATCTACTGTGATCCAATGGTCTTCTATATATGCCAAATTTCTGTCATGTTCTACAGCTATTTAGTATTACAAGGTGATCATTCCCGAAATCGTATTTTTGAAAAAACTATAATGATGCAAGGGTTTGGAAATGTACAAAAATTGTCCAATTTATGGGTTTTACATGTGTCTGTGGTAGGGAGAGAACATCAGCAGGGAGGGGGTCAGAAGTAATGTAGGATCCAGAATAGCCTTCAAGAGGAACCCCGATATTCAATGAGAACTTAAATACAAGTGTCCCAAACCATGTTGCTCCATCAGGGTAGAAAAGGAGAGGACAGGAAGAAAAGCAGCAAGGGACAAAAAGACCTCTCCTTGAAGAATAGCCAAAGTATCATTTGGGTCTGTAATCCCAGCACTTTGGGAAGCCAAGGCAGGAGGATCACTTGAGGCCAGGAGTTTGAGGTTCCAAGTGAGCAATAGTCACTCCACTGCCCTCCAGCATGGGTGACAGAGCAACACACTATCTTTAAAAAGAGAAAATTTTAAAAGTATCATGCAGCTTTAGAATGCTCTTTGATTACCTTTAGGGTCTAGTATTGGCTTTCCTTGATAAAAATGTGACAAGGAGATTTAAAAAAAAAGTCCTTAATTTTCTTAACAAATCAATATTTGAAAATGTCTAAGCAACAGCCAAAGCTGTCTCACTAAGACAGTCATTTATTAATGTCAAACTTAAACATTTTTTCAAAAAGAAGTTATTTTTCTCTTACCCTCTTGGATCTGTTTTGTAAGCTTCCTGACTTTAAAATTTTAGCTATTTCTTCTTGCTGAAAAGCTAACAACTTCATTTAGACATTTAATATATCTAGACTATTTCCATATAACCCTAAAAAAAAGTTTAAAAAATATTTATGGGGAAAAACATATAATTATATTTCAATTCAGCTTTAACATTACAAAATTTTCTCTTTTATCAAAAATTTGATATCTCCATTTCTTTGTATCATAATCCTGAATTAAGAGGTGTTTTGTCTTGAATGCTTTCAAAAGGACAGGCATCCTCAGAGTAGGCCTGGAGGGAAACTTTCTTTGGCTCCTACTTTAGAAGCAAGTCATAGAACAAAGGGGATACTCTCCTCCGGTGGGGGTACCTGGCCCCTGATTTGAACTTCTCAGTATGTCTTTTTGTAGGTGCTTAGGAACTATAATTTCTCCTTAGAAAAAGACTTGAGTGGGCCCCTGCATCTTTCCATATCCTGCAAACAGATGACAGGAGTAGTCAGGCAGGAAAAAAAAAACCCCCAGCTGTATCTGGCTCATCACAGTATGAGGTAGTTCATTTCTTTGTTTCATGGCTCTAACTGTTCTGTGTCCTTCCTTCCACTGGGCTGAAATCTGCCTTCCTATAAATTTCCATCCTCTGAGGTATTAACAAAAGCAATCTGCTTCCTGGTCCACGTGCATCTCCTTACAGATGGGGAGGAGACTACATTCCGGCAGGCTTTTCTGCAGTCCAAACATTGTCAATGGCTTCCCCGTGGTCAGTCTGCAGACCCTTCACCACCCTGGTCATGACTGGTGATCACATTTCAATTGCTCAATGCTCCTCATACACAGTGGTACCCAGAATTAAAACCAAGATCCCAGAAGTGATCTGTGAAGAAGGGGATAATATCACCGTAATTCTGCTCTTAATGAGCAAAGGCACTATTTCTTAAAAAGGCACATGACATAAATGACACAAAATACAAACATTTTCAGCTTAGTATTTCTTCCACACGGTTATAAAATACTGCCTTTTTAAAGATGTCATCTATAACCTAATTTCTGATCTTATTCTTCAATGAACAGTGTTAGTGTAACAAAATATTCAGCCTAAAAACATCTTTTAACACAAATTATAAGATGAAAGGACCATCAGATGTTTTAAGTATAGATCACAGAACGTACAGATGCTTATTAGCTTCAGAAAATGTGAACTCCATATTAACCATACAGCTGCTGGCAAACTCTTCTAGGTCAAAAAGGAATGTCAGTGTGTAAGAGTACCTCTAAATTGAAGTAACTATTTTGTGACTCCCTGCATTCTGATTTCTTTAAGCTCTTCCAGTTCAGACTAAAGAAAAGAAGCATGACCTTGACATTAAACAGATGACCAACAGGCAAACGGGACTTCAATTCACAAAAACCAAAAGGACTCCAAAAAAGAAAAACTTGGTGGTTGGGGCTGGGAGCGGCGACTCACGCCTGTAATCCCAGCACTTTGGGAGGCTGAGGTGGGCAGATAACCTGAGGTCAGGGGTTTGAGATCAGCCTGGCCAACATGGTGAAACAGTCTCTACCAAAAATATAAAAATTAGCCAGAAGCGTTGGCGCACACCTGTAATCCCAGCTACTCGGGAGTCTGAGGCAGGAGAACTGCTTGAATTTGGGAGGCAGAGGTTGCAGTGAGCCCAGTGCGCCACTGTACTCCACCCTGGGTGACAGAGCGAGACTCTGTCGGAAAAGAGAAAAGTAAAGAAAAGAAAAGGAAAAGTTGGTGGTTGGAAATTTATCCCCAACTTTGACTACAATGGGATTTCAGAGGGTGTGTTCATGTGTGTGTTTCAGACCACTTCAATTGCCATCTCTCATGCCAAAGAATACAGCACGTAGGAAAGTTTTCAAGTTTCAAAAAGGTTCATTTTTCCTTCAGTGATAGGGAGGTGTAAGAGCCTTCCTCTTCAATATTTTATTATTAAAATTTTCAAATACGCAGAAAAGTCGAATGAATTGTATAGTGAGCACTTATGTATCTACCATCTAAATTCTACAATTAACATTTCATTAGATTTGCTTTTAAGAGTCTTTTTTATGTATCATTGATCAGCATGAGAAAACAGTCCTATAATTTACAATTTTGGGGGGAAAGTTCCTGATATCACTGGGCCAGCACTCATTTTTGAAGTACAGAAATAAACATTTCAAGTGTTTAAGTTAGGCTAATATAATTTTGCTTGCATTTAAGATCTAACTTCTTTATGCACATTGGGTAAAATATTTGCTAGATTATTTATGTTTATTTTAATAGCTCAGCACAAAGATAGTAAAATGTTATCTGTAACAGCTTAACCTTTGGAAGAATACATACCTTTGACAGTTTCCAAATGTTTCTAAAATCTTGAAAATTATTTGCAAGCTACTTGCGGTCCCCCATGAATCAGCTTAAGTTATTATCATAAAATAAGGATAGCAGGTATTATAATATTCAGTATTTACTATGTGGCAAGTACCATTCTAAGAAGTACTCTGCATATTTTAGCTCATTCAATACACGTAACATCTCCACTAAAAAGGTACTTTTAATATTATCACCTCCATTTTAAAAATAAGAAACATGGCGCATAAAGAGTCAAAGACCTCACAAGTAGTAGAGGTGGGATTCAAACTCTGGCAACCTAGCACTGCACACTTTTTGGCTTCTCAGGACACTGCACAGCCTCTCTGGCAAACAAAAACAACCCTGTGCCTGATGAAAATGCAATTTGTTAAATTATTACCATTCCATCGCTGATATTCCTGCTAACTTAGGAACTGGTTATTTTCATTTCAGAAGCTGAAGCAATGTTCAATTTCAATGAATATTTTTTAAAGCCAACAAGTTGTTAGTTTCTGAATAAAAATTATATGTACGAGGTACAGTGTGGTTATAATATATTTGGAAAAGAAAGTATGTGTCTATACTGAGAATGAAATTAATGCCTATACACAAACACATACAGTCCAATATGCAAAGAATATGTGTGATCTTAGACAAGATAATTAATTTCTCTGAACCCACATCCTTGTTGACAAAATGAGGGTAATACTATAATCTTAGTCGAACTTCACGGGATCATTATGTGAATTATAGTGGAGAATCTGACTTCCAAAGTATGTGTAATAGAATAAGCACTCAAAAAATGTTAGCTACGAACACATATAAAAACCTTAGCACTGTATGTGGCACATGCTGAACACTAAAAACTGTCGTCAGTAATAATAATATTAACAACAATAATAGAAGATCAATATATGTCAATAATAACTAATGTTCACAGACACCATGGGGGAAATTATCGATCCATAATTGTGTTTTAATGTTTCCAAAAGAATAATTTTAATCTTGGCCAAACACAGTCTTCCAGCAGATTGCATCATAACGGCTACTTCTGATTAAATCAAAATGACTAAATAGTACTACAGATTTAGCAGAATAATTTAATTTATAAATAAATCAAACTGGTATCAGCACAAGGTCCCTGTCGGCTATCAGATTCCATTGTGTCAACCCAATAGTGTTGGGAAACCTTTAAAAAAATACTATAAATATTCATCTATAGAAACTCAAACTAAAAGGCAAACAAACAAACAAACAAACAAAAAAACCCTCTTCTTATATTGAACAACACAAGAAGGAAATAAAGTCTATTTTGACAGTTTAAATTTTAAGTTAGCACTGATGAAGGTGATTGCAGACACTGATTCTAAGACTCTCGTTTCTCCTTACTCATACAAGGATGATGAGACATACAATCTTTCTTACTTCCAAACCCCACAGCCTGCAGATAATTTACAAAATCTGTTACTTCTTCTCTATCAGGAATAACTATATCACAAGAAGATTCCCTTCCCTCTGTGTTTCTAATTTAAATGAATAAACTCAGAGGAATCAACCTCTGCATCATCACAAACTTCAGACTCCAGGACTCTCTGGACCAGACTGGGGTTTCAGAGAACAGCCACAGAGTCACTGAACCCCTCAGATGGCTGTAAGTGAAAAGTCATGCAAAGGTCCGGGGCTTTCCTTGGCCAGCCCATCAGTCCACTCATGTGTGACTAACACCCCAACTATCCATCTGTCTGGACCATTTAGTCTTTGCAGGTACAAATGGCAATTTGCTGTCCATTTTCAATTACACATGTATTTTCTCCACTATATCTAACAGCATGTAAAACAAAAAGTGCCATTTTGTACACACAAAGGCACTTACCAGGGCTCGGTGGATCTCAACACCATGCACTCTGAAAGGATTGATGATGGTGTGATGGGAATGGGACGGGAAATGAAAAACTCTGTTTTCCCCTGTTAATACCATAATGTAACTTGATTGTTAAAAAAAAAAAGTATATTCTCTACCACCTTGTGCCACTGAAAAGACACTGTTGAAACCAAGAGACTTCTGTCCTGATAAAAGCAACTGACCATATTTCATTTCCTTACATACTATTCTCTTCCTTTCATTTCCATTATTTCATTGCTCTCAAATTACATGTATCTGTGTGGTTTCTTCAAGACACAAGATTTGAATACTATAAAGCTCTGTGGTTTTGGCTGCAAGTGGGCAATCCAGTCCTTAAACAGATGCTAAACAAGACCATATCCAGGTTTCCCAAAATTTTGGTAGAACTTATTTAGCAATAATTAGCAATGATTACATGGTATACAGAGTGGTGTATACACCGTATACCATGAAATACAAGGAAGCCATAAATCTCCAGATGAAAATATTAATTTCATATCCCACATAGCTAATTCTACTGCTATTGCAGGATCAAGAACTTGGGAAAGCATCTGCTTTAACTCAAATCCAAGCAAATACACATGCATATGTGTAGATTATTTTGAGGGATACTTATTTCTACAGTAACAAAAAGGGAGTGGGATAAAAGGCAAGCTGCCCTTGTATAAAATTCCCTAAGGAATGGTCCCTGAGCAAAAGGACTTGAAAGTCACCCATGGAAGATGTCACAGACTTTCAGGCTTCTATGCACCCATCTTCAAGCATGACCCTGTCCTAAAGCTTTTCTTTGCTCCACTCACCCAAACTACTTTGCAGACTTCTATACGCCATGGGTGCTTAACAAATCCTGGCTGATAAAGCTAATGGCAAAAGAAAAATCTACCCAGAACCCCAAATCACCTGCCAACTCTTCTATTCTTTCTGGCTCTCCCAGGAGGAAATGGCTGTGATTAACTTTTTAAAATGAACTCACGGCTTTTGCTGTGGTGTCATGTCCCCTCCAAACTCAGGCACCTCTATCTGACTACTGACTTCCTCCTGTTTACTGACTACTAACTCTCTCTCGTTAAATTTTGAACAATCTATGCCGTTTTACACCTTACAGCTCAGAAAAGGCAGCACAGTAGCTCGTGTAGGAATGTGACAGAATGTTTTTATTCCACCCCCGAAATAAAGCTCCTTGTTTTTGACACACTGGAAAATGTACAGCCAGAGAGTGCTCGAGGCGAAGATGCCACCCCAGCCTTACATCTGTCTGCTTTCATTTGTCTACAACTGTGCTTATAGATAAAACAAGCTTTCCAGATGTCATCACAAGCAGGGCTCATATGCTGACTTCACTGAGACACCATTGTTGGCTGCCAGCATAACAGAGTTGTAAAACTAAAATATTTAAACTCTGAGCTACTCAAAACAACTTTGAATGTCACACAGGATCTTATTTCAGGATTAATTAATGTATACCCCAATAAAATAATCATGTGTTAAAAACAGAGCTGGCTGGCATGCAAGTGGATCTAATTTTCCTTTTTCCAACTGTTCCAATGGTATGCAATAGCATCATGAAGAAATTTCTGAAGGACAGCGTTTATGTGTATACCCTATCAAGTTCTTAAGTTTCAGGTGCTACAACATTTCACTGTGCCGGGACCTATATGTTCTCATTGTTTAAAACAGACATAATGAACCTAATATGAACAAAAGCAATATGCCAGGCACAGACTATAAAGACATTTCCACTGTCAGAGGGGAAGACCAATGACAAGTGATGGGGGAGATTACTAAGAGGCATTGTTATACGCATCCATATGTGAAGCTTGGCTTCAGGCAACCTGGTATCAGGGAGCTTGAATGTTTGTTTGAGAACACAATATCCCTGTGGTTATAATTACAACCACTGTACAAGAAGAGGACTGCCGTGGTTTCATAATGCCCTTAACAAAGAAGAACACATCACTCCTGTGCTTCCAGAAAAATTACACACACACACGCGCACACACGCACACACACACACATTATTTCTATTCTTTTTCTCTGAACCTGCCCAACAATTTAGTTTTCATTGAGTGAACGAAAGGGAGTTCAACTTCGGTCTAAATGACCATTCCTCATAACCATCTAATACAGTGGTTCTGAACTGGAAAAAGAAGCCCTCTCACAGTTGGTACATGAGACTTCCACTCATCTCCCACCAACTTGGGCTTTCCTCCTGCTCTGATTAAGTCTCTTCTAGCCCAGTTTGCATTTTTGTAAACTTGGGTCAGGGATGTTCATTAAGCATCTGTTACTCAAAAACTGTTTTGTGGGTCATTCTGGTTTTAGAGGCCAAATCCATCACACCACAAGCCTTCTGGAATTTCTGCTTAATTTAATAAGAGACTAACTTTGCATTAACCCAGTCAAGGCATCATATAGGGTCTGTCAGGGCCAGTCCTACACCCCACTGGGCTCATTTCATGTTGCTAGAGCTTAAAAATTAAAATTAAAAAGCACATTCTAGCCTGGGCAACATAGTGAGACCCTGTCTCTACAAAAAGATTTTTAAAAACAGACGAGCGTGGTGGTGCGTGCCTGTAGTTCCAGTTGCTTGGAAGGTTGAGGTGGGAGGACTGCTTGAGCCCAGGAGAGTGAGACTGCAGTGAGTTATTATCACACCACTTCACTCTAGCCTGGGCAACCGTGTGAGACTCCATCTCAAAAAGAAAAGACAGAAAGAAAAAAGCATGTTCCGGGCAGTCCACAACCCTTCTGAATCCCCCATTTGTACCCCCAAGATGCTGTAGAATAAAACATTTACTTGTGATGGCTTTCCAGGAGACCATTTATAGAGGGGAAAAGGGAGTCAGTTACTTTGCTTTCCCACCATCCTGAATGCTCCCATCTTCTCTTGAGCGGATCTTAGTTCGAATCCTCTGAAAATAAATCACCCCAAAGCACTCAAGATTTCCCCAAAGGCTCCAGCAGGCTTTCTGCTTTGTGTGTTTCCACTCCTGTGCTGGGAGGCTAATGTGTTTGAGGAATGTTGTTTTAATGCAAAGAACTTAGTAGAGTCAAAACAACCTGCCATAGCGATCAGTCTGCCTCTGATGATCCTGGCCTCTGTCACTCCTGTTTCAGCCAGAGAGGAAGAGGTCAGAGGAAAATGAGGACCTGGGTGTTAAATTCTGGTCATTTCTAAGCGTTTGGACAGCAATATACTTCTTGAAATCAGAATAGTAATATCATTCCTGGTTCTGGGGGACTTGATGTCCCTCCATCTGGCTAAATTTTTAGGATGGGGCAGGAAGAATTAATACTGAAGCACACCCTGCGCTTAATCTTCTGACACCCAAATCAGTGCGCACCCATTTTAATATCCTCCCAGTACTATGCTTGGACGATGTCATCTGCAAGATTCTCTTCATAAGATTATTATGAGTGATGCTTACACTAACCCTAATTTTCAGCAAACACGTATTCCTCAGAAACATTTAATGATACATTAGGCTCTCAAATATTTGCACTGAAGTTTACTTTCTGTTCTTTAAAGTTCTCCTGGGTTTCTATAGGGATGCAAATTATTAAACTGCAGCAATCTGGGAGATTCACAATTTTTTTTTTTTTTTTTTTGGTAGAGACAAGGTCTCACTATGTTGCTCAGGATGGAATGCAGTAGTGGGATCACAGCTCACTGTAGCATCAAACTCCTGGGCTCGAGCAATCCTCCTGCCTCAGCCTGCTGAGGAGCTGGGACTACAGGCACATGACACCATGCCTGACTAATTTTTTTTTATAGAGATAATGTCGCGCTCTGTTGCCCAGGCTGATCATGCAATCCTCCCATCTTGGCCTCACAAAGTGCCAAAATTACAGTTATGAGCCACCATGCTTGGCCGTAGACATCATTAATCTCATTTTTGCCTTTTAAATCCACTGGGAAATCCAAGTATAGACACTTTCTATATTCCCCTTTTACAGATGAGAAAAGAGATGTGTAACTCAGTTACCTGTTTGCCTAAGGGCAAGACAGTAAGCCTGGGGCTGAGTCAGTTTACGTGAAGAACAACTAGAAGCACAGTCTTGAGGGCATCAAACGTCCTCTCCTGGCTACAGACCAGAGGATGTAATAACAGCAGTAAGTCTGTCGGCTGGGGGCAGAGGGGGTGGGCAGTTCTGAACACTGACACCTAACAGGACGTGCACTGTTACTCTCAGGTCCTTACTTGAATACAATTGCACTTAAAAAATAACCCAATTTAACAATTCAGAAGTTCTGATATATGTTTTATAAAAATGTATGAGAGACCTAAAAACCACGGAGAGCCATCACTTTGAGCTGCCTCATTTGTTTCTCTTTTATTACAGTCCTGCACAGTGGGCACAAGCTCTTCACTGAAAAGAGAACATTAAATCTTTATTCTAAACTGTTTTAGCAGAACAATATTAATAGTTGAATATATTTTGTCTGACTTAGAAAATACCATTCAAATAAGACCAAAGAGAGCACTGAACCCCAGCCAAGTCCTATGAGAAAAAAGTGACAGGTTATCTTCAGAAACAATAATTTCTTGTCACTCTTAAGAGTCCAGTAACATGTCCACTGCTATATAAGCCCAAAAGCTGATTTCTTGGAGTGAAGGTAAGCTATTCAGAAATAAACATTTCTCTGGGTCCCCCTTAACAGGGAAAGCGGCCATATGAAATATTCTTTCTCTTCCTCGAATGTCTGTGTGGTCTTTCCTAATGCAGGATCAGTAAGCAAACCATGAGGAAACTACTTTGTTTCCATGGATATTTTACCATAGATGGAGAAACAGGACAAGATTTAAGTTTAGAAGAGAGGGTTCGATCCCGGAAAATATTCAGGCATCAGTACAATTCAATTCAGCAAAAACCCCAATACGACTATTTTTGGCCCCATCTTTGGAGCTCTTTGCTTTATCTTTGTACTACTAAGCTACATATTCCCCATGGCATGCAAAAAGGCACCGTTTCCCCTCTCCTTATATGGCAGTGTGGGTTACTACAAACAATTTTGGTCAGATTAGCCAAAAACCTTAACAATGGCCTTTTTCTCGGGTTTCCAATTTTCTATCAAATTCACAAGGGATTTTTCTCCCCAACCTACTATATCTTCATATTCCAAATAATATAAAAAATAAAATATTAACAACTCGTAAGTTAGGAAGCCTGTTTTCTGCTCTAGAGACCTCTTTAAGTAATCAGAGGGGTGACAACAGTGCTAACAGCTAAATAGGGTTTACATAACACTAGCAGGCCTATACTTACACTAATGGAAAAATTACACTGAACCTCGTTTGAACTCACAGAAATAAATTAGGCAACTTTGTAGGAATATTCACAGTATCTCTACATAAACACTACTGAGTAAAATGTTTTAGTGGGAAACAAAATTTTTTCTAATTAGCAAATGAATGGGTTTAGTCTGGAGATCTTTTCATGCACTAAAATATCTAATTCAGGGCTTAGCCTGCAAATATGACAGATTAAGTACTGCCTTAGATACTGTATTGACTGTAAGTTTTATAAAAAGAAATGCTGTAGTGAAAGCATTCATAAAATATTTGAATCTTAATCCCGATCATTCAGTTTGCCTGTCACTAGCCAATCAAGGAGCAACGATTAAAGTCTAAACTAGATCAAAACCGAAACAGTCTTAAAAGGTGATGGCCTGAACAGAGATAAAGCCTTCTTTTAGCAAAAACAAAAACAAAAACAAAACAAAAACACTAATTAGTAGACCCAGTAAAAATTATAGGCAAAAAATTTTAGCAATCATTAAATCATCTATATTATGTTTTAGTCATTGCTAATCACTCTGCTTTCCAAAATGCCTAGTAAGCTCATTCAGTATAAACCTATACAATAAACAATAGAATTAAAACTTAACATATGAACTTTCTAAGTCAGTGTTGTCAGACAGAAGTATGTGATCCACAGTAGTAATTTTAAGCTTCTAAGTAATGATAATAAAAAAGAGGCAAAATTAGATTTACTTCTAATAATGTATTTTACTTAATAAACCAATCCAAAATATTGTCAGTTCAACATATTACCAATACAAAAATTTGTTAGTATTTTAAATTTGGTTTTTGTAACAAAGCTTTAAAATCTGGTATTTTACCTTCACTGCATATCTCAATTTGGTACGGAATACTTGAAATGTGGCTATGCAACTAAGGAAATCAATCTTCAATTAAATTTAAATTTAAATAGATATGCGGCTAGTGGCTACTGTGCTAGACAGCATAGGTTTATAGTATATTATCTAATTTATCTTTCATTGAGATAATAGTTTTAACATGCAGCAAAATCATAGGACTAGAGAAATCTTTAAAAAGACAAAATACAAAGCATCAATCATTGCTGGTCTCAGGGTAGGAAGGCTGAGTTGAAATGTATATGCAAATACGATCCATGGTTTACATAAATGTGTTTCTGACATTTTTCATTTCCATGCACACATGTAGTGACATGTGATTTAACATCCTAAGGAGAAAAACACATCACCCATCTTCAAAGACTCTCAGTTGATATTTTATGTTACCTTCCTTTCTCCTCCCCAAAGGCTAACTCCATGGCAGGTTTGAAGTACTTTGAAAAGGAAACATTCTTGAGTGATTTGAGTGTTACATAAGGGGGACTAAAAAGTTTCTTACTCTCTAAAAATTTCATACATATGTTCAGGTGACTCAAAAGTATGTTAACAAAACTTGAGGAGGCAGCAGAACTTACTACTCAAAACTACCGGCAGTAGAATAAGAGCCCTTGTGTATCTGCCACTGATTAGTTATGTGAACTTGATCAAGTTATTACGTTCCTTACTTCTTACTTGATGAACAACACCTGTTTCTCCTTCCCTTGAAAAGTTTTTCTGCAAGAAAACAATACGGGTATCTTTCTATTCTTCCAATAACACTCAAACAGAAATGTCTAATTTAATACAATTCAAGTAGGAACCCCTCCAAATCAAAGACCTTTCTCCCTATTGTTACAGTGAAAGCTCACTGTATTAGTCCACTTTCATGCTGTTGATAAGGCATACCAGAGACTGGGAGGAAAACAAGGTTTAATGGGACTTACAGTTCCACATGGCTGGGGAGGCCTCAGAATCATGGCAGGAGGTGAGAGGCACTTCTTACATGGCAGCCGCAAGAGAAAATGAGGAAGAAGTAAAAGCGGAAACCCCTGATAAACCCATCAGATCTCAAGAGACTTATTCACTATCATGAGAAGAGCATGAGAAAGACTGGCCCCCATGATTCAATTGCCTCCTGCTGTGTCCCTCCCACAACATGTGGGAATTCTGGGAGACGAAATTCAAGTTGAGATTTAGATGGGGACACAGCCAAACCACATCACTCACCTTCCCCAAAACTTTTATCTAAAACACACCTTCATTAGTACAAATTTTAGAGTTTTCTCACTTCATATCAGACATGTATGTATTTGTGTGGGTGTGTGTATGTGTGTGTTTAAGGAAACATCTGTTTTCCATTAGACTGTGAGCACCTAGAGGGAAGGGACCCTGGCCTAGTGATTCTTACGTTTCCTCAATCAGGTTTTTCATACAGTTGTGTCAGGTTGAAAGTATTCTACATTCCCTGAAGAAGAGAACCTACAAAAAGACAAACACTTAAGAGAGAGTCCCAACTTTCAAAGGGCGTCGTCTGGCGTTGAGCAGATAAACACAACTACGTAACAATAAAATGCAGTGCAGCTGGTTTCATGTCAGAATGAGCAGTCCCTAATCTCTAGGTGCTCAAAGATTTGTGGAGGAGTGCTCCTTGGAAGAGAGTCCAGCAGAATTGAATAAGGACTTTTAGGACTTGAATCAGTGGCATATAAGACCTAAGATCCTACAGATCATATAGCTCCATATGAGCAGAGGTGTGGAGGTGGAGCACAAGTCTGGAGAAGAGAGACGCAGAGAGACAACATGGTAGTGGTGGGTTTCCACAGGGTACAAAAGAACAGAGATTGATACCTGAAATGAGGATGGATCTATGTTAAGCAAAGAGAGCAAATACAAATATTTTTACATTACATGTTGCAGTCAGTGAAAAGCCACTGAGAATCCTGAATGGAGAGTGAAGTGCTGAGAATGGGATTTGTGAAACAAAGGACCTTGCCACAGCTTTAAGGATACAAATGGCTGGAGGCAATGCTGCTAATCAAGTAATATCCTTCCACTGCAGTGATATACTCAACAGGTGGAAAGGATCTCATGCTGGGGAGGCCATTCAAATGAAGAGGAACATGCATTTCTCAGAAATGAGAAGATCTGGTAATAACAAAACTTAAGAGGATCAGAGGTAAGGGTCAAAATAATTTTAAAAAACACACATAAAACTCCTACAGCACACTCAGTATTCCTTCAAAATAATTTTTTTTCTACCTATATTGGATACCTTGAAAGCTGGGGAAATGGCAGCAATTCTAAGAGAGACTGGGAAATGGGAGGAAGGCTTAAGAAAACAGTGAATTTACTTTGGGCCATATTACAATGAAAGAGGATGGAAATTCATCCAACTGAAAAAGTCAAATGAGCAGTTGAAGATATGCATAATACCTTGTTCACCTGCCACGTGCATAGGTGCACTCGCTCATTAGGGGTGGATTACCAGTCTCTTAGGGCTATTTCACTGCAGTTGAGTTTCATCTCTTTTTAAGTTATACAGAAACACAAACAAAGAAAAAAGTACTACTACGTGTACACTTATGCTACCAGATTAATCAAAATCGTTTTTTCTTCTTTAAAATATATTAATGCTCACAGCATGCTAAATAAACAAAACTAATAAACTACACTCTAGTATGCTCACATACTTCTGCTTTTACAAATCAATTTACCAAGGATCAGTTATTTTTTCTCAGACCTGATTATAACAGTTTCATCTATAAATACAATTTTACCATTTAATGAAATATTATAAAAACCAATGAAATACGATTGTAAAAGAAAAAGTTCATTCTATCAAAAGTAAGCTGAATGCTTTAGGGAGTCTTGACAGTGTTTTTTGTTTTTTTTTTTCACCCTTAAAAAAAACCCCTGCTCTCACATGGTGTGGGCAAGACAACTGCAAAATATTGGAGGATTGGATGATTCTACACTCAAACAACCTATTCATGTATAAGTTCCAGGTTCACTTTAAAGCAGTAAGAGGTGAAAATCTTAGTGATACATTACAGTTGTGGTATATGTAAGAAGTCAGAACTTTAATGAGCACAACCATCCATACTTAAGTAAAGGCCTTGGCTAATCTCAAAATGCACATTTCTATATTTTAAGTTAAAAATGCTAAAAATATGTAGTTTGTTTGTTTTGGTAAAGACTCACCACTTCAACTGATTAACTGGCTATTGGTCCTGGTTGTGAAAATAGGAGGGATTTTCTACTATATATGATTTCTTTAAAGCAACAAAAGCACTCTGAGAATTAACTTTAATATGTGTTTACCTGGCAGGTTGTAAAGGTGTTCCTGCTGTGATGTATGGTGCACTGAGAAATCACATGATGTATTTCCTGTCTTTTAGGAATACATGTCATGCATCGAATAAATACCAAAAGCTCCATCCTTCAAGGGTGGCAAAGGCCTGCCCATTTTTATTTTCTCTATAGCTATCCATAAAGTCTACTCAATTAAGGATGGGTAGTAAGCATCATTACAAATCAGTCACAGAACACTGCTGCTAAAATCTTTATGGGTAATCTGAAATGGTGTGTCTTCAGTCTGGGTAATCTGAAACGGTGTGTCTTAAGTCAACTTAACATGTAGGTTAAGTTTTTTACAGGCATCACTAAGATGAAATTCTTGATCATTAGTATAAATAACATTCAGAATATTACGATGCCATTAAGAAAATGTTTCCTGGTGATTATCCATACTACAGAGTATGAAACAGACTTAGAGCTCCCCTGCTTTACTTCATTTTTGTTCAAAAATTTCATAGAGCAAACTGTAATTGAATGATTAAGCCACTTTGCATTCATGTAAGTCCTATTTCGAAGAAACAAACTACGCTCGCAGAAAAAGCATTCATTATCAACACACAGGTAAGCAAAACCACTGATCTGTGTTTCTCAGAAAATACACTATGGTGCTCTATCCATTTTCCAACCAGGGCATCCTGAGAGGTTTTAGAGTCAGAAAGCAGTTATATCTGCTTTATCTGACCACATCCAGATCTGGCCAACAACCTGAAGTTAGAAGCCATCAATTCAGAAGATTTTTTCAAAGTACAATATTGATACAAAAATAATTTGAATTTCTAATTAGGGGTGGGGATGTATAAAAGGGAACAAACAACTCGTTCATTCAGAGCTGTCTTGAACACCTACTATAATAAACATAGCCACATGGTAGGTAGACTAAGGATGGATGAAATTCTGAAATAATCTTCCAGTTCTACGCTGGCCTCTGTCCCTCCTTTCTTCAGTTAATAAACATTTAAGACATGCCTATACTGTGCTATGTACAGACTGAGAATATAAATTCAAATAAGACCTTCAAGGAGCTTATGGGGTTTAATGGAAGAGCTAGGCAAAAGGATAAAAATAAGGCATTCAGGTTGCTCCCATGACTCTACTTGCACAGCAGAGGGCCAAGGCAGACCTTCTAGCAGAGGTTGTGACTTCTGAGCCATGCCTGAAGAGCCAAGTAGGTGAAGATGAACCATCTAAGTAGATGCGGCAGCAAGTAGAAAGGCACAGAGTGCGGGGGAAAGCGTGGTGTGTTTAGAGAGAGCAGAAAGATGGAAAAGATGTGGGCATGTAGGACATGAAGAAGTCTGATGACACATGAGGGTGGACAGGCAGGCAGGGGCCAAGTTCATTCAGTTCTCCATTCAACTAACAGGTCTTGACCATATGCTACATGTTTGGTTTTGTCCTGGGCACTGGGGATACAAGTGAATAAAACAAACCCCTACCCTGGTGGAGCTTAAAACCTGGTGGAAGAGAAACAGACACACTAAATAAAATATGAACTATGTTAGAAAATAATTTTGTCTTTTTTTTTTTTTTGGAGATGGAGTCTCACTCTGTAACCAGGCTGGAGTGCAGTGGTACGATCTTGGCTCACTGCAACCTCCACCTCCCGGATTCAAGCGATTCTCCTGTCTCAGCTTCCTGAGTAGCTAGGATTACAGGTGTGTGCCACCATACCCAGCTAATTTTTATATTTTTAAGTAAAGACGGGGTTTCACCATGTTGGCCAGGATGGTCTCGATCTCTTGAACTCATGATCTGCCTGCCTTGGCCTCCCCCAAAGTGCTGGGATTACACGTGTGAGCCACCGAGCGCAGCCAGAAAATAATTTTTAAGGAAAAAAAGACAAAGTGGAGAAAGATGACCTGAAATGGTGTGGGTGAGGAAAGGCTGAAAATTCAGATACAGTAGTCAGGAAAAGAGTCATTTAGATGACTTCTGAGTCAAGGTCTGAGATGTGAAGGCTAAGTTTTTCAAGGAAAAGCAACAGCAAAGAAGCCAGTGTGGCTAAAGTTGAACAAGTGAAGGAGGGAGAGAGGAGATGCAGTCAGAAATTAAGGGGAAAGGAGACAGGTCATGTAGGCCTGGCAAGTCCTGTAGGGTTTTGATCAAGATTTGGCAGGCCGTGTAGAAGAGTTTGGATTTTCATGAGAACACATGGACACAAGGAGGGGAACATCAGACACCGGGGCCTGTTGGAGGGTGGGGGACTGGGAGAGGGATAGCATTAGGAGAAATACCTAATGTAAATGATGAGTTGATGGGTGCAGCAAACCAACATGGCACACGTATACCTATGTAACAAACCTGCACATTGTACACATGTACCCTAGAACTTAAAGTATAATCAAATCAAATCAAATCAAAAGAAGAGTTTGGAAATTCTTTCAACCTAGGAGAACGTCAACGACGTATCATTACCAACTGTGACCTTCCATGAGTTGGAGTAAAGAACAGGTTGGTGGAGAGAAGATCAGTTAAGAGGTATGCAGAGATCCTAGTGGATAGGGGATTATTATAGCCTGAATAAGGTGGTGATGAATCGTCAACGTCTATCTAAATTATTAGCAGATACTAAAAGAGGACAGTTGTAGTTTAACCTACTTGGCTTTCTTGGCCTAACATGAAAGACAGCAGCAAGAGGAAAAAAAATCAGCAGCAAATATTCCTAGATATTATTTAAATTCAACATAAAATGAAACACTTTTCTGTTCCATATAGTGAGATCATGCCATCACCTCTCAGGATTTGGGGCTCAAAGGTCAAAAGACCATTGTGCACTTAAGCAGATTATATACTCAAAAGCACCAGCATTGTGATGTGAATGTCAATCTGAACAATCACACGGTTCCTGGGTTGCCTGTAAACAGTGCTTGCGTTCTGGCTAGAGATTTGGGTCTGGTCTTTCTGGGGACAGGGTGCTCAATGTATGCACTGCACAAAGTGCCAGCAAAGTGGCAAGTGGCACTGAATGTAGTTCAGGCCTGGCTCACTACGGCCAAGTCATGTGCTCTGGTTTGGGCTTTATCTGCTCAGAAACAACACCTTTTCTAATTTCATAAAGGCTCAACATGAGCTTGCTAGGGCCCAGTGGCTGGGGTTTAGAAATTTGCACTTGATTTCATGGCTCTCTGAAGGTTAATGAAGACTCAGACATCAGTTTGACTCAAATCAGCAAAACTGATTCTAATGTACGAAATGGTTGAGATTCTTAGGAGTGTTAACACTACCCTGGACTATGCAGGCTTGTACTACAGAATGTTTCTTTTTCTTTTTTTGAGATAGAGTTTTGCTCTTGTTGCCCAGGCTGGAATGCAATGGTGTGACGTCGGCTCACTACAACCTCCGCCTCCTGGGTTCAAGTGATTCTCCTGCCTCAGCCTCCCAAGTAGCTGGGATTACAGGTGCTCGCCATCACACCCGGCTGATTTTTGTATTTTTAGTAGAGACGGGGTTTCGCCATGTTGGACAGGCTAGTCTCTAACTCCTGACCTCAGGTGATCGGCCCGCCTCGGCCTCCCAAACTGCTGGGATTACAGGTGTGAGCCACTATGCCCAGCTCTTTAGAATATCTCATTAAAAACAACAACAACAACAACAACAACAACAGAACACCATAATGATACCAGAACCCATATCTAATGTGTTTCTGTGCTTTTTTTACTAAGATAAAGAATTCAGAGTCTACATTTTCTCCCTAGATGATTCTGTTTAGAACACATGCACAAATAATATAGTTTTATTTATTTAGAACTAGGATTGGACTATTAAAAAGAGCACCATTATTGTGACTACGACAAACATTCAAAAGAGCCCTAAGTTGTGCTTAAGCACAATTACCTTAATGTCAGTTGATATTTTACGATACAACTGTGAGGCACTTTATTTTTAAGGCAGTTTAACCTGAGTCCTTCATGCCTAAGAACAGATATTTAAGGTTTAAATCTAGGATTCTGAGTAAGATTATTAAGCAATGCTGTGCAGTTTCTTTAAATATTTAAGATAATTTTCATCATGTAAATAGTTATGGTATATATTTTTTCTTGGGTTTATCAGGAATCCTTTTTAAAGAAAGATGGGGAGGGGATGATCTCAACAATCAAAATATTCTACCAAGCTCTTTAGAAGCCTAGGCTATGGTGAGAAAACCTTATTCCAATATGTCTATTCAAACAGATGCTGTATTTACCAGACACCCAGTTGCTGTTTACAGGGCTAGGATCTGGAAGGTGTTTGCTTCTAAAGTATCTTCTTACCTTACAACTTTGGTTCCATTATCACAGCGGCAGCCTCTCCGCAGTACTACTACCATCATCAACATGGCATTAGATACGCATGACGCTCTTTTTCTGAAGACAGCAGAGTAATTCCACACATTAGGTTGTGATCCACATGTTCTGCACAGTCAGGCGTTGCCTGGCAGGAAGGTGAAGGGCTCAGAGTCTGTTCACCCTTGTGGTCACTACTGTGTACGGCCACTCTGGTAGCCTTTTTGGAGCTCTAATATCAGAAAGGGGTTTCCTAGTCGTCTGAAAGTGTGGAACAGGGAAGTTCCCTAAACACCCAGTTTATGATGTGGGCCTAATTTCTAGATATTGCAGAAAACAGTATTCAGTGTCTCATTTATCTTAAAATTATTTCTGTGAAGTAAATGCAGGCAGTTATTATTCTGTCCATATTAGATGATGAAAGTATAGCACTGAGAGTTTTAATGTTAATCCAAGTTGGTTTTATCAGCAAAAGCAGAGACCACGCGCCTTGACATATGTCTACATATTACATATTCCCTAATTCATGAATTCATTCTCAAATTCCTACTTATTGATTGCTTATTATATGCCACACGTTATACCAGAAACCAAGCATACTAAATAACAAAACAGAAATGATCTCTCCTCCCATGGACCTTAAAGTCTGGTAGGGGATTTGACTATTAAATAAACAAATAGGTAAACAAATATACAACTACAAAGTATAAAAACTGCTCTAAAGAAAATATGTGGTGGCTAAGAAAAAAGGATAAAAGTCACTTAGACTGTGGCATTTAAGCTGACAGTAGAATGGGAATTAACCAGGTAAAAAGATTGGGTTAAAAACATCCACCATCATACAGGACATATTATATACCCTGGAAAGAACAATTACACAGAAAAATGCAGGTTAGCCAGTCACATCTGTGAACAGATAAAGAGACTTTAAGAAATTCTCTGTTTTCCAAGATACTTGCACATGCATGTTTATAGCAGCACGATTTATAACTGCAAGATCGTGGAACGAACTCAAATGCCCATCGATCAATGAGTGGATAAAGAAATTGTGGGGGGTGTGTGTGTGTATGTATCCCATCACATATATACATACATATTCCATCATAGATATATTCCATCGCATACATAGTCCATCATATATATATATATATTCTACCATATGTATACATGAATATATGATGGAATACTATGCAGCCATAAAAAGGAATGAATTAACAGCATTTGCAGTGACCTGGATGAGATTGGAGACTATTATTCTAAGTGATGTAACTCCGGAATGGAAAACCAAACACCATATGTTCTCACTGATATGTAGGAGCTAAGCTATAAGGACACAAACACCTAACAATGATACAATGGACTTCGGGGACTTGTGGGGAAGGGTGGGAGGGGGACGAGAGAAAAAAGACTACAAATAGGGTGCAGTGTATATGGGTGATGGGTGCACCAAAACCTCATAAATCACCACTAAAGAACTTACTCATGTAACCAAATACTACCTGTACCCCAATAACTTATGGAAAAATAAAAAATAAACAAAATCTATAATCAAGAAAAAAAAAAAAGACAAAAAAAATTCTGTTTTCTTCTGTCTCCTACCTTAATTTATGATGCTGATATTGGGAAACAGACCTTTACTGACAATGAAGAAGCCTGGATTCCAGGTCCAGCTCTACCACTGACTCTAAATCCTATTGTCCTGTTCTCAGTGGCCCCCAGAGGAGATGCGTGTCCCTGCCAGGGGCTATCTCCATCTTCCCTGGGCTACTGGATATCAAATAGTAGAATAATGTGAATACAAACAACAGAAACTCTACAAATGCTACACAGATTGAAGATATTTAATAACCGCTTTATTAGTTAACACAATTACTATACCCACCAAAAGAAAAACATAGGTATGTTCAGCACTCAAAAAAACCATAATGTAATCAAATTCCCATTTTAAAATATGGATACTAATTATTATAGTTAAAATATACTGCACTCTTACTATTTGTTGGGCATCATGCCAATGACTTTAATTCTTATATAAATAGGAACTAAATCTCACTTAATTCTTATGTAAATCTTCCAACGTGGGTATTACTATTTTCATTTAACAAATGAGAAAACTGAGGTTTAGTCAGTTGAGTTACTTTTTTTGAGGTCAATGTGGAGGTTATTGCTTACTTAAGCAGTCTGATTCTAGAGCCTATGTTTAGAGATTAGTTTGTATTAATCTACTGTTAATTAATTAAATATTAATTATATTACTATAAAATGACCTGGCATTTTAACTATACCATACTCCCAACTCCTCCTCAATTCCTGCAGCCCAACCCACTGGCTGAAACACGTCTCTAGCCACATGCATGCTGACTCTACCCTGGTTTCCACTACATTCCCTCTCTCCTCTACCCCTCTACAAGAATACTCTCCTCACCATTCAGGATCATAACCACGTACCAAAACTCAAGTCTAATATGTCTCATTAAGCCTGCTCCAGTTTTTAGTAAGCTTACCTGTCCCCAAACCCTGGGCATTTAATGAGCCTCCAATTCACTTGACTTCTTGCCAACTCTTGCATTTAATACTTACCCTTTTAATCCTCTAAATGTATATAACTTGTCTCTGCAACCATATAAAAGCTGATGACAAGAATAGACAATATTTTTGATTTTCTCAGGGTTCCAAACCCAAAGCAGATAAATAAAAAAATACATAGAATGAAAAAAAATTTCACTCACTTGAAGTATATATATAGTTCATATATGACAAAGCAATTACAGAGGCTACTTTGTCCTTGCCCATCCAGTCATAAATGCAAGTCTGAGTTATGCTAACCAATCTTCTACATGTGTTTGCAAATTTTAGCCAGAGGATTTAGTTTTTCAGGATGGATGGAGCAGGAGGCACAGGGGAGGAAAAATAAAGATCATCGCTTAATCATTTTAAAATACAGATTTGAAAAAAGCATTTCTAGTGGCAAAATACGAAACACTCATCACTCTGTTTTAAGATTACACTACTACTTTCTATTGGTGCTTTATACCCAAATAAAGTCCTTTCACAGGAATGAGATAGGTGGTTATTGGGTTACCTAATGTCTCACAATAACTAACCATCAGTATTTGAACCAATCTCTGTGAGGCAGTGGTGTCTCTTCTAGTACCCTGGTATAAATCATACTAAGGCAGTGGTTAACAGCATGGACTCCAGAGCTAGACTGTGCGAGTTCAAATCCCAGCTCTGCCACTTATAACTGTATGATATTGAACAAGTTACCTGAATGATCTGTGCCTTAGTTTCGCTCTTTGTAAAATGAAGTTAGTAATCGTACTTACTGTGAAGTGTTGGTGTGGGAATAAAATAAGCAAATATAAGTAAAGCACTTAAAATTACATACATGCTCTCTAATGCTATAATGATTGTACAACAACAGAAATCTAATTAGCCTTCCAAACATTCTTCTGAAAGGAGTCTTCATTATTCATATGAATGAGTAATGCTTATTCTTTTCACCAAAAATCTTGAGGAACAAGAGAAATAACTTATCTCATGAGTCAGCAATGAAAACCATTCCTCAACACACCTCTTGACTGATGATAATAATGATACCAATGCTTTTTATATAATCTTTTCAAGGTTTACAACTTTTCAATACTTTTCACACATTTTACCCTCACAACCGCTCAGTGAGATGGATGGATAGAGGGCTGCGTGTACAAATGGAGGATGAAAGATATATAAAACCTTAGAGTCAGATGACTTCATTAGGATTAAGTAGCTTTTGCAGAGACTAATACATGCTTTTAGAACTAAACCCGTCTCCCAGTCTGCATAACATAAGGAGTATTTCTCTAGAGTTCACTTATCCTGGGATACATAGAAAATCTAAGAGGCATAAATAAGGGCCCTAAAAACTCTTCGTCCACAATTGGTTTGATGGAAACACCGATCCCATTAGGGGCTGGATGAATGGCTTACAGGGTTTTAAAAAAACTGAATGTAATCAACACTCAAAGGAAGGTCAGGAAGCTAAGGTCTGTGTTACCCTGACCTCTGGTAGGGTTGCAGACTGTTAAAGACACCCACAGAAAACTACAGCCTCTACTCCATTGGTTGAATTGCTAAAGAACAGAGAATAAGTGACTAAGCCTGGGGAATACCAAGACACTTTGCCATTTTCTTGCATATTTAAAATGCATTTGTAATTTGCAAGGGCTTGTTTGACTGCCAGTCCCAAGAAAAAGGTATCCTCAGATAAATGAGTTTAGGAAATGTAACATATTCTTTTTTTGGTTGGTATGGAAGGAGTGGGAGGCTAGTGGTTCATGCCTGTAATCCTAGCTCTTTGGGAAGCCGACATGGGAGGGTAACTTGAGGGCAGGAGTCTGAGACTAGCCTGGGCAACATAGTGAGACCCCACCTGTACAAAAAATAAGAACAATTAGCCAGATGTGGTGGCACACACCTGTAGTCCCAGCTACTTGGAGGGATCACTTGAGTTCAGGAGTTCAAGGTTACAGTGAGCTATGATCACGCCACTGCATTCTAGCCTGGGCAACAGAGCAAGACTCTGTCTCTAACAACAAAAAGAAGTTTTTAAAAAGTTTTGAATAAAAAATTGGGTTAACATTTTTTTAACACAGGCTTTCCCAAACTCATTAGATCTTTCTAACTTTTAAAGCACAGGAAATGAAAATAAGCAATCTACAGTTTTATTTGCTCTATAACTAAAATTCTACATTTGGAATACTGTTTTGTATTAGGAAATGTGAAATGTACTGCATGTACTAAATATAATAATAATAATAATATTAAGAGATAATTGATTTCAAATTTGTGAAAAATCTTTTACATATATAGAAATCTATGTTAGTAGTAAAACTATTATTTACTTCTGAAAGTCAAAAAATAAAGCACAACAGTTACTAACATTTCATAGAATAAATGGTTTTGGGATACCCTTGGGAACACTAGTTTAGACATGTTTCCACACTCTGTTTTGTTGGTTCACTTGAAGAATATCACTCTGGCACTTAGCTTTCTGTCTGCTGAGATTTAGGATCAAGGTCCTCCACAGGTCTGAAGAGGCCACAGAATCACTTAGGAAAGCTATACAAAGTCATAGCCAGAACTGCAGGAAAATCATACTTTACATAAAAATATAAAGATGTCCCATTTCATAAGATTGTATCAACAGTAAGATTTATTTGGCTGAAAAGAAAGTCTGTGAATTGGTATACAGGCTTTTACTTGATGAGGAGATGGGGTTAATCCCACAGAGGGCAAAACGAAGGCAAAAATATCAGAAGGTGGTTTCATGTGGCCTCATGAAGTGACCTAAAGGAAGAGCTACAACAAGCATATTGTAATATACCCTAGATTTATGGGATTGTAACACAATCAATGAAAGCGTACCAAGAAGACTTTCCAAAAGCACATGGAAGTTAAATGAATTCATGGCAGTTAAATGAATTGTCTCTTGCCCTGAGATAAATTTTCACATGAAGAAGAGAAATTGGGCACAGTTTGCTACAGAGAGTATTTGAAAGAAAAACAGAAAAGAACATAAGAGGAAAAATATTCTTAAAATGTAATATATATGGTTTACCACCTTCCTCCAGCCCCCTCCCACAATTTTGTCCTGAAATGTTAAAACAGACATCATTTCTAAGGAACGCTGGGTATAGCTAAGAACGAGGATATTTTGAGGGTCAAAAAATGAAGCAAAATATCTTTCTTCCTGGGCCAGGCTCCAAACTCTATACCACAGATGTGCAGAAGGAGACAAATTAACAGTCCTCTGCCTACTCTAATTCATGCCCTCACAATCCATCTAACTTTTTTTTTTACTCATTTTTGTTTTTCTAAGAATTTTTTTTTTTTTTCTAAATCAGAAATACAAAATACACGGGCCCAAACGCAGTGAGCAAGGGGGAAAGGACATTCACATTTCAGTCAACATCAGGCGATGCAGTCATTGGTTGAGAACTAGGTCTCTAATCATATGGTGATAGGACAAATTCAAGAAACAGGAAGATGGGGTCAAGCAGTCTCTCTCTCCAAAAAAAAAAAAAAAATGTGATTAATGATAATCTGGAAGAGTGGACCTACATAAGGCATATCTCAACTTTTTACTATCACTGATATCCATAGACATGACAATATTTATTCAAGTTTTTATTTGTCACCAGAATGTTATAAATATATATGGATATACAAACTACAAATCAATAACACCTTTATAAATACCTTAAGGACCATTATTTAGCAATTATGTGGGCCTCTTCATGTGCCAACACAATACAATTTTCAACATGCCAATAAACCCATTAAATGTATTTATGGTGATAGTTATTAAGTTCAAGAGGTTTTATCCAGGAATTATAGTTCAATAAGAAAAATAACCTTGTAGTGAATCAGAAAACATACTTATTCTAGTCAAGAAATGAATATACCCTGATCTTATAAACACATCCAGCTCCTACAGGCAAGTGGGAATCCATATGGCAAATTTAAGCAATAACATATCACCTGCACCTACTAGATGTCATCTTAGCAACAACACCCATTTCTCTAAGTCATAGTTTCCTCATCTGTGAAACAAGGATTATTTTCCCACACTGTATGTGAAAATGCTTACAAAGATAAGTAATTATGTTCCAAAAAAGGAGTTAGTCATACCATTTACTGAGAATCAAACTTCTTCCAGAATACACGTATTAATACACGTATTCCAGGATTAATACACGTATTAATACACATATTCCAGAATCCAAGTCCACATATTCTGAAATAATTGTCTTCCTCCTTCACAAATACATCATTCCAAACGATACAAGATGCTTGATAAACCTCTGTGACATACTGACTCCCAAAACAGACTGGTTAATAACTTTGCTTCTTCCCTGAATTCAGATGAAAATGTAAACTCTTACATAAAGTAGACCCTGAAAGCTACAAGAATGATACAGACCCTCCAAATACTGGAGATCAATCAAGATTTGATAAATTCCATTATCTCTAGATCCTCTGTAAAAAACTAGAAAGAAATAAATAAAAGTTTCAATACTAAAAATGTGTTCTCATCCTGCGCAAACAAATTAGAACTGTAGAACCAGCCAAGCACAGTAGGACGTGCCTATAGTCCCAGATACGGAGGAAGCTGAGGCGGCAGGATCACTTGAGGCCAGCAGTTCGAAGCTGCAGTGTACCATGACTGCACCTGTGAATAGCCACTCCACTCCAGCACGGGCAACACAGCAAGACCTCATCTCTAAACACACACACACACACACACACACACACACACACAAACTGTGGGACCATATAATGGTTACAAGAAGCTCAAATTCTAGGTAACATTATTTTAAACAGTATCCTCTTTGGAATTTCTTTATCATGTAGTAGGTAAAAGACAGGACTATGAAGTCAAATGTCCAGGTTTGAAACACAACTATCTGCCACTTACGACACAGGTTGAGGTAAAACTGCTAACTTTTCTGAGCCTTGTTTCCCTCATCTGTAAAATGGAAACAGAACCTATCTTCTAGGGGTATAGTGAAGAATAAATGAGATACAACATATAAAAGAGATGCAGCACAGAACTCAGAAATAATTATAACTATCAAGTCAGTGCTACCCTGCCTGAGTAGCAAATCACATCCCATACCATGCCACTGCAATTTTCCAGTAACGGTCGCCACTGCTTGGGGCCCAGTACTGACATTTTTTGCTCTAATCTTTGTTTATAGAAGGAGTAAATAATCCAAACAAAGAACATTCCAGTATGCAGTGCTGATGGTTACACGATAAGGCAGGGCCAGGCACCAACACTAGGACTGGCTATCTATGAAGGTGAAAACACATAACTTTGATAATGAAGCTGTCTCCTGATTTATAGAAGCTAGGCTGTCTTAACTCTTGGGATTCAGAGCCAACCAAGGTCTGGAGAAAACTCTGCCTGGAGGGAGAGAACCGAATATGAAGCCAGGATTTAAAGAGAGAAGATTTTAAGCTTGAAACACTAAAGCTGTTCTAAAAGAAAATAGTGCTTTAAGTTTACAGAGAAAACTTTTTAAAAGAGAATCAGAAAGGTAAGGTTCTGAGTCCTTATCAGTAACAGTTAAAGACCAAAACAAACAAACAAACAAAAAAAACACATATATAGTTCCCTCTCCTAAATTCATCCATTAATCACAGTGCTAAGAACTTCAATCAGGTCATTTGAATTTCATTTTAGCATTCATAATAATATTAACACCCCAAGCAGAACAAGTCAGTTTCGTAAGCTGTGAGGCCTGAGTCTCTTAGCACATTTGTAGGATAGTCACAGGTACACAGAGTCTCATTAACCACATTTACAATCTCTTTCAGAAATTCTGGAGTACAGCAACCAGAAACACTTCCTCAAATAAAAAGCAATATTGTAGCTTTCTGGAAGCTCTTTTCACTTTTAGTCCAAAGACTTACTAAGAAGTGGACTCTGAAAAGCCAGTTGACAAAACTGGCACACACACCGGGCCATGAAAGCTTTTAAAAATCTATCGCAAACTTTTCCCATTAAAACTTGGATGGAAATTGTAGAAAAGTTTTTACCTTTTTAATGGTCAAGTGTAGGTTAAAAAAAATACTGAGTTTCACAAATTTTTACAGGCATAACAAGTTTTTAGAAAAGTCACAAAAATACTTATGTGAGAGTAGATGAAGGCCACCCACTCGGCTCTGGATAGGACCTCAAAAGACCTTCAGGAAGACAACCATTATTTGTCAAGGAAAGTCCTGGATATAACTAGCTTCCTTCCTGTGACTCTTCTTAATTCCACGCTTAAGCGAAATTATCTGCTGTTTCCTAAATAGGTCTCAAGAATTTTCTGCCCCTGTGTCATCTGGAAAGTTGAAATTCTATCTACACTTACTGGATCAGATAAAGTACACTTCTTTCTCTCTCTCTCCTTTTTGAGACAGAATCTCACCCTGTCGCCCAGGCTGGAATGCAATGGTGTGATCTCAGCTCAGTGCAACCTCCGCCTCCCGGGTTCTAACGATTCTCCTGCCTCAGGCTCCCAGGTAGCTAGGATTACAGTCACCTGCCATCACGCCCAGCTAATTTTTGTATTTTTAGTTGAGACAGGGTTTCATCATGTTGGCCAGGCTGTTTGTTTGGTTTTTCTGTCTGTTTGGAGTTTCGCTCTTGTCGCCCAGGCTGGAGTGCAGTGGTGAAGTCTGGGCTCACTGTATCCTCTGCCTCCTGGGTTCAAGTGATTCTCCTGCCCCAGCCTCCCGAGTAGCTGGGATTACAGACACGTGCTACCACGTCCAGCTAATTTTTGTATTTTTAGTAAGAGACAGGATTTCACCAGGTTGACCAAGCTGGTCTTGAACTCCTGAACTCGGTGATCTGCCCACCTCAGCCTCCCAAAGTGCTGGGATTACAGGCATGAGCCACCATGCCTCGCCTACAGTTCTCTATAAAGCCTGCCTGACCTTCTGGAATGAAAGGAACCTTTCCTACTTTCAAGAACTTCTACAGCACTTTATATCCAGACATCTCACATTGTACATACTATTTTCTACCAAACAGTGCAGTTATTTATAGAGAAATCTCATCTTTCTCGCTTGTCTACAAGTCTCTTGAGGGCACGGTATCTATTTCCTTTTTTTTTTTTTTTGAGACGGAGTGTTGTTCTGTTGCCCATACTGGAGTGTGGAGTGTGGAGTGCAGTGGCATGATCTTGGCTCAACCTACGCCTCCTGGGTTCAAGTGATTCTCCTGACTCAGCCTCTCAAGTAGCTGAGACTACAGGCACATGCCACCACACCTCACTAATTTTTTTGTTGTTGTTGTTTGTTTTGTTTTTTGAGATGAAGTCTCACTCTGTTGCCCAAGCTGGAGTGCAGTGACACAATTTTGGCTCACTGCAACCTCCACCTCCTGGGTTGAAGCGATTCTCCTGCCTCAGCCTCCTCAGTAGCTGGGACCACAGGCACGCACCACCACGCCTGGCTAATTTCTGTATTTTTAGTAGAGACAGGGTTTCACTATGTTGTTCAGGTTGGTCTTGAACTCCTGACCTTGTGATCTGCCTGCCTCGGCCTCCCAAAGTGCTGGGATTACAGGTGTGAGCCACTGTGCACGGCCTATTTCCTTCTTATATGCTTCCATTCAACAATTTGCTCATATGGTAGGCCCACAATAAACACTTAGTAATAAATAAATGAACCTTAATTACACATAGCACTAATGCAAACCCAAAACTAATTGAGAATACTCTACTTGCTTAAAGCGGCCAAACTATTGAGTGCTTTCCAAAGCAGAGTTAAATGCAACAGTACATAACAACCATTCATTATTATAATACTTCACTACCAATCAGAATGCAAATTACAGAAAATATTAGTCATTGAGTATTGATGACCTATCAAGCATTTTACTAGGCACAGAGTAAATATGAAGATAAGCAAGAAATACTTTCTCTGCCACTACGGAACTTGAAGTCTAGTTAGAGAGATAAAACAGATAACAACAGCATATAAAGTTTAAGTACTACAACAAAGGTCTGCATTGCTTCTTTGTCCATAATTCAACATATTAACAAATTTTAAGATTCCACTATAAACCCTAAAAGGAGACTTACTTATTCTGCTCCATAGGTCCTCAGGACTTCTGGTCAAAGACATCTTGGACTTGATCATCTTGGACATTTCCAACACATCAGTCAACTCTTAAACAGGTTTCGGTATGTAGAATTCTTACCACATACTTGGGTAGACTATATCACCAACATCTTGCAATTAATAATACAAAGCAACGAAAGAGACACAGTCCTTTGACCTCTCACTATTAATGCTCAGTAAAAAAAATCAGAATTCTTGTTGATTCTCTCACTACGAGATGTTCAAACCACTATCCATATTCTGTTTTATTTCTGCCATGTATATGTTGGCTTGAATATCTGAAGAAAATTCCTCTAATTTCTTCACACCTGAATTTATTATGGCCAGAATAATTCTTTGGTCATGAAATTTTCATCCTATTGTTCCATGCAGGTCAAAACTCTTACTGGTTCTTGGCTCTTTATGCCCAGAGGCTCAAATCCAAACTTTCATACACTATGCTAGCCCCCATTAAACAAAGTTAATTTTTCAACTATCTGCTTTTCTTCTATCCAGGATATTCTGCCTTCTGCCCACAAAAGAGTCTGCTTCTCTGCTCTTTCCCTCCTCTGTGTATGTTTTGCACATCTTCTTTTTTTTTTTTTTCTTTTTAGAGACACTGTCTTGCTCTGTCACCCAGGCTGGGGTGCAGTGGTGCAATCAGCTCACTGTAACCTCTAACTTCTGAGCCTAAGCAATCCTCCTGCCTCAGCCTCCCAAGTAGCTGGGACTATAAGTGCATGCCATCACATCTTGCTTTTTTTACATTATTATTATTTTTAGTAAAGACAGAGTCTGACCATGTTGCCCAGGCTGGTCTCAAACTCCTGGCCTCAAACTCCTTCCCTCAGCCTCCCAAAGCATTAAGATTACAAGTGTAAGCCACCATGTTCAGCCCATGTTTCGCACATCTTAAACTCACCCCAAATGTCCACTTCATCTTTAGCACCTTTGATATCTAGGCACAAGTCTCACCTTCTCCAGGAAGCTGTCATTCAAAGAAAGTCACCTGGCTCTGGTATCTTCTCTTAAAGATCACCTTGACACTTAAATCCTCAAATTCTAACATATACATTTCTACTGATTGGCATATAAATGTTGGTAAATGTACTACAATCATTTCACGCAATGTAGCTGTTGTCTACGGTCCTTGAGGACAGGAAACACATAACTGTCTCTAACTGTTGGGAGTAAGGCCCTTGCACACATAAGTTACTCAGTCAGTTTCACTAATAACACTGGTATCAGACATACTCAGAATCCATACCACATCCCAAACTTTTCTAAAACAGTATTAAGAAACAACCGACTCCTCTGTGCATATCCATCCCAGTTACAGAAAACCAGGATAGCAAAAGAAACAGTTTAAACTGAGAGTTAAGTCAAAGTTACTAACCTGGGTAAAAGTAATTCTGTAGGCTTCAAAGATCTATTCAATTCCATACCAAAGTGCAAGGTTCCAAAACCTGTCAAATTTTTATTCAGGAAAGCAGGAAAATTGTTATCTGGCCAAAGAAAGCAGTATTACTGGCTATTTTAAAAGAATCTCCAAAGCTCCAAGTTATAAAATCATTTAACTACTAAAGAAGAAATATGTAGAGGTCATTTGTACATATCTAAGAAACAGAGGTCACCTGGATGAACTTTCAACCGTAATGGTTAGCTGACATGGTTCTTTGTCCAGATTTTGGGTTCTAAACTTAAGGTGAGTTTGAGTGCAAGTATTTTTTAATATTCTAGGCTGTTTCCAGGTCTAACATTGGTTAGACCATTTTTTCTTCTGATGTCTAGCAAACGGCTAAAAAGACCTGTTTGTACCTCAGATGTTGGAGAAACTGTTCAGGAACAATTCATCCCTGCAAGGCTATGAGTCATAACACACTGCCACGGTCAGGGAGACCTCTGTTAATCAAGGAAGCGCTAGCCACACATTCACTCAAGCTGTCTTAGAGAAGCTGGCCTCAGTGCCCACTGTTCTTTTTCCACAGGTCATCAATCATAAAGAGAAAACGTCCAACTTCCTCACTGGGTGGAGAGCCTCCTGCTAGGCCTGCATCCTGGTTTCCTTTCTGCCGAGTTGCTGATTTTCCTAGAGGTGCACAATAGCTACCAAAAGGAAAGTCGCCTACTTGGTCATGAAAAGAAAGCAAGGAGATCCACTTAACACCCCTCTGTAATACAATCAGGATATAAAAAGGCAGGAAGCACAGAGGTATCTGACCTCCTTTCACGTATTCTTTCTTCTTTCACTTACCCTTACATTTGGGGTATAATCCACAAAGTCAGGGAAACTCACCGAGTCCCGACATAGCTACATGCTGTATATATTTGCACCAGCTCTTCAAATACAAGATCTAAAACTTGGTTAATTTCTTTTTCCTAGGTTAGATATCAATAGATAAGCCTTTACAGATTTTTGAATCATTTCCTCTTCCTCAAACTATGGCACATTACAGGACAAGGAACGTGTAGAGGAAATTCCAGGGGAATAAATTGACCTACAAATGTTGTCGAATTTTATCAATGAGTGATGGATGAAATTCTCAGGTGATTCACTGCCAGGGTGGTATTTGGTGCTAAAGTAAGGGAACTGAAAATTTCACTGAGCTAGCTGGCTTCACTTTGTCTTTAATCTGAGTATATTGCAAGATTTTACACAGGCAAAAAGTTACATTTCCTTCCAGATGACTTCAATATGCAATTCTCACTGAAATACTTTTTCAGACTGAAGGCTGTCAGTAAACACACATTTGTTTCACAAAAGGCAGAGAGAAGGACAGGCAAAACTTGGAACAGCCACTTAGCTTTTGTTTAATATAAAAGCTTTCTCGGAAAAGCTAATGGAGATCACTAAATTTACTTTTCTCTCTCTCTTTTTTTTTTTTTTTTTTTTTTAAGTAACAGGTTCTGTCACCCAGGCTGGAGTACAGTGGTGTAACATATCTCACTACAGTCTCAAACTCATGGGCTCATGGGATCATTCCACCTCAGCATCCTGAGTAGGTGGGACTACAGGCACCTGACACCGTGTCCAGCTGGTTTTAAAATTTTTTGTAGAGAAAGGGCCTCGCTATGTTACCCAGGCTGGTCTTGAACTTCTGGACTCAAGGGATTATCCCACCTCATTTTCCCAAAGCACTGGGATCACAGGCATGAGCCACCATGCCTGGCAATACATTTACTTTGTGTGTGTGTGGTTTTTTTTTGTTTGTTTTCTGTTTTTGAGGCAGGGTCTTGCTTAGTCACCCAGGCTGCAGTGCAGTGGCTCAAGCAGAGCTCACTGCAGTCTCAACATCCCAGGCTCAAGTGATCCACCTACCTCAGTCTCCCAAGTAGCTGGGACTAGAGGTGTAAACCACCATGCCTGGCTAATTTTTGTATTTTTTGTAGAGACAGGGTTTCGCTGTGTTGCCCAGGCAGGTCTCGAACTTCTGAGCTCAAGGAATCTGTGGGCCTCAGCCTCCCAAAGTGCTGAGATTACAGGCGTGAGACACACTGCGCCTGGCTAACAAACATACTCTAAACTAACTCCAGGGGCAGAAGAATCAAGACCTTTTGCCGAGAAAGTAAGCAAAGTTATTTTTTCCTGTATTATAGAAGTAATACTATTTCACCAAAACAAGCACAAGGCCATCACACTAAAGGATTTGTGTACTTGTGTGTCTGTGACAGCCAATAATACATTAAAACATTCATTTAAAATTCCATCAAAAGTGCTCTCCGTAAAAATCTCATTATGATACGTATAATACTAATGCAAATATATACAACAGAATCAAAAATTTATGTGAAACCTACTTTTATTTGTTTGAATCAAGCAATTAATCTATTGATCTGTTTTATCTATTAATCTATTGTATACACATGTGAATACACACAAACATCTTATTATTTGAAGAAAGTTTCACAAGCATTACCCTCCTCAATATTAGTATTTTTTTTCCTTGAAGTGATGAGGAAATGAAATCCTTAAAAGAGTGCTTGATAATCAAATTACTGATGAAATTATTCTATTCTCTCAAATAGAAGGACTGAGTACTTTTAAAAAGCATGCTATTTCACCATGTGGTAAACAAAATTCTAAGCAATTTAAAAAGTTGTTGTTACTGAGGACACTAAAACATCATGAGTCATAATAATCCTCAAGCCAACAACTCACAATCAAACTAATGAGAGCTTGTTTTTGCCTCTGTTGCATAACCTGTAAAATGGGATAATGCTGACACAGAGCAGTCCTGAAGACCAATAAAGGTAACGCGCGCGCACACACACACACACACACACACACACACACACAAATAGAACCTGAGCACGATGTAATTAAACAAACAACCAACTGAACTAACTTGTCACATGATGACAAAGGCATATCCAATAAAACTACTTTGTTGTTTTACTTTATACATTTATTTGCGAGGTTAACATGTGGACAAATACATCTTTTATGTACACGATAAAACTTTGATGTTTTAAGGGGCTTCTATAAAAAACTAGTAAGAATCTTTTTGATATAAAAGTGTAATTTTTTATCAAATAAAACAATCATCTCAAACATCAATTACTTGTTTTCCTGGAGAAGGGTGGCATTGGCATAAAGCATAACTTTCTTCATACAAAATAAACTTTTAAAAAATAATGAAATGTGGCTGGGCACGGTGGCTCATGCCTGAAATCCCAGCACTTTTGAGAGGTTGAGGCGGGCAAATCACTTGAGGCTAGGATTTCAAGACCAGCATGAAATCCTGGCCAACATGGTGAAACCCATCTCCACTAAACATAGAAAAATTAGCTGGGTGTTTTGGCCCATATTTGTAATCCCAGCTACTTGGGAGGCTGGGACATGAGAATCGCTTGAACCCGCGGAGGCTGCAGTGAGCTGAGATCATGCTGGTACACTTCAGCCTGAGTGACAGAATGAGACTATGTCTCAAATGAAACAAACAAAAAAAGAAAAACATAATAACGAAATAAATTGTTTATGCAAATAAAAGGTACAGAATATTATTTATTATTGTTTCCCCCTCAAAATGTTAAAACTTTATTAAAGTTAATAGCTTTTATGAAGACAGGGGTCTAACACATGAGAAAAGGCTCTTAATAAATAAGAAATTTCTCTAGTACAATGAAACACAGAGGGGTACAGAACCAGGAAGAAAACCAGACTCTTCTTTGAAAGATGTTAGTTTCATTCAGAGTTGTACACGGGTCCATAGTTGGGAAGGACCGTAGGTTGAAGACTGACACACAACTCCGAAGAGAGAAGGGCAATCATGGGGCTGGGGATTAGAGCTACAGGTAAAATACTATGAATGATGAACTAGGGAGTTTCTTATGGGAACTTCCTACGGATTAGCAAATTCATGGGGTTCAAAACATTAGGCTGTTATTCCACCATACACTCGTGTTTATGCCCTATGAGACTAAATGCTAGCTTCCGTGAAGGTCCAAAACTAATTTCTTTTCAAGAATATTATTAGCCAGAGAAACAGGAATCACCTATACGTGCAGACATCTCCTGCCACTTTCTTCTCTGAGATGGCAGGATGTCAGTTTTCCAGTGGAAATCTGAACAACCAAAGTCCTTTCCACACCCTGGTCCAACCCTTCATTGAAGCACCACCAGCCAGCAAGGCAGGTTCACCTGATTACTCAAGATCTGTCTGGTTTTAAGGGATGAAATACTTCTATTTTCTCCAGACCATGTAGCCTGAGAGTTACTAGGTTTCAGACCAAATTTTCATGTTCCTTCTGTGCAAAGAACAACTGTACTCTCTACCATTCAAAGAGGATAGCTGCCAACACATCCCGACTGGTCTGAGCAGCTGAAATTCCACTGGGAGGACAACAAAAGGAAGTGGGGCTTCGGTACGCAGAGTAGGGAGATCAGAACGATGAGCAAAAGCCAGAAACTTTTGTTACGTGTTTTTCACCCAATGCTGACATCTAATTGTTTAGATTTAAAAAAAAAGGGGGGGGGGAATACTGGTAATAAAGGAGAGGTTCTGAAAAAGCAGCTCTGTACTAGCAATCTGTTATCTGTATCATAAACTTTCTTTCCTCTCTTATTTATCTTTCAGATGTTTACAGTTGATATGCAAATTTCAGTTGTCCTCTCACCAACAGGTGAGCACATTTGTTTCTTTTTTGAATTGTAATAATAACATCTTTCTTCTAAGGAGTCTTAATTTCTACAATCACCAGGAACTGTTGTTACCAAGGGATCCACGTCTTGATGATGACAGAATTAAAAACAAAACAAAACAAAAAAACACTTTCACATGGAGAGAGAAATAAGTAGTCAATAAAACCACTTTTTTCTTCATTGCTAAAGGCAATCACTGGATAAGCAGATCATCTTGATTTTAATAATTCCCAAGTATTGAACTCCAAACCAGCACATTGATTACTGATTCCAGATACATATTCTGGTTTCTGGAACTGGACAAACTGTCTGGCAGTTACACTGACCCAGAAGGGAATAGAAGGGAGGAAAGAGAACTCCCTTTAATGCACAGCTACCAGTACTGTTGGCTATTTACATAATTCTTGCATCAAGAGGACCACTGAACAAGTGTTAATATTGCAAGTGGATGCAACATCCAGAGGAAATTCAACATCATTAGCTGCAGGCAGCACAGCATGGAGATCTGAGAGGGAATCGTGTCAGCTCCAAGAAGCCAATAGTCTGTGGCTGTCAGTGTCTGAAATGGAGCTGCTTCAAAGCCGATGGGGCTGTGACCTGAACACTGCATCCCTGGGCCCAGTGAGAAGAGGATCAATGACTGTGTTTGCTGGGCTCTAGCCATCCC
Organism: Chlorocebus sabaeus; assembly: GCF_047675955.1. NCBI lineage: Eukaryota > Metazoa > Chordata > Mammalia > Primates > Cercopithecidae > Chlorocebus > Chlorocebus sabaeus. The sequence continues at coordinate 45,849,551 of NC_132915.1, forward strand.
CTTGGCTAATGAAAGCTGTGCTGAAAGGAATGCTATGGGGCCTCTGGGCAGCCTGCAGCCTGGCATTAGTGGAGATTGTTATACAGCTTGGCTGGTGAATGCACCCGGCACCAAAGCCTCCCTCACCCTCACCCGCCCTCTTCCCTGTTCTATCCCACCAACTCCCCTCTGGCTGTCTGTTTAGTGTCACTCAGTTGGGATGGATCCCGTTAAAGATCTGACGCTTAGTGAGGACTCGGAGGTGTCTGGAACGCCTGTCTCTAATCATAAACACCACAGCTGGCAATGATGTGGTCGGAAAAAAAAATCACCTTGATCCAGTACACATTCTCTTTGATGTCTCTGCAGCGAGTTCACTGCCCAGAGAAAAAGGTACGATTAAAAAAAAAAAATTAAAAAAAAACTCTGAAAAAAAAAATCAAGCTTGACAGTCTCAAATCATAACCATATGACTTTCAATTCCATGCTAAAAAAAAAAGAAATATATATATATATATATATATATATATCTCCATCTCATTGCATTTTGTTCTAAGAAATTCAGAAAAGAGGCATCTGACAATGATAACATGAAACAGGTTTGGAAGATAATGGCAGTTTGAGAGGAAAACACTTCCAAAAGGGAAAAAAAAAAAGTCAAGACTGCCACTACCAAAAAAGGAAGAAGTCTTCTGCCAAAGATTGCAAACTGCAGTGACCTTAAGTAAGAGACTGTAGCTGATTCAAGGGAAAATGAAAACTTTTCAAAGACAACACTGCTTGAGCTGAGCCACTGTTTCTAAGTGCCTTATGCCCTCTTGCCTTTTGGGTGGCCTGGTAAACACACAGCCTAACTGTGCTTCCAGCCCCAGGCCGCAGGGTTCTAATGAATATTCAGCCACATTAACATGTATTTTCTTTGTGTTGTTCTTGTTTTTTTTTTTTTTTCCAATCCTACCAAGATGGGGCTGGTGTAGATAATGTCCTTGTGATGCCATGTCAGGTATCAGAACTGTGAGATGCGTTTGCAAGTTAAATGCTGAGATGCCACAAAGATTATGGGGAAACTTAAAAAGATAATCTAACCACACTAACCTTAAGAAGTGAGTTTACAATGGATAATAGTTACGCAGTTCTCAAGATAACTCATGAGACCTTCTGGTATCAACTAAGAGAAATATTACTTATGTGTCAACAAAGTCCAAATTACATATATAGGTAGCCAGAAACCCCCTGAATACAAGGTGAGAACTCAGAATCTTTATATCTGTCCTAAAGCGGGTTGTTTCTAGTACACACAGTCTAAATACACAAACAAGCACCCAAAACAAACTCAGTAAAATGTGTGCTTCTTTTTTTTCTTTTTTAATCTGAAAATCCAAAGTCATTTGAAAAATCTCTTAAGACTAATAAGAGACTAATTATTAATTTATAGTTTTACCTTAATAAAAAAGTGAAGAAATAAAAAGGTGTTTTAATCCAGATAGTTTTAAAATTTGACATATTTAAAGCATCTCTCACACTTATTCCAAATGTAGTAAAATAATCAGGTGATTCTAATTCTAAATGAGGTAAATGTTAATTAGATGTTTCTGGTTTCTTTGATTGTGAGCAAAATAGCAAAAGGCTTTAAACTGGTCAGCTGCACTGTGACACAACCAGTGTTTAAGGAATCACTCTGTAAATGGTATCCAGGAATGCAGCACCAACACTTGCAGTAACAATATCCAGACGAAGCCAAAAAATTTGGATACTGCTGTGTTGTTCTAAACTGACTGAGGTTTTGCAGACTAACAACATTCCCCCATAATGATGGTGGTGTCTTTAGATTGAGATAAGATTCAAATTTATTGAGGGTTATTTACTGTTGTGTATAAGGTTCTGTGTGTTAAGGAGGGACATAGCCAGTTGGAGGAGGGCAACTTGGCTGGGCTCACAGCTGAGAGACCTCAGGAGCTTGCATATCCCTATAAGGTAATTTCTTTCCTTTTTTAACATAGGCAAGGCAATTAAATGTTAGTCAATCTTAACAAAATGAAAGGCAAGGATATGCTACTATAGACTGAAATACTGGCATTCACTGCAATATTTGCCTTACAGTATTAAGGCTTTCGTGGTATCTCATATAAAGTAAATAAAGCTTTAGAAAATATTTTAGCCCAATTCTGATTATGAGTATGTGTTTTAAACAGTATTGCTTGCCAGAAAGAAGGGGCAGTGGGAGGATAATACCTATACACTGGAATTCACACTGACAAATTAATTGCAAACACACACAAACACACACGCACACAAGTGAACACAAACTTAAGTAAACGTACACACCCGACCTGGTGTCCTATGATTCAAAGCATTACATTTACAATAGCATAAAGTTCATTAGTTTACTTCCTTCCTCCAAAGCCTAAAGGAGACAAAAAAATCATGTCATTCATTCCATTTTTGAAAGGAAATATGCCTGAGGTGTTAATATAAACACAGTGAATTGTAAGTTCGATGTAACCATATAAATTTTTATTTCTAAAGTGGGGTGGACAAGTCATAGGGTCCTAAGTTTTCTAAGATGATTAATGTACTAGATAATTGCAGAATTCTCAGCCATACTTCAGATTTGTAAACCAATCCAAAATGGCACTTGGCACAAATATCTCATGCTAGGGTTTCTACCAAATCATTTAAAACTTACTGGTTTGGAAGGAACACAAACTGGTTATTGGGCCCAACAGTTACATCTTGAAAGTGAAATCTGGAAAGAAGGGACAATAGATGTGTGTATTCATTTTCTACTATATATACTTCGGTGTGGCTTGAATTCTTTATAAAAATATTAAAATAAAAACTAAATTTAAAAATATGGCTGAATGTGGTTGCCCACACATGTAATCCTAGTACTTTGGGAGGCCAAGGTGGGAGGATCACTTAGCCCAGGAGTTCAAGACCAGCCTGGGCAACACAGGGAGACCCTGTCTCTACTAAATATAAAAAATACAAAATTAACTCGGCATGGCGGTGTGCACCTATGGTCCCAGCTACTCAACAGGCTGAGGTGGGAGGATTGCATAAGCCCATGAGGTCAAGGCTGCATTGAGCACTCCACTGCACTCCAGCCTGTGTAACAGGGCGAAACCATGTCTCTAAAAATAATAAAATAAAAATGGAAAACATGTCTTCTAGGTATAAAGGGCAAATGCCTCCACCTTACTATTATTCATCATATTCTACTAAAGTCTCTGTTACATGAGATTTTGAATGTAAAGGTGCAAAAGTCATATATATATATATATATATATATATATATATATTTTTTTTTTTTTTTTTCTTTTTTGAGATGGAGTCTCACTCTGTTGCCCAGGCTGGAGTGCAGTGGCGTGATCTCAGATCACTGCAAACTCCGCCTCCCGGGTTCAAGTGATTCTCCTGCCTCAGCCTCCTGAGTAGCTGGGACTACAGGCGCCTGCCACCACACCTGACTAATTTTTGTATTTTTTAGTAGAGATGGGGTTTCGTCAAGTTGGTCAGGCTGGTCTCGATCTCCTGACCTCAGGGATCTGCCTGCCTTGGCCTCCCCAAGTGCAGGGATTACCCCAAAATGCAGGGATTACAGGTATGAGCCACCATGCCCAGCCCAAAAGTCATATTTTAATAAGACCAGAAAACAAATGTCTTTATCATATAGTTTGGTGAGTCAAATAAACAAACAAAAGCAAATGTGTTATCAGCATGTCTTTATGCTGAGAAGAGAAGGTGTGCTAGAATTGTCAGATTAATTTTCAGAAAGAGACAGAGGTAAGCACTGTGCTTCATTTTCTTTTAAACAGGGATGAATGCTTCCTTTTCCGGCCCTACCTTCTCAGCCGTCATTAAAATGTAACAGAGAGTAGTGTCTAGGGACTGTGTCTCTTGGAGGTGTGACCTTCATTTGCATAATAAATCCCAGTACATTCCATGAGCAACAGAGGGGAGGGATAGGTATGAGGGGGAGATTCTTCCAGAAGAAATTTTGTTTAGAGCTGGAAAAAGGCGTAGCCCTAGCTGAAGGAATCAAGGGCCAGAGACGAGGATTATGAAAATTCTAATGTAAAGACCCAAAAGATAGAAACTGGAGCTTTTGTCTCAAATCAACCTTGGCAGATTTAGGAGATAACCTCTTAGGATGTAGAGATTCAAACAAGAGACGCCTGTGTTCCTTTGGACAGGTAAAGACAACCCTCACTTCTGGGAGAGTTTCTTGTTTTGTAGTGGTGAACGAGCCCTAATGGCAGTGGGTAGACTTCAAAGGCAGCACACTCTAGTTAGACCTGGAGCTGCTGCTGACCAAGTGAAACATGAGGTTACACGGAAAGGCTGTCCAAGGCTACCATGCTGATAGCAGACAATGACAACAAAAATAGCTGTGACTTGTGGAGTTCTCATTAGGTACTAGGCACTTAACTACCATTTTCTCCACTTTTTTCTGCAACCCTGTAAGGCAGACATTACTAGTTCTGTTTTACAGAAGAGAAAAGTGAGGTTCATTGAGGTTAAGTAATTTGCTAAAGTCATACATCTGGCAAGAGAAAGAATTAGACTTTGACACATAATACCACAGACTGTGTTTGGCCTCCTTCCAGGCAGAACTAAAGGAGCCTGTTTGGCCTCCCAGTGGAGGACAGATGACCATACCCACGAGACAGTCAATAGACATCACTGGCAGGGACCAGCGCCATAGTTCCTGGGACCAACATGGCAAGGCCCAAAATCCAAGGACCAAATCAAATTATTTTTAAGAATCCTTCTTGAGAAAGTCTAACAGGCAGATACTGATACATTTTCGCTACCATAATCTGACTTCTGCAGGATGATGTCTGCTCCCTTCTCCTCCAGCTAAATGCATATGGCACAGTCGTTCCAGGCGGCCTGTGAGGAAGCATTTCCCATGCTTCTTGATGGGACTCTCAGGCAAGAGTAAAACAATCATCTCACACTACTGAACACCAACCCAACACTTGGACTCTTCCAGCTTGAAGCATTCTTGTCATGAGGGTCACAGAAAAGGAAACACCGAAGGTCAAGGCTTCATTATGTGAGTGATTTTGAGGGAAAGGGAGAGAAGCAAGGGAGAAAACCTTGAACAAGAAAGAAGCCAAAGATTCAAAAAGAAAAGCAGGAATGGTTAAGTACAAAACTGAGAAGGAAAGGAACTGGTGTAAGATCAATCGGAATGGAGAGCAAGAGATTCCTATTTCTTTGGAATATAGCAGGTAGTTGCATGCACAGACATTTTTCACTATCTAAATCTGTCTTCTTCCTGTGCTTAGACAATGATAGCACAGATAGCAAGAGGTAGAGAGCAAGAGATAGGACGTTCTCTGAACAGCACATAAGGGAGTGTAGACCAAGGGAGACTCCTTTCATCCCAACAGCCCAATCTAAGCAATTTATCTGAATCTATTTCATTCCTGAGTACAGAGAGCTCAAGTTCACATAGTGAGGAGTAACTGTACTTTGTGATTCCAGGTTCCACTGTACCTGCATAAGCTATGGGCATACATGCTGTGTTACTATAGGTCGCTTGTATCAGGCCACTTGAACGACTTTATAAATAAGAAATCCTGTCTTCAGTATAGCACAAGCATAGGTTAAAAGAAAATAGCAAAGAAAAACAGAAATCCAAGGCAATTTTGAAGAATTTTCTCCAAGAATGACTGATTTGAGTCTTTCTCCAGATATACCAATATTAGTATTTTACTCCAGCTTCTAATCAATTTACATGGGTTTACTTCAATCCCAAGGGAGCTGTGGGGCCATCCCCACACCATGGAGCATGATATAAGAGGAACATACATCAGATAGGAGAATCACTAAAAAAAGTGATAAAGAGACAGAATTTAGGTTTCATAAAGAATGGCTAGCCTGCCCTAGGAGTTTTCTAGAAGACTCAAGATATGATAGATATGGCCGACATATTTGGGAAAGATCAGGAAAGGTCTGCCAGAGCTGCTTTTCCAAAGAAAGGAACAAAAGTAGTGGAAGTTCTATCTCCCTCCACCTCCCCTGCCTGATGTCCTCCAAATCTTTCCACAACCCAACCAAAATCTTAAGTCAAATTTCCACCAGAAATAAAAGGTGTGATGAAGTGGGAATGGGGACAGTGCTGCTGATTTTGCAAAGTGAGCAGCAATGTCATGACACTTCAGTGCTTTATGAAATAACATGTCGACATGGTAGTATTTGTCATGTACTTGCCACAAACAGGTAAAATGTGAATGGTTTACATTATTAGAGAAGAAAATATAAGTTGCGCACATATGCCTATTTCTTGTGGTATGAAGAGTAATGTACTGTTCTGAGAGAGGGGATGAGAATTAAAGACTCACCAATAATTCTTTTTATGTGTATGCCTTTATGGTTTTTTGACATGTATTTTGTTTTCCTTCCAGAGCTTCTTTGTTACATGAGATTCCTTAAAAGTGTTACTTCCTACTAACAGTAGTCACCAACATTAAAACTCCATATCATGTTAAATTGGATTTTTGAGTTCTGATTTTACCTTAAATGGAGTGGAGGGGGGTGTAACATTTTTTAAGTTACAGCGAGAAATCCATGGGATAGCTGCAACTGCTTTTAAATACTCATATTTTTGTATGAGTATTAGGCCTGTCTGTGACAATGTTCTTGGAAAAAATTAAAAAGTTCCCTTCCTCCAATAATATGCTCAACATCCTCTTTTGCCAGAGGCACTCACTCATTATATAAATCAAACAAGCACACAGCACCAGACAAAAAGTGACTAGTAATGCCCAGCACATTCCTTTACTTGAGCTGAGATGATTTTGGTGCATTGCATGCAGATGTCAGGTATTTTAATAAAGAGCTCCATTGTGCAGGCCCCACTACTCCTCCTTAGCTCCCAGCACTCCCTGAAAAGGGGGGAAGGAGGAGAGGGGAAGAGCGACAGCCATTCCAGCTGGAGCTGGAACCTAGTCTGAGTCAGGAAAACCACAGCTCATAAGCAAAGAGGAAGCATAATGTTCTACAAGGACAAAACATTAGCAGAAATGTCACTCAGCCCCAGTTCCACATGTTGGCTGCCACGGCCTCTTCCTCCTAGCATGCCCGATTGATATAAATTCCATCTGCTCAGCAGCCAAGTGACAGAGAAGAAATACCGGCATCTGGTCTCCATTGCTGTCGGGTTTTTGTTCCATGTAAGACCTTAGCTAGAGACATATGAAGAGATGAAGGTGCTGGCAAGCAACTAAAAGGCTGAACTGGCAAAAGGAGACTTTCTGATGCTTTTCACACTTCACTCTAGATTTTTTACAGGGAAGGGGGAGGGTGTGACCGAGACTTGATAACCTGAACAGTGGGAGCCAAGAGGCCTGAAGGTCATTTCATGTTTTTTAAGGTTTGAAGTTTTTTAAAAGAGTTTTAATGTTAAAAACTATAAAGCCCAACACTTATTCCCCCTTTCCATCCATTTAATGCAACAGAAGGCAACTAAGTCACAGAAGAATGTTCTTCAGCTATTTCTTCCCCCTTCTCTTAAACATCCACTGATTTGGACCTGCTCCACAGGAACTTTATATTCTCCTGAGGAGCAGCTGAAAAATGCCAAAAATCAAAACCACCACTCTGTTTTAACCCCCAGCTGTCCAGAAAAGTATAGTCATCTATCAAGCCCAAAACCATGATGGGAAAGAAAAGCCAGTCTAAGTCCCATAAAGAAAGCTGGATGCTCCAAGAGTTCACTCCCACCAATCTCACCAATCTCTCTTCAATTATTCACTCAATCAGAAGACTGAGAACAGTGAAAATGAAACATGGAAGCAGAACTGGTAACAGAAAACACAGGTACCGAGTTTCAGTGTCTATTTGTGTGTTTTCAAAACAGTAACAATGAAAATGGCTCTGTTCACAAATATAACATGGAAAGGGCTTTTAAACTAAAACAATTAATGTCAGGTCCTAATGCTGCCTTGAAAAGCAACTGTGAAGGTGAATCTTGTTAAACCCTCTTCAAAGTATGACTAAAGAGAAGAAAGGTGTAAACTTTCTGGAAAAAGAATACAAACAAAGATTAAAAGAATCTTTTGGCTGCGCACGGTGGCTCACACCTGTAATCCCAACACTGGAGGCCAAGGCGGGCAGATCACCTGAGGTCAATAGTTCAAGACCGGCCTGGCCAACATGGTGAAAGCCTATCTCTACTAAAAATACAAAAAATTAGCCAGGCGTGGTGGCAGGCACCTGTAATCCCAGCTACTTGGGAGGCTGAGGCAGGAGAATCGCTTGAACCCAGGAGGCAGAGACTGCAGTAAGCTGAGATCGTGTTACTGCACTACAACCTGGACAACAATTCCATCTCAAATAATAATAATAATAATCTTTTAATAACTGTTCTATTTTACAACTCTAATAGATTTTAGCTTCACCCAAAAAAACCAAACAACACTATATGAGATTATGCTGTGAAATAAGCTGCTTCTTCAATCTCCACCTTTTCCTCTTTACTACCTAATGAGCACTTGGGGTGAGAACACCATGCATGGTAAGAGAAGCGAATCATAATAAAGACAATAAAGTTAAATAAAATGACAAGGAAACCAGTAGCAACAGAATTGACTGCGACCCCTTTGAAACCGTCAGTCCTGGAACTGATGCTACCAGTGTTAATGACTGAGGAAAGTGTAATGAAGTACAGTATGAGCTACTAGTAGACACCAGATTTACCTCAGAGTGAATGGGGCGTCAGCTCAGGTCTCTCATTTGCCTAGGTCCTTAGGAGTTTCAGACTAAGAGAACATCCTAGGTGGTGAGGAGAAGGCAGAGTGCAAACAGGCAAGATTTCTAAGTAAGCATTTCTGACAAGTTCCCTAAGGAAATTTAGAAGGAAAGGGCCCAAATCTCCTTGATTCCTATTTCCATTTTCTGTTTTTTTGGAGTGATTTCTCATTCTAAATACACATTCAGGATTAGACCTAAAAATATTAAGAGCTTAAATTAGTCTATTTGCTAAATAGGATTCTGATGTTTCTATGTATAATAATCTATTGAACATGTTTAACATACTCTGTGTAAATAAACATCATTAAAATAATACAGTGGAAGAAAAAAATAGATGAGTGAAAAATCTTATTAATAATAAGCTCTATACAACAACATTCACTACCTTAAGAAACATAACAATCCTGGCTGAAAATTTTTATTCAGTAAGACTGAAATTCAGGCCAGATGTGGTGGCTCACACCTGCAATCCCAGCACTTTGGAAGGCCATGGCAGGAAGATCATTTGAGGCCAGGAGTTCAAGACCAGCCTGGGCAACATAGTTTGACCCTGTCTCTTCAAAAAATACAAAAGTTAGCTGGGTGTGGTGGCACCCACCTGTAGTCTTAGCTGCTCAGAAGGGAGGATCACTTGAGCCTGAAAGATCAAAGCTGCAGTGAGCTGTGATAGCGTCACTGCACTCCAGCTGGGTGACAGAGAGAGACGTGGGGGGTGTGGGGGGGGTGCGGGGAAGGAGATTGAAATTCACTGAATACAACTACTACATAAAATACTAGTAGGTAACATTGATAACTAGATAACATTAACTAGTTCACATTGTTTTTAAGAACTTGAAGATCTTTCTAAGTCAGATTCAGGAATCAAAAGTCAATCAAAAGATAATAAAACCACACAAAACTTAAAAAAAGAAAACTAAATATGCAACAAAAACAAATGAAAAGCAAAAGCAAAAACAAGGTAAAGAGCTGAAAACCAACTGCGAACAAATGTTTACAATACAGCTATACTATGGGCTAATTCTCTTTAGATACAAAAAGGTGCTAAAAATGAAAAGGATTTACAATGCAATAGAAATATAGAAAGAACCTGAAAAGACGTTTAGAAAAAAACAGAAACAGAAATGACTGATAATCATAAAAGGATGGTAAACCTTACTCATTAAGAGAAATGCAAATAAAATAAATGTACTACCATTTATCCCGTCAACAACTGGAATACCAAAGATCAAAAATATGTTTCGACACCTAGTCTATCGATGTATGAAGGGATAGGCACATTAATTATGATACATCCATACAATGTAGCTGTTAAAAAAGAATGAGGTAGCTCTTTATGTGCTGATATGAAGTTGTTTACAAGATGTATCATTAAGTGAAAAATGGAAAGTACAGAATAATGTGCTCACTATATTCCCCTTTACCATTTTTACCAAACACACAGAAAGATATGTCGTGCTTTATATGCATAGACTATTTCTAGAACTATACCCCAATATCAGACTTACTTTCAACCACACAGTCGTTTATATAATTTTTCTTTAATAAAGGCATGTATTCCTTTTTAGAATACCTTTTAACTTTAAAAGGCATTTGATACAGCACAATCAAGAGTCTATCCTTGAACTTGACCAAATACTTTCTGTTTCCTAATATATTTTATCATTCTATCTACTAGATACTGTATATAAGTTCCTACAGACATAACTTGTCCTTATCCTTATAAAAGTAAACTGAAATGCTTCATTCTGGGTTTTTTTTTCTTGAGCCACCCTAAAATGCTAAGTTTCTTACTCTTGTTGGTCTTTTCAGATCGCTGTTCAGTTCTATATAAAGGAACACATACATACACATATATGTATTCATATGTGTACATATCTGTGTGGCAAAGAATATGGCATTTTTCTGGGTATTAAAATGTGATCATTTGCTAATTCCTTACACCCAGTGACATAAGGATAACAAAGATCGTTTACAAGGTAAATTCATTTCCAAATGAAAACCAAACCAACATAATACCTAAGTGATTTACCTCCTTGGAGGATTTATTTTTAAAAACATAATGTGTGTCCACCAACACTGGGATTACTTCCCAACATAGTTTTATGGGTTTTTTTTTTTCCCCCTTGTGACTCACTTTACTCTCAGCCATTTCCTGAGCCATGTCTGAAGAAATCCTGTGCTGCCAAGACATATCCTCAGACAAAGAAATGTACATTAGTCACTCACTAAAAGGGTAAAAAGCAATCGAAATGTTTTCCTCTGAACCCCTAGTGCCAGCACAGTATACAGTAGACAATATATGCCATACTTTATTGCCTGAACTCCCCATTGATACGACCATGATATGTCAATGGAAAGTGAGTTCTTAAAAAATAAATTATCATTCTCTTCACATAAATTTATTGAGATTCTATGACATGCCCAGAATGTGGATATAGCAAACAACACTATGTATCATCCATCAAAAAACTTACAATCCAGTAGGAGAAAAAGACAAGTAAACAAGCAGTTATTGTAGAGCATAATAGGAAATAAACGAAAACTACCATATGGGCATTTTAGTTGGTACAGTCAATGCCAAATAGAGAGAGCAGTAGCAGTTTCCTGAAAAAGTGACGGCTAGGTTGAGACCTAAATGCAGGTAGGAATTAATCTGGAGAAGTGTTGGAAACAGCACATTTCAGGAACAGAGAGTGGAAGCAAGAGAGCACATGTCCAAACAGAGGAATGACAGACTGCTAAAGGACAAGGACTGGGGGGCAGTTCACATCTTCTGCATGACAGCTACTGGCTTCTTATTCTTAAGCTTCAGAAACAGGCAGAATGCCGTACCTGACAGATTCACTAACCTGATCAAACACACCAACCTTAGTTTGCAAACATCAGAGGAGGATGACGATGCCCTGATAATTAGGTGCAAGTACAGCATCAAAGAGACAGGAAACTTTATCTGCTGTTGGTCATCTTCACCACCCATCTCCTCCAGACCCCCGTCTACCCGTGGCACTGTTTTGCAGTCTAAATGGGAGTCTTATCATCTATTGTTCAAAACATAATGCCACCTTTCTCAAACGGCACGAGAAGGTGTTCAGCTGCCTGCTTGTGAAGCCCACCAACACAACTTCCTGCAAGTACATGGCTGCTGGAGTGACTGAGGAGCTGAAAGAACCTACATAAGCTTCAATAGCAGGCCAGAGCACCACTTTTCCGTGAACGACAACTGATAGGTCAAATCACTAGGGAGCGGCTGAAGAGTTATTAATGGTGACAGGTACACTACCTGGGAGACAGGTTGAGAGGCAAAAAAGATTATTTATAAGCGAATAGTTAACAGCTGTACCTACTGCTAAGCATTACATGGATGCCACAAACTGTAGAATTCAAATCCTGAGTTATTCAAGCACGAACAACTGCCTGTCACCCAAATGCAACGCATCGTGACAAATTAAGGTGGGAGAGACGAGATGCTGCAATGCTGCCTCACCCAGGAAGGCAATGTCATCCCAGAGCCCAGGTAAGAGGTGGAAAAAGGACAAGATAACCATGAGGTAAATTACGGTTCTTAACAATAATGATGAATTTGCAAGAACAGCTTTACAATTTTTCCTGAGGGTTTTAACAACAGAACAGATGCCAAATGCATCTTGTATTATCAAGAGTAAAATGGACTTGGGATTGAGGAGAGATTGAAGAGTTGTGGGGTTGGAATGACAAAATGAGAAGAAAAATCGTGACCAAGAAATGATAGAGTTTGGTCTTTAAAACTTTGAATAATTATTAATTGTTACTAACAAACTCCATTAACAATATATGACTTATTTTCTAAAATGACAATAGTTCTTGAATATAACTTTTTCTCTTATTTTTTCCTCTCTTCTCTTTAACAGCTCGTTTCATGGTGGGAAAACAATAGGTATGTCACAGAAATTTTCAGTTCCTAGAGAAACAAAAATATAAAAACTTGTTGAGGATATTTATTTTCACAGATTTTCAACTCAGTATATATTGAGCTTCCAGGCTTTCTAGAACACTGAGTTGAGAGGAACAACTTCTACTGCTGATTTTCTAAATGTTAATATATGAGATGGTTTCTATAGTTATCTACTTTGTTTATGGTCCAGAGTTATGATAGAGTAGCATAAATATTCCTATCAAAGTGGCAGATGTCATATTTACCCAAAATACAATGGTTTTAGAAGTACCTACTTAATGACCTGGTAATTCTACTTCTAAATGTTTATTCTACAAAAACAAACATACACAGTAATAAATACACATAAGGATATTTCCTACAACAGTGTTTGAAAAGCCCAAATACTGAAAACAACCCAACTGTCTTTAAATAAATTACTAGTTAAATAAATTATAGTATATCCATATAATGGGAAATCATATGGCGGTTCAAAGAATGGATGAGATCTCTCTAAACCAGCATGGAAAGAGGCCTGTATTAGTTTCCTAGGGCTGCCACACCAAATTACTACCACTGTAGTGGCTTAAAACAATGGAAACATATTCTCTCTGTGTTCCAGAGGTCAGAAGTTTGCAATCGAGGTGTGAGTAGGGCTGTGTTCCACTCAGAGGCTCTGGGAAATCATCTGTTGCATGCCTCTCTCCTAGCTTCCAGTGGCTCTGCCGCCGCTGTCTTTACCTCACCTCCTCCTTTGCATATGTCTTATCCTCTGTGTGTTATTTCCTAATATCTTGTAAGGATACACAGGATGGTAGTTAGGGTCTACCCACAGAGTCCAAGATTATCTCCTTATCTTAAAATCCTTGACTTAATCACATCTGCAAAAACCCTTTTTCCAAATAAGGTACCATTCACAGGCTCCAGGGATTTGACACGGATATTTTGAGTGGAAGTGGGTAGGTATTTTTTGCTCAACCACAGATATATTTTTTAAACAGTAGGATATAAGAAAAATATACACAGAATGAATCCATTTACTAATAATCATAATTAGTGCCATAGATACATGATAATGATAACATATGGAGAACTGTTACCTCTACAAAAAGGGGCTATGGATGGTTTTCACTTTTGCATTATATATTACTGCAATGTTTGATTTTCATATTAATTTTGTATTACTTTCATAATCAAAAACCAATAGCACATATTTAAAAGGAAGCTTTGATATATTTTGACATTTTCCCAAATTTTCTTACCTAATTCTGATCCCTGTTGTGGAAAAAGGGTTTAGTCAAAACTGCATAATAGATGATGATTACTAGTTGTTCTAGGGGAATAAAATTTTATAAATAATAAAAATATTAAGTCATAATTTCTGAGTATGCTATTCATTAAATAGACTGCTATAGTTTCTAAGGATGAAAAGTTTCATTCTTAATCCAAACTTCTATGAATACCTGACAACTGTGCCATTAAATAAATCCCCAAACCCAAATCTACGACCTCTCCTTCAAAACTGAGGTTTTAGTTTTATTTTTTATTTATTTATGAGATGGAGTCTTGCTCTGTTGTCCAGGCTGAAGTGCAGTGGCATGACCTTGGCTCACCACAACCTCTGCCTCCCAGGCTCAACTGATTCTTCTGCCTCAGCTTCTGAGTAGCTGGGATTACAGGGGTGGACCACCATGCCTAGCTAATTTCTGTTTTAGTCGAGATGGGGTTTCACTTTCATCATGTTGGCTAGTCTGATCTTGAACTGCTGACTTCACGTGGTCTGCCCACTTCGGCCTCCCAAAGTTCATGAGCCACCGCATCTGGCCCAAAAAGTGAAGTTCTTTCTCTTTTTTTTTTTTTAAAGCCTTTCTAAGGTTGACTATGTACAGGCATGAACTACGGAAAGCGGCATTACTGTTCACCTTGCCCTTTACAAAATTCCTCTCTTTGCAGATTTTCTCCCTGAATATAGCTTCAAGTTTTATTACACCTGAAAAATTTAGTTAACAATATCTTTACCTTATTAAAATCTTCTGGAACAAAAGTTCTAGAAATCACTGTACCTTTCTCGACTCCACATTCCCCCCCCTTCATGAGAATTGCTAAGCACTATGAAAGCCAGTTGGGGTTCCCTGGATTCTCTCTTTCAGGAGTCTAAAAAAATTGACGAGCCTTTTCTCTGTCTAGGAGAGAGGGTGATGATCAAGATCCACTTCTATGGAAAATATGATATTATGCTGAGAAATCTGTCAAGAGCGGGAAAAGCACTTCATAGAGGGGGAATGGAAAACTACAATATCTGCATTAACTTTTTGCATTTGTTCACAAAAGTTTATGAAATGCCTACTGTGTGAAGGATTGCACCACAAACCATGGTGTATGTTGTAAGCTGTGTGGGCAGAACTTCTGGTGTCTGAGAATCTGACAAGAAGAGAAATGAGTTCACTAACGGCAGACTGTTGCTCTGACGCACGGCCAGCCAGCAAGCCGAGGCACGAGGAGATGCAGGAGAAGAGCATGAGCTGGACAGGTGTCATGCACAAGCAGCTCTGCAGCAGGGCTCACGGTGCCTGATAATTATGGATACTGTTAGATCTGCCAAGAGACATATTTAGCAATGAGCCGGGAGGGGGCAGGGGGAGACAGGCATATTACGAAACTTGCCACCCACCTCCCACTGGCACTATCAGTTTCCAAGGCTCTATTAAAGATAATCAAGGATGCCTAGCCTCCCCTGAGATCAAGAGGAGATGGTGATTATGAAAATAATAACAGTTTTAAAAATTACCTAAATGTTCTAAGGGAGCCTTTATTTCTGGCAGTGTTAAACACTCGCAAGTAAGAAGGTAGAAAACAAAAACAAACTAGAAGACCACAGTAGCCTCAGTCTGAAAGGCCACTCCAGGGCTACTTAAGCCAAACACTCTCTGTGAGTTCAGTGGTTAGGCTTTTCCCTCCTCTGGGTGGCATTCCAAAGGCTTCTCCTTCACATGTGCAAAAACAAGAAAGTGGCAACAAGATGCTACAGCAGATTTCTGTTTGAGACGATGTTTCTGAGGGAATAGCAAAAAAAAAAAAAAAAAAAAAAAAAAAAAAAAAAAAGAACCGAGTGAGAGAGGGAGAAGTTTTTCTTTCATTTACTTTTTTTTTAAACAAAAACCGCCTAGAGACACTGGCCTGTGAAGCCAAGTTTGTTAACGTACAAGTGTAATTTACTTTTATATAAACATAACTTCACAGAGCTATCAGTAGGTTCCATTTTCAGTAAAAACAAACAAAAAAAAAGAAGCTGCAAAATCATTATAAAACATATGGTGCAAACCCCGGCTGTGTTTATTTTTGACAGTTAACATTATTTACAGTGTGATCTGGTCAGAATTAATACTCAAAGGGTTATACACAAAATACGTCAAATTTTTCTTCTTAACCATGCACACCATTAGTTTTGTCAACTCATCTAAATAAATTTTTCTAGAGATCTCCTGTATTCCCCCAAAGAAATCAATTATATTTTTAACATATTATTTTGTTCAAAATGTTTGAGTAACACCACCGACAAGCTGCCAATAGTAATATAGGAAGGAGTTCACCCTCTTCTTAAATGGGGAAGTTTGACAAAATGCACTTAAAATTCTGCCATTTGTTGCATGACATTCTTTACACCCTGTTCATTTCGTTATCTCAGTGCTAATGCAAATTAAATTTTTAAAGATTTCAGGTTTTTTTTTGGTAGCAACACAATTACTACTTTCTGTTAACACATAAATTATCAGTATATCCTGCTGAGTAAAACTATTTAAGTAGCTTATCCTTGATCCTGGAGTGGCATTAGGAAGCACCGACTACAGGATCTGCTTATTGTGCAAGTGGGACATATACAACAGCCAAGAGACATACAGAAAAAAAAAGACAAAAAAAAAAAGAATAATTTTGTAATGAAAATCTTAAATATTTTCCCTGTCCTTTTATTAAAAGACACTGGTATTTTGCTCTCATTCAAGGCCTTATATTAATATAGATACCAAAATTTATGGGACCAGGTGGTGTTTAGTAATGGGAGCTGAAACAGAAAATGGTTGCTTTTCCTCCCTGGGCACACGGACACAAGACGTCCTCTTCTACAATAGACACTGACCACAACCTATCTTCCTATTCACCAGAAATGGTTTTGTGCAGTAGTGTGCTATGGCTGGCTCATGCCAGCCTATGAGAGCTGATTGTTAAAACATTCAGAAATTTTGGGAGCTGGTGGTTCAAACACAGATGACATTAAAAATTAAATTTTAGAAACATGCAATGAAAAAAATATTAAAAACAATGATAATAGATACTCAAAATTAATCACTTCTAATTATTTGACAACATTTTACTATTATCTATGTTCTCACAATTATTTGACTACATTTTACTATTTATTATCTGTGCTCTTAAGATTATTTGCTTCCACTTATGTCTAGTGTGGTGGAAATACCATATAATAATGTGTGAATAAGCATCTCTTCCCAACTCCATGTTCATTGACTCACGTTGATAGGCTGAAATCAGCCATCATGGCATATTTTCACCAGAGAAATCAGCAAACACTTGCAAATCAGGGTTTGTTTGTTTGTTTTCATTTAGAAAGCTACTGTAAAGTTACCAACACACCACTAGCAATGTCTAAATAATAAATGACTGTCTAGTTTCAAAACTTAAGACTTTATTTGTAAATATACACTCATTTAAACTTTACAATCCCATCTGTACCCTTGTGGGAAAAAGAAGAGAAAGAGATAATTTTGCAATGACAGAAAAATTAACTATAAATTTTATTTGGATCACTTATTTTTATGAAGTCTTGTAAAACATTACATGGAGCATGATTTCCGGATATGAAAAACATTAGATATGACAAATGAAATATATGGTTTGTGTCTTAGACAGGAAACACCCTGCATGCCTCTGGAAACAAACACAAAGATTAAGTATCAGGCACACAGGTTTTTAATGCCTAGATTGGTCTGTTTTTATAATAAATTAGTAAATGAGATTCTAGTCATTACAAATCTTTGTGTTGTTGAAAACTGTCATTTGATCTATGATAAAAATATAAATAAGGAATAAAGCATAAAAGAGAGAAATAATTCTGAATCAAAGCCAATAAAAATAAGATAGCTTATAGGTATTAAAATGTAAGAAAAATTTAGGGATATGTTACTTTTGGTTAAACATGTAGCAATAACTGTTAAGATGAAAATGAGGATGGATCAAATATTCATATTTTTAAAACTGAATCTAGGTAGGAAGAAAAATCTGCCTATTTGTATTACATAGTACATCCACAAACTCATTATTTCAATCTGTCGCTTATAAACTTAAAACAAACATCACATTTTTCAACATTACTGCTATTTGTAAATCATGTATAAAAAGGAAACACAATGTAACTAAATAGCAAACCATTCAAAAAAACTTACAAATGCCAACAACGAGATAATCAGGCAGGAAAAATATTTCTAGAGTTAAAATGTATGTTTTTATAGGTCTTCCTATAGCAGCAGGCAAAATTTTACAGAAGTGAATTTTGTTGAAGAGAAACATAATCTAAAAATCAACTTTTAAGACAACCATTCTTAGTAGTAATATAGCAGATTTCAATGTAACTACAAAAAATGTCTGACTTCTAAAATTCGTTTTTAAAAACATCCACATCTACTTAACACTGGTAGACTTTGTGACCATCAACTAAACCAATAATGGTGTAAGTGCTTTTTAAAATTGTCCTATCCTGAATGAATTATTACTGTTATGATTTAAAGAGAAATCTTACTCAATGCAAAGAACTCTAGATGTGATATTAGAAGATGCAATTTTGAGGACTACTAGTTTGGGCACTGTTAAGCTTTCTTACCATTATCAAGCATGTGTTTCTTCCTTGATCTAACATTGTGGAAGTCTCCCTGTTTTAGTTTTACAGTAAATAAGACTGCCCATGAATGAGAGAATCACACAACAGTAATGCAGGAATGGACATCTAACTGTGCAACCTAATTCTGATTTGTACCATGGTTGCAAAACCACATCATAAAGAATCATGAGAAAATCATTTCTAAAAATCTGTGTCTCTCTTCTTCCTTCATTATCCTTTCCCTTAATCCATCTCTCTAAACTGACATAATATAAAATTGAAATACATTGTCATTTATCATACTTAACAGTTTATGTACCCTGATCTTAATTTAAATTATAAATTGCATCTTTGTCTTCTGGAAATAAATAACGCACTAAGTTGCTTTCTCCCCAAGTATCTCTCTTTATCTTCTTTTGTAAGTAGGTATACTCTATAACAAAAAAATGATTCTCCATCTGGCTATAAGTACAGAGAAACCATGATCAAACTAGTTTTCTATTTACTTAGCAGGAAGATGGCTTTTGTGTATTTTCATAAATAACCTAGATATGATTTCTTCAAAAAATATTCACAGTTTGGAGGAGTTTAACCTAGATGACAAAGTAAAGCGCAGAAAAAAGCAAAACTTTTATACTTTGGTTCTGAAATGTAACTAAAGAGCATACCATTCAAAAATCTTAATCTTTTGGTTAAACATGTAGCAGTATCTGTTAAGATGAAAATGAGGATGAATCAAATATTCATATTCTTAAAATTAAATATAGGTGGAAAGAAAAATCAGCCTATTTTTTCTGTAGATCTGTAGATAAAATGATTTCCAAATTTTTAACTTTTGTCACAATTGACATTTCTACATATAAAAACAATCTTCATCACCTATAAAACTAAGTTTTCAAAAATCCTAGGTAGCTGCTCAGTTCAGAGAAATGAAACTAGGAAATCCAAACTTTTGGGCTTGTTGTTTATGGCAAGGTTGCCCATATGTTTTTAAAACACAAGAGAAAACACTTACTGTCATTTACACATCTTTGCAAGGCCAATCGTAAAGAAAGCACTGGTATAATTTTTAAGCAATAGTTTTAAAAAAGGAATTTCATAGATTCCATCTCTTTCATATTAATACTTCTGGACAGAGGAATAGAAATTGTTTAGGAAGCTGCATGAATGTCCTATGTTCACTACAAACATAGTTAGGTCTACAACCTTACCCGTTTCCTAGATTCCCATATACTCAAACTTGAAGCCTGGAATCAACCTACGAGAACCTCTTTTTTCTCCCTCATCTAGTACATCTAGTCAGCAAGTGGTTTTATCTAACCCTGTTGTTTATCCTCCCTGCCATTACTCTTAAATGCCAGCCTTATTTCTGCTTGAACTACAGTGAAAGCTTTCAAACCAGACATACAGGCTCAGGACTCCTTAGTTCCACATAGATACCACTACCAAATGAAGTTTCCTAAGACACGAAATCAGGTGAGTCAAGATTACAGTACTGGCCCCAAATTGCTCATGTATTTGGTATCCATGTCCTGGAGTAGTAATCTGTCACTCCAGCTCTGGGCTTTGTAATGTGACTGGCTTTGGCTGATGGCATGCTAGCAAATATGAAGCAAGTAGACACTTTAGAAGTGCCTGCACACTTGGACTTGCCCTCTCCTGCTGCCCTTAAGAACCCTATAACTATCTGCAGGTGAACAAGCCCAAGTTAACCTGCTGAAGGATGCATGATAAATTGCCCCGTTATCTCCATTGCCCCAACCAACAGCCAGTAACAACCTAATAGTCAGATATGTAAATAGGCCATCCCAGACCAACCAATCCCAGGTCAACACGCCAGCTCACTGCAGATATGCCCCGCTGACCCACAGACTTGTGAAAAATAATAAAATGGTGGGAATTTAAACCACTATTAATACACTAACATATGCTTTACTCACTTTAAAAAAAAAAAATCAGCTTTCAGTGAAATGAAACTCTTTAACCAAATAATAAATGCCCTTGGGGCTCTGGTTCTTGTATACCTTTCTATACCTCATCCAAATCTTTTATAGACCATTCTATATTTCAGAATGGACTTTGTTAAAGGCATGCAACATTGTGGAAAAATTAAAAACGCTAACTGAATTTAATAAAAGTGGTCTAAAATACCCCATGTGGCCTTTCTTGTTGTGAAGCTCAGCAAAATTCTTTTCTGTAGAAGGTCTCAAAAGTCAATCACTAATAAGCTGGGGTATGTGAGTTTTTATTCTATCTAAATGTATTTCTAGCCTCACAATTTAAGACTCACAAAAACACAGCCTTTTGTTTTTATTTTTTCCCCTTTCTTTTCATAAACATAAATTGAACAGCCTGTTTGACATGGAGAAAAAAAATTCCCCTTCTCCTTCGGTCTTGTATTTAAGCCCTGTCCACAATAACTGTAACATTAAATAAAGCTTTGTTTATATATCCCATAAATATTTCATAGAATTCTAACTCAAGCTAATACTGTACTTTAAATGAAAAGAGAAAATATAATAATCTTTCAGATGAATCTTCATATTTTTGCTCTTTCTTCCAAAGATATATTTTGGAAGGAAGTAAGAGAAAATTTTGGAAACATTATCTAAGCCAAATTTTAGTTTCTGTTCTAAACCAAATTTCTACAAACAAAAGCAGTTTTTATTACCTGTTTGTTTTACTCATGAACTGTGTGTTCCTCAAGGTTAGTTCAGATATATAGTCCTTCCGTTTAGCATATTACTTTTATCAAAACTAAATATTTAAAATGTTACTAACATATTAGCATCTATAAATCTCACTACTATGCTGCTCATAAACCCTATAAAGTGAAAATTATATGGCATATCGTAGAGCTCATCCTAAGCAGAAAAATATTCCTGAAACATGTCTAGAAGCTCCAGACTTAACAGAATTATTTAGGTTTTTCAACTACCCTGGATAGAAGATGTCTATACCATTCATACATTTATTCTGCAGGAAAATATGCTTTAATTTTCTGAATGTCATTTCAAAGTGAATACACCTCTTTAGGACTATCTTTTAGATGTACACTGTAAAAGTCTGATGTTATTAAATGCACGAGTACTTACGGTTTCCTTGAATCACACTCAAAACACTATAGTATTATTTGAAAAATCTTTTAAAAGTATTCTTAAAAACCACATATTACTCTTTTAGAAATATTATTGCTGTAAAAACAGTGGACAACAAAAAAAGAACCACAATCCTCCCAAGCCCTCCTCAACAGTTACATAATATTTACCAAGTGAAAATGATTACGAAATATATATATCAAAAATGAAAGAACACTGTAGAAAAATAATGCTTACCTTTTTCACCACAATGGTATTTAAATTCTACCATCTTGACTTTCTAGTAATATAAAATAACACATGTAGGAAAAGGTACATTTATCTTTCATAAAGAAACCCAATGCAACAATTTTAACAAAAGCCAAATCTTGACTAAAATAAACGGCAACTAGACTCATAGCAAGGCATATTTGACCTGTAGCATAGGCAAATCTGAAAAGTTTATGAAATTTAAACTATCAGGCACTCCTTAGGTCTAGGAAACCACAACTTATACTCAGGATGCTGTTTGGGCCCTCAAAGCAATATGCTTAAGTGAATAAATCATACATGAAAACCCTATAGTATAGCATTCTTTTATAAAGTTCCTTTTTAAGAAGTGTTCCCCTTCTAAGGGTGTGCCCCTTTCAGGTCCCAGATACTTTTCCATATGGGAAATGTAATACAGTAAAGCTTCCTTCCATCTGGGGCCTTGAAAAACATTTATGAAGAAGTTTACTGTACATCTTTGATAATTTTGATACTCCAGACATCTCTTTGTCAAAGTTATCCTAAAATATGAACCCCAGCAATCATAATTTATGTTAACAGCCTGGATCCAGGTATAAGGTAGAACAGAGGAAAGAGAGGACAAAGCAGGTGGTAGTGCCAGAAGGTTCTTCTCACTGTCTCACCAATCAGACGCTGCTTTTCAGAAGAACCTACTGGCACTAGACTGTCGCCTTAATTATACACATATACTACTTATCAGTCAGGCCATCAGATGGACTAAAATTCTATGCACTGAGCGAAGGAAACTAACAAAGAGAGCACAGACAAATTCTAAACTTGGTACTCTATTTTAACAGGCACCATAACTTAATATAAAACATCCACATTTTAATTGGCCCAATTCCTCCCCAAGTGGCACTGGCAACAGCAATTCCACAGAGATCGTCTCGTTCTAAATGAGTGACTTCACAGGCAGTTTTTGTGAAACGATCCTGATGGGGCTAAAAATGATCATCTTTGAGTTCTCACTAAAAGGAAATTTTAAAATAAGTTTTCATTAGCTTGTCGAAACATTTTAAGGAATAGGAAGGAAATATATCTTTACTGCTTACCTTCTATAATCTAATAAATAAAGGGGGTTTTCCCTAATGAACAGCAAAATCTCAGTAACTGAACCTAATATATATGTTCTTAATTCAAAAAGTGGGGGGTTGGGTTGAAATTTACTTTTGTTTAGTCAGTCATTAATTGCAAAGTTTGAATTAATATTATTAAAATACAACCAAGACAGCTGAAAAATGTTTAAAATTCCTTAAAGCATTAACTTTTCAAGTAAATTGGTAATACGTCCAAAGAGTCTATTTACATATAATTCATGACTGCAATAATTATAGATCATACGTATGTTTTCATTAGAAAACATACCCAATGATATCTCCTTTCCCTTAACTTGGTCTGAGTCACCAACTTCCACTAAACTGAAAGCTGTAACAGGGGGCATGGTGTCTGTCTGTTTACCACTTGTAATACACCAGTTATCTGTTGAATAAATACAATTTCCTGAATCCTCAAAACGGGGGGGGCGGGGGGGGGAAACAAATAGAATATTTGTGGAGAAAAATAAATATGGCTGGGCGTGGTGGCTCATGTCTGTAATCCCAACACTGTGGCAGGCCAAGGCAGGCAGATGGCTTGAGGTCAAGAGTTTGAGACCAGCCTGAGCAATATGATAAAATCCCATTTCTACAAAAAATAAAAAAATAGCCAGGTGTGGTGGCACACACCTACAGTCACAGCTGCTCGGAAGGCTGAGGTGGGAGAATGACTTGAGCCAGGGAGGTGGAGGCTGCACTGAGCTGAGATCATGCCACTGCACTCCAGCCTGGGCAAAAGAGGGAGAGAGGGAGGGAGGCAAGAAGGGAGGCAGGGAGGGAGGGAGGGGGAGAGAGAGAGAAGGGAGGGAGGGAGAGAAAGACAGAAAGCGAGAAAGGGAGAGAGGAGGGAGAGAGGGAGGGAGGAAGGGAAGGAGGAAGGAAGGGAGGAAGGGAGGAAGGAAGGGGAAGGAGAGGGAAGGAAGGGGAAGGAAAAAGAGGAAAAGAGGGAAACAGGGAAAGAGGGGAAGGGGTAAGACAGAAAGAGGGAAAGAGGGAAAGGGAAGGGAAGGAAAGGAAAGGGAAATCTGTGACCTAATTAGAATTTTGAAAAGGAATGGAGGATCACATTTTAAAGACTATACACTAAATAAACAGAATATATCAAATTACATATCTTAAATTAGCAGTAATGAGTAACAAACTTCTATTCACCACCGGTAACTTTTCTAGATGTACCTACCAAAGTTTTAACCAGATGTCTCAATTCATTTTTATTAAAAACTAAAATGCATAGTAAAAAAAGATAATTTGCTTTCTATATCTGACCCCCGCAACCATGCAACTGTTTAACATGATTTTTTTTTTTTTTTTTGTAACTCCAAGACACAACCCAGGGTAACCAGAAGTTACTCTGAAATTCTCAGACTTGCAAAAGAAGCAAATATCTGCATATACAAATTTTTTTTTTTTTTCAGGAGAATACTATGGGGAATTCAGACTGGCAAAACATTTCCATTTGTGTATTGAAAAGAATAAATTCATTAAACGCTCTAAGTTTCAAACTTTCCATTAATCCAAACTGACCTACTTACTAACTCAAAATACTAACGTTTTCTCCTATCATGTACGTCAATATGCGTACTACAACGGTTGGGCACATGAGTATAGGGTGTCCATATCTAAAACTTTGACTTAAAGTTAACCAACTGCTTCTCAAATCCTTAAAATAATTTTTGTGGATAATTTTTCAACAGCCTTATAAGGCATACAAGCACAACTGGCTACAAAAAAAAACGTATATGTAAAGGGAGTTAATGGCTTTGCTTAATTAAAATGTAAAACTTCAGCATCTTAAATTCCATTTACGTGATTTTAAAGGAGGCTTCAGTAAGTCGCTCTTTTGACAAGAGCATTCAGATTGCAGGGAAGGCTACAGAAGCGCTAATGACATTTACCCCGCTAATAAGAGCTGTTCACACTTCATGGTTTTTCCTTGTTATTGCTCAGGACAGACACTAGCACCTCATTGAAAGATCAGTGCTGCAAGGGAAAAAGGCCCCCTGAGATGTCTCAGACCTGAGGAAAAGCACTAAATCAGGTGATGCTACAAAGATGACATGCTTGATTCTCCAGGGTTCTTACTCGCCTTATGGCCATGGATTTGAGGCAGTTAACACACAGCCAATCAAAACCCTCCCCCACTCCCAGAAGACACAGGGCCATCCTCTTCTGCAGCAGGCATAGTAAAGGCTAGAGAGAAAAGAAATAAACTTCCTTCAGGTGCCCTAGGTCTGGCAGGATCCAAATGTCTTGTACCGCTCTCAGTTAATCTCCATCGATGTGTGGCTGAATGAATAACACACTGACCTTTTCACCTAAGAGACCACAATTTGAATCCAACGGAAAGTCACCAGAGAATCAATGGACAGAGGCACTCATATTTTAAAGCAATAAAGCACTGCAAGAAGGGAAAGGGGGAAAAAGTTTTTTACCGTGGTTTTGGCCACAGATTCAACCCGGTTTCCCTGGCTCAGCTATTATGAATTGGAACCCTGATTCAGAATTGAAAAGCTCCCAGAACTGCCTCTATGGATCTCAGAATCTGGCACAAGCCCATGGCTACTGCAAGACAGACATTCCCTCACATGTCAATACGTGGAAAAGCAATCCCTGCTGCTGATGGAATGATGGCTGACTCAATGGAATATACTCAGCAGGAACTCTAATTCTGGCAGAGATGACAGCACACAGAGACAAGTAGCTCTTAATTACTCTTTCCAAGGGAATTTACGTGTATTTTGTTGTTGTTAATTTAAAATTTCTAAACTCGTGTGCACACTTTAAAAAGTGGCAAATGAATGCAGCAATTTAAGGTGCTTCCCTGGTTACCTAATTTTGTATCTTATCAACACACCATAAAATAAACAGACTTCATATTAACAGATTCTCTAGAGACAAAACCTATGGTTTACTCTATTGTCAGTTTCTCTGAATAAGCCTGACTTGCCATGACCATAAACCAATACTGTCAGTGGTCTGTGTTCCAAACATTCTCCTATTTATCCTACTGAGGAATCTGAAAAAACAATGCCTGTTGTGCACAGAGCCTTCCTTCGAAATTGCATCTCAGAGAAGATGCAATATACGCCAGTCTTTGAAAACCACATTTACTCAACTACTGTTTTTAAAATCAAGAAAGAAAAAAAAAATCCAGAGCAGGAAAAGCACATTAAAATAAAAATAGAAAATACAGTAACCACATTACTCACACTAACTAGAAAGCTGCCTCTGACACTATTATTATGGTTTTAAGAGAGAAAATTACATGAGAACAAGGAAATCAGATTAACGCATTTCCTTACAGAGAGAACCTTTGGTTCTCAAAGTCTCTAAATATGCTTTTCTGGGGGCTAATAGGTAAGAAATACACAGTAAATTGAGGATGAGTTCGAGCAGAAAATACATCCCAGTCAATGTTTCACTCTCTTATTTGGGGGGTCTCATGTATTATGATCTACTGTAGCCATGCAAGTCCCCATCTCAAGTCTACCTTGACTGAAAAGAAAGAGAGAGAAAAGGGAGAGAGGAAAAGCAGACACAACAGATCACTCAGTTGCCACCAACAAATGAAGAAACTTCCTAGATAGCAACAGGACCACAATGGTAGGTTTCTAAAACAATTGTTTATGACATCACTAGCTAGTTAGCTACATCTTTAAAATCTAAGGCTATCAGCAACAATTGCCAGGTCTGTAAACAATCAGAATCACTACTGACTTCCCTAAGAAAGAAGTGGTGATATGCAAACATCAGATGAATCAAGAAGAGCTTCTGATCATCAGGCCTAGACACGGCCTAACCATGCATGGTCACTCATTCTCCTAGCAAATGTATTGGCCCACATTTTATTTTCTAGTTCTGTCAGCATTACATATGGCTATCATGCAGAAATCAAATAAATG
Source organism: Chlorocebus sabaeus (assembly GCF_047675955.1). Taxonomy (NCBI): domain Eukaryota; kingdom Metazoa; phylum Chordata; class Mammalia; order Primates; family Cercopithecidae; genus Chlorocebus; species Chlorocebus sabaeus. Next base: position 45,876,457 of record NC_132915.1, read on the forward strand.
TATCTTTATTTCCATTTGTCCCATCTGTATGAGTTTAGCAAAAGCTTCCAGAAACCCACATAGATCCTCATCTAATTTTCTACTTTTCACAGCCCTTCAAAATTTCACATACCAGCACTTGAAATGTAAGTCACTCAAAAGAAACAGATAGTAGACTAGGACTCAGCCTTGAGAGTTTTCTCATGACGCTTCGTGATAGTCACAGAGGATTTCATTCCTATACAAGTCCCCCTCATCCTCCACTGGGCTCTTCTGTCAAATTGGGGGAAATACTAGAAAAGGACACAGTAGCTCAAATAAAATGTATAGGCAACTGGAAGACTCATAAAGCTCACGTTGCTCTAGAAACTTAAGGGTTGGGGTGGGGGGACTAGGAGATCATTCTACTTAAGGAATTAAATTTACTGAGCTCCACTATGAATTTAACATATTACTTCTCTTCATCCTGAAAGCTCCTTTAAGAAGGCACCATCAAGAAAATAAGGCTCATAGAAATTTTGTGCTTTTTGTATGGCTACAGAGTTAATTGGTGCTAGAATTAAGGTTTAAACCCAAAGCTCAGAGCTCACTTTAAATTCGACAAGAAGGATGTATGAGTGCTGCTCAGGAAGATCATATGATTTAATCAGTGCCATCACAGACAATGTCCATTTCAAGTAAATGTGAACTGATTCTTATCAAATGGAGACTGGCCAGTGAGCTGTGGACTCATTTCTGCTCCTCCCAAGGGAATGCAAAAGCCCCTCTCTTCATGTCCCACAGGCACGAATCCTATTCTGGCAGTCACTGCAATCTGGAATCTGGTAAGCCATATATTTTTATTTTGCAAGAGTAAAGGGAGGAATATTTTTATTTTAACTCTGAGCACAAAACATCAAGCTTTGTCCTTGGATCTAAGGTGTTTATTTTCATTGCTGTTCAAATAGTTAGAGCTTTGGCAAGGGATTCAAAATCCCTGTATTCCACTTCCAGCTTTGCCTCTGCCTGAGGCCTCCCCATCACTGTTAACTTTAAAACCAAGGATAATAGTCTCTGAAACTATCTTTCTAATAGGGAGGTTAGGAGGCTTGCCAGGACAGTGTTTGTAGAGTGGTCCAAGCACTTTAGAAAACAGACACTATAAATACAATACACTGCTCTGAATCATCTATTTTTTGTATATCCCTGCCAAAGACAGGGGGATCCTGACCAATCACACATGCGATCCTTCTTTCCTGAAAAAGATTCACATACTGGTGACACAATGCAATGATACCTTCCTTATGTCATGGTGTTGATAATCCAATCTTTACCTGGGGTCAAATAATCCCTCCTTTCTGTCAATTTTCTGGGTCATCTGTATATTTTTATAGTTCATATCATACAACTTTCCATCATTTGTTTATGGCTTACCCATTAGAGTGTTAGTTTTCTGAGAGATCTCCTCTTACATACTCAATATACACTAATAAATCAATATTTTTTTGCTATTTGAAGGATTACCTAAATTAATTTATATCCAGATCCATTGATCTTTCTGCTCCAGAAATTTCCTAAAAACCTGTGAGGTCAGATAATACCTATTTCAAAGGCTGTTTTAAATGTTTTATTTTATGCAATAAGGTACAATCCTAGATACTCTAATCATTTTAACAAATGTATCAAGTAATCATTCATTCTGTGCCAGAGCTTGGAAAGTACCAGAAGAGTTGATAAAATAGGAAAATACAAAGGTGATAAAAATGACAATGTCATATATAGAATAAACCATTCCTTGGCCTGGCGCGTAATGCCTGTAAACCCAGCATTTTGGGAGGCCGAGGTGGATCACTTGAGGTCAGGAATTTGAGACCAGCCTGGCCAACGTGGTAAAACCCCGTCTCCACTAAAAATACAAAAATTAGCCGGGTGTGGTGGCAGGCGCCTGTAATCCCAGCTATTTAGGAGGCTGAGGCAGAAGAATCACCCGAATCCGGGAGGCGGAGGTTGCAGTGAGTCGAGATCATGCCTCTGCACTCCAGCCTGGGAGACAGAGCAAGACTCCATCTCAATAAATAAAAAAATAAATAAATAAATACATAAACAAACAAACAAGCCATTACTTTTAAAAAGGCACACACAAAAATACACACCTTCACAATGTAGTAACGGTAAATTTAAGAGTGCTATGGGCTAGTTATTGCACTACATACTTTTAAAATATCCTTTGATTTAACCTTTATAGATGAAGAAACTGATGTTCAAGTATGTTCTCTCTGCTGGCTAACAGAGCTATCAAAAAGTGAAACCAAGATTCACAACCAAGTCTGTCCATCTCTAAAGTCCAAAGTCTTTGTTACTGCATACTCCTACCTCTTATTTATATCCAAGTGTATTCATATGTATATACATATATATGTGTGTCTGTGTATGTATGTATATATTATTTATTGATAATTAAATAGTAGCTACCCTTTTTCTCTACTGGTTGGAAAGACATTCTTCTTTAAGAGGCACAGTGAAATCCAGCATTTAAGGCTACGTTATAGAAACGAAGTTCTAAAATGATCAAGTTGGTGGTAGTCTGTAATAGTCTATATCGTCATCTTTTTCACTATATATTAATAGTTAGCATTGCCTGGTTACTTAGCAAGTGGCACTACTAAACGCTTTATGCGAATCATTCTACTTTATCTTCACATCAAAGCCATGAGCACTATTATTATCCCTGTTTTACAGGTGAGTGAACTGAGCTGAATAAAGACATGGGCCTAATTTTTTCACATGTCTAGTAAGAACTGAAGCCAGGATTCAAGCCCATGAATCTGCCTTCACTACATGACTCTGCTGCATTAAGTTTTTCTGGTCCAACTCTATAAAAAGAAGGCATAATTATAGCTATCCCACCACACATGAGTGGAGCACAGACCTGTGCTCATTTTTCCTGAGAGTGCCTGCCAAGCCCATACATCCTGGCTCCTCCTCTCAGTCACAAGGACCCATTTACATATAAGTTCTGGTCAGTGATGTGAGAAGAAGCACTCCTCTACACTTCTGAGCCTCATCCATGAAAATATCCCACAGAGAACCTTCACCTTCTCTCAGGGTTGCCACCCGGATGAGGAATCTACGATCCCAGAAAATGGCAGAGCCATAAAATAGCAATGGCCCTAACTTACCTCTTGTCAAATCACCTATGGAAGGAAAGCATTCACCACTAGACTAGGCTTGCAGAGAAAAGAGAAACTTCTGCTGTGTTATGCCACTAGTAGTTTTTCAGGATGTATTTACTAAAACTACTGCAATTTATCTTATTGATACCAACTAATGCCTAAAACGTATTCCCTACCTTTTATTAAGCATTTGGCATCTGTAGGGAAACATGTTTAGCAACTGATATTTCTCTGCTATAATTAGTCAGAGTTAACGTTACACATAGATATAAGTGAAAAAAATGCAAATTTATTGAGAAGGAGTTCACAACATACATTTCATCTATATGATTTCATCTTTTTAGCCACTCAAAGTGAGAGATAGGAGGGTTATCTTAATTTTAGAGACGTATGGGGAGTTATCTTAATTTTAAAGATTTAGAAACTATGACTAAGAATGGCAAAGTTTTCCATATTTAACTCAATCTTGTCTCAATATCCAGAGCCCTTTTGCCATCTAACTTGAAATGCTTTTATAAACCCTGGAAAGGCGACTTCATCTCTCTTCCACTCCCTGCAGATAGTATAGCTGAAATCTTACTAACTAGGTAGAAAACCTTTGTTTTTATGCTCAATTACAAAAGGTATGTATCCCTGGAAAGGCAAGTCAAAGACCAGAATTTACAATAAAGCGTTAGGGATAAATATTAGATCTGGTTTTAGTCACAGAAATGAGAGCAAATACGAGTAAAGACAATGAAATGGAGTATCAGGAAATAGGCAGGAAAAGGAACACAAAAGAGGAACCCATTTCGCCCAATTTTGCCTAAGGTCAGACATCTGGTGTGCCACTGAATATAAGAGATCTTAAGTTAGTCTGTCAGTTCCAGACTCTCAGGCCTCCTCTATTCCCCAAAATCATGCCACTCTGTGTCTACAGACTCTCACATATCACCTTCTGGAAAGACAGGCTGTTAGCCTTAAAAACAAAAAACAAACATCCGAATATTACCCATAGGGTCAAAGACCTGAATTCAAGTCAAACTTCAAAATGTCCTCCTTCCAATATTTAATACACCCTATTAAGTATTTAGCCTGGGTGTTGGTGCTGGGAAGCGAGTTACAGTGATGAATAAGAGGCATGTGTTATCTTCAGGAAGCTTACAGTGTATCAGCTGTGACAATTAACACTTCTGTGATCGGGGAAAGTCACTTATTTGAGCCTCAACTATACCAAATGTTAATTCACTGACAACATCTTATAAGAGGATGGTGTAAGAGGAGGAAAAGAGGTAACTTATATGAACTTGCTCCGCAAAGAGCTGTTTAAATACAAGTGTTTGCTTAATATTGATGTTTTCTACCACATGGATACCACAAAACACTTACTCTACACAGACCACTAGCTAGAAGGCATGGGAGCCTTTGCTTTTCTTCTTATTGCCTTCAACAGCCCAGCTGCTGCTATAGCAGTCAGTCCTTAGGAAGCCTGGAGAAACAACTAAGGGCCTTTTGACAAACTGAAGTTACTGGCTATTCCTTCAGTTGCATGGTGAAACATCAAGCTATACCAAGCTGAAAGGTTTCCTTAGCCATTCATTTAACAAATACTTATTGAGTGCTCTGCATCTGTGGAATTCCCTAGTGAGGAGGCCAGAAAAATAAACATTTCAACAGTTGACTTAATTGACTGATTTTAAATTGTGATAGGAGTTTGAAGGAAACAGAGTCCTAAGATAGAGCTACACTAGAAAAGACCTACACTGGCTATGACGGTCCTCTGTAAGAAAGTGAGACTTTGGCTGATGCCTAAAAGAGAAGAAATTATCCATGCAGAGACACGAGTAGGGTATTCCAGGCAGAAGAAACCTTACACGCAAATAGCTCAAGTGGGAGAAGAGCTGAGTGTGTTCAGGAACTAAGTACTTCAAATGAGCTTGAAGGGAAGAGTTTATGAAGTGGGAAGGGTTGGAGACAGCTACTTCCCTACTCTCATAGGCTCGTACTCTAGACCTCCTCAGAGCCTGTGTTATAGTAATGTGTATCATGAAGCTTAAGAGAAGGATCTAGTATGTAGTTACTCCCAAATCCAAAGCTGGACCTCTCAAAGACGGATGGCTCCATTTGTCTTTGAGAAATGCTCTTCTAATGTCCCAATTGTGCTGGTAAGACACAGGAGAGTTTTCTTATAGAGTTTTTTCTACTGCTTTTCTTCTAAGGCTGCTGACACCACAGCTAAATATTCAGTGTCTCAACTGCTTCTCTGAATTCTGGCAGGACCCACCTGCAAATGAGGAGATTTCCACAGACAGGCTGGTGGACGAGCCCAGGCAAGTCAGTTATACGTTCAAACTGAAAGAGACTGTGAAAACTTGATTTTTAAATGACTAAATTCAACAACGATAATCACCTATATTTTTATTTCCTAAGTCAAGGACAGAGGGGAAAATGGGGAAAGGACAAAAGAGGGGGCGACTGCTTCTATTCATGGTCAATAAATGTATCATGAGATACAGACTAAGAATTCTTCTTCTTCTTTTTTTTTTTTTTTTTTTTTTTTTTTTTTTTTGAGGTGGAGTCTCACCACAATGCCCAGGCTAGAGTGCAAAGGTACAATCTTGGCTCACTGCAACCTCTGCTTCCCAGGTTCAAGCAATTCTCCTGCCTCAGCTTCCCAAGTAGCTGGGTTAACAGGCACGTGCCACCATACCCGGCTAATTTTTGTATTTTAGTAGAGACAGGGTTTCACCATATTGGCCAGGCTGGTCTCAAACTCCTGACCTCAAGTGATCCGCCTGCCTCAGCCTCCGAAAGTGCTGGGATTTCAGGCATGACCCCACCACGCCTGGCCAGAATTATTTTTTAGTAGTAGAAAAAACATCATATTCTCCCTTGTATTTAGATTTTAGCATCTAATTGCATATTCCCATTTTTGTTGTTTTCTGGAAAATGCTTAAGAGCTAACTTACCTTTTCTGTACTTTCTGAATAAATACTTCAGTAAGTACACAGGAGAATATTGAGTTCTTTATATATTACCTGACTTCTTAAGTAGTTGTAGTCCAAGTTATGTAATGCATTTTATACCCAACTGACTACCTTGTGAATTACACAGGTACTCACATAGGTGAAAATTAATTTTATTTAAAAAGTACAGGATCCTTGGTCAATGTGCCAGCCTTTTAAATGTATCTGTAGCATCACTATCATCTCCTTTTTTCTAATAATAACCTCTTCATAAACCACACAGTTTTGAAAGTTCTGCTCCTCTCTTCCCCCTACATCCAAAAATTCAAAATCAGATCAGACAACTGTCATTCTTCCACATTCAGAGGTATCTCAGAAGGAAGGAGTAGCTGTGTACACACAAATGATGCAGGCTTGGTCCCACAGAGAGTTAAATTAATACCCTGGCTTGACTAGTTCAACTTACCGTACATCTTCATTTGCCCAGGAACACAATCTATAGCCAACTGCTAACCAAGTCAATATGTGGTAAGACTAACAGCCACCCTAACCTGCCTTGATAATTATTCTCCTTTAACTGACATAATATTCAATATACTGTTGTTGAGAGCAATAATGCTAAAATTGATGCCTTGAGGGCTACAAGACAATTGAGTTTTAGCCAGATAAAATGACTTGTACACTAATAGTGCATTATGGGGTTCCACAGCCTTCGGATACACATTTTACAGCTTGCTTTTACAAAAATGCCATTTACAATTATATTCAAAGTAACTTGTGCACACCTTATCATTACCACATACAATCTTTAAAATACTGGCCAATTATCAAAACTACTTTAGAAGAAAAGGGTTTACTTTTACAGTCTCTCTCTTTTTTTCTTAACAAAACAAGCATTTTCTCACTACATAAGTGATAACAGTTTTGGTGTTCTGGAACCATTTGCTTTTTTTCCAAACCGAGAACTGTTTTAACAAAGAACAAGTAGATTATAAATGCTGAATAACAAAAACCATTATTTAAAGAAAATCTATATTACATCAATTCTACCAATAAAACAAGACAGAAACTAAACCTAGAATTCCTCTAGTGTAAAAATCATCTATAGTTTTCTCAAAATGTCAATTTTAGACTCTGATTGGAGAAACATTATATTAAATTTGAAACTGTCAAAATCTATATTAAAATAATAAAAATTAATTATAATTGAAGTATTACAATAAATGAAAATGTTCTCTATATGCAATATTTCACCCTAAAATAAGGGATTTATAAATTTTAGTTCCTGGTTTTACTGAATTTTCCTCTCAAACTTAATTTCTCTTGCAATTTTGTATCTTTAAATCAAGCTTGTCCAATCCACAGCCCACGGGCTGCATGTGGCCCAGGAAGGCTCTAAATGTGGCCAATACAAATTTGTAAACTTTCTTAAAACATTATGAGACTTTTTTTTTCTTTTTTTTCTTTTTTTTTAGCTCATCAGCTGTTGTTAGTGTTAGTATATTTTATGTGTGGCCAAAAACAATTCTTCTTCCAATGTGGCCCAGGAAGCAAAAAGATTTGACACCCCTGCTAAATACTGGGCCCTCATATAAAAAGAAATACAGAGTACATTTACATTATTTATACTTGCATTAGAGATATGTTCACAAGTTGGGGAAAAACTAACATCCAAATAATTATTTCAAGTAAAATAAAAAACAGGCACTGGCCAAGGCAGAACAATAGGACCATAACACAAAAACATTATCAGGCTTTATATTTACTGCTATCAAAGTGCTACCTGAACTTTGTTAAAATGGCAAATCAGCATAGCCCCACACATACCTATTTGTTTGGACAGAAAGATACAATGTATATGCTTGTGTCTCTGCGTAGGTATACAGATGTAAATATCTTAGGCAACAAATACATATGAAACTGAAATATAATATTAATGACAGAAGTATAAGGAGCATAGGGGAGGTAATAAAGATGGTACCAGATTGGGGCAAAACACTTGTTGGTTTGGAATAAAGAAAGGACTGTTAGCCAAGCAAACAGTTCCATACAAACAACTGTAAGAGGTTTTTCTCTTTGTGCAGGGTAAAATCCATTCAAAACAGATATTAATAATCATGTTGTGGAAATGATTGTAGAAAGATGTAGCACTGTATACATCTTGGGGCCAGTATAAGCAGAGATTGTGAAACCAGTTCCTTATTTATTTTTCCTGGCCCCTTCCTCCTAGACCTTGTTCCCCCTCATGCTCCCTGACTGTCCAAGACTTACCTTCCTACTTTAACCCACTGAAATGTCCCCATCTTGAGTCAAATGAGATGCTTGTAAACAAGCTCTATAAACTGAAAACATAATATACAATTGCTAGTATTATCACCATCATCTCATCTTTTGAGGGCCAAATTTTCTGTGTCTTCCCAGTTGAGATTCACACTAAATTAAGATGCCATCCTATTCTGAGAGCAGACAGGTTATTCCACCTCCCTTACCTTTCCCTACTTCTACTCACTATCCTTCCATTGCTTTCCTGTCACAGCTAACAGCTGGAGGTACCACACAGGAAAATGACAAGAATCTGTGTGTACTGATGCCAGGTTAAAGAAAGAGGTAGACTGAGACTCCCCACCCCTCACATGCCAAGCTGGCAGCCAATGCCCTTCATATAACACACCATAGCCCAGGGAATAAACAGTGGAGATATCTCTAGCACTACACAAAGCTGGCACAGTCAAAACCAATTGTTTTTGAAGGGGTCATGTCTCCTGATATTATCCTCATGGGAAATTTGAAAAATTGCTTCAGATTCTACCTTCTCCAATTGAGATCTCCTTCGGCGGGAGGGGTATTTCTTCATCATCCAGTGTAGCCTCTTTGGATCCTGGGGTCTCCCAAAATGCTGCTCTCAACATTGACCCCTCAAGGGTTGTAGGAAGACAGACAGCCATAAACACATTTCAGAGGCAAAGTATACAATGCAAATGACACATGACACATTGCAAAAATGAGATGAAGAAAGGGAGGGATGGGAGATGGGGGTGCATGAAGGCTGTGGGCCTCCCAGAAAACTCTTAAAGCCCTTAACCAGATCAGAAGCGCCATTGATACAAACGGACACTCAAGGCTGGAAGAACAGGTTCTGCAAAGACCAAATCTAAAACCATGTCTGTGTGTTTCAGAATGCATAAATCTGAAGGCTATGATGTGAGGGTTTACTGGTTATATAAGTTTATATGGATTATAGTTCTACCTTTGATTTGGCTGAAAAAACAATAAATAGTAAAATGTGTGCCTTTAGTTACAACGACTACCAAGAAAAACACCATACCTGCAAACTGAGTATGAGACAAAGCCCTAATAAACCCAAGTGCAGGGTAATCTCAGATTTTCACACACCCATCACCCGCCTCAAAGGGCCCTCCTTTTTAATAGGGCTATAATAAGACTTGTTGGAGAAGCAGAAAACCCATGTTGTAGAGAAAGAGCTAAATTCAAAAAGGTGCAAACAAAGGTAACGCAAGTCAAGAGGCCACATTTTCCTTCTAATACACCCTGAGGTCCGATGGTGGCCTGCTTTGTCTCTCTCCTTCTTTCCCCTTCCCAGACAAGCCTGCTGAAATGACCACTTTAACCAGAGGAGGGTGTGCAGCCCTTCCTGTGAGGTTTGCCAAGGGCTCTCACCCTTCCCCACCTAGAGCCGGCCTCAGACACCGGCGGCGTTCAAGTCCTCCCCCTACCTGAAGGATGTATCCTCGGACATAGTCCCGCAGAGTCCAGCCAAGGCCGTGCAGTATGTGCAGCACCTCCTCTTGCTTCAGGACGCTGAAGAGACGGTCCAGCAGGATCTTTAGCCGCACAGGCACCGCTTGTGTTCCATAGAGCATCAGGCTGCTGATGTCAAACACGACGTTGGACTGCACAATCTCCACTTGGGTGGGGTGGTACAGGTGCTGCGTGCTGAGCTTATCCAAGGCTGTGGTGGTCCCGCCAAAGTTTCAGAGATGGGGGTGTTGGGAATAAACAGATAAAGAGAGAGAACAGGAGTTAGAAATATCGCTGGAAGTTACCAGGGCTCCATTTCAACACATGAATGTTCGCCATACGTGTTTAAGCAAGATCCTGCAAAGAAAATAGTTCTCTGACATCTTCTTTCTGTTTTACCCCTTTTCTTTCCTATTTTTTAAATTGGATGTGTTTATAAATTGCAGGCAACAACAAATACAAAACATCTTCAACTTTAAGATAAAGAGCCACTGAGGATGTTTTTAAATGACCATGGCTGGTGCTAAAAACCTCATTGATTTGTTAAGTGAACTGTGGTTCAACTCAAGTTATGATAGTGTCCCCCACCCCCTACCAAAAACAAAACAAAACAATTCCTAACTCATGCCATACGGGGGAGGCTCAATTATCACTTTTCTGAATAAGATTCACCTGTTATAATACCTAAATGGTTTCAGGAGGAAGAGAGTGTTCTTTAGACGATAGGGGTAAAAGACCTAATTTGGAGGAAATAAGGAAAGCTGACATCCGTGTGGAGGCTTAGTAATTTAAGTCAAGTCATATTAGCTATAGTGGGTTATCCAAAAACCTAGTTCTTCCAATTTCTCTCGTTAGTCACCTGTTAGATAGCTTTTGTGTTCACTGGCATGTTTCCTGAAACTTATTCAGGATAAAAAGGAAAGAAAATTAAAGTCATAATTTTAAAAAGAAAGAAATAACAAGTCACTTTGTTAATAGCTCTAAGGGTACAGATGAAAATGGAAACAAATGACAAGACAACATGTGGGAATTTCTAGTGTATCTTAGCTGTGTTATCTCAGTAAAAAAAGCTGAGGATGACCATTCTCAGAGTCAACACTTTCAATACAATGGAAATTTCAACAATTGGGTGATTTTTCTCCTCAAATTTAAGAAAACGCTATCTCTTCTGTAGAACTAAATGCCAAAATAAGGTCATAAATTCTAGTTCCCATCCATATCTGAGTTACTGCACACCCTATTGCTGATAATATAATTACATTTTGCCTCAGTTTCTCAAACAATAACACTGTCTTATCTGTAGGGCTTAAAGAGCTGCTGCAAAGATTAGTGAGATAATGAGTGAGAGGCACTCTAAACTCCTTAAGAGAACACAAAAGGCATTCAGAACTGTCAGAATTATATGCATATGCCCATTGAGGAATTAAACAAGACGAACACATAAGCCTGAAGGATGGTCATCTAACCTCATGAGTCAGGCAAATGGGTATCAGCCAACATCTAGGCTCAAGTGATAACTACACCTAAGTTATGTACCTAAGGTTTCTGCAAATTCTAAACTACTGTGTGGCCTTTCTCCGCTGCTTTTCCTAACACCTTATCCCTAACGGTATGGGCTACACTGCATGTGCATTCTCAGCAACTCCTATTTTACTACACCAATATTACTGCATAATAATGGAGGAATTTAAAAGTGCGTGCACACAGATTTTTTAGTATTTCACATGTATTTTTTCAGGGCTCCTCCTCCACTCTCATTTCCTCCTGACTTGTGGTCACTAGAGAGTTCATGTACTCTTGATAAATTGCTTTCTTACATCCACAGTGTAAAGGCCCTTATCATTTACCCGCTGGCTTCATTCAACACATTTACTCCCAGGAATACTTTGTCAGAGAGTTCGGGTTTTCTCATACTTCATTTCTTGCAGCTGATTTGTCTGATCTTCCCTATTCTAGTGGTTAAGTCAACTTTGAATAAATAGTCTTAAAAATTAATTTAACGTTTGGGAAAGATAAGGGATTCACAAGCCTAGGGACTGAAGTTTTCTCTCACTCCACAGGGCATTTAGACTGCAAAAAGGCAGGAATGGGGTATTACCATTCCTGTTCTTCTTCAAGTACAGCTTAACTACTCAGCCTCCTGATGAGTGGTTGCTCTGCTTACAGAATCCAGCGACCAAATCAGGGGGGATCTGCACCTCCTCCATTTCCCTTCATCAGCTCTCCTCAACCATATCAGACAGTTTTTTACAAAACAGACTTCTATGACAACAGCAAATATGAAACTGACAGGAGTCAGTAGAAAGGAAATAAAACGACACAAAATCCTGATTTTTGTGTGTGTACTTGGCACCTTGCATCTCTGCATTAAGTACATGCAGGTGTGTGTGCAAATGCGTTCAAACTGTAGGTGAAAAAAACCATAATCCCTCTCCCTCCCACTCATTAAAAAAGGTTGGTTATTTTATTTTTTATTTATTTTTTAAGACGGAGTCTCACTCTGTCGCCCAGGCTGGAGTACAGTGGCACAATCTCAGCTCACTGCAAGCTCCGCCTCCTGGTTTCATGCCATTCTCCTGCCTCAGCCTCCCGACTAGCTGGGACTACAGGGGCCCGCCATCAAGCCCGGCTAATTTTTTTTTTTTTTTTTTTTGTATTTTTAATAGAGATAGGGTTTCCCCGTGTTAGCCAGGATGGTCTTGACTCCTGACCTTGTGATCTGCCTGCCTCGGCCTCCCAGAGTGCTGGGATTACAAGCATGAGCCACCTCACCTGGCCAAAGTCGGTTGTTTTAAAGATGAAGAGGACTAAACTGTTTAGGGTACAGAAGAAAAGAAAGAATCGTCAGAGAATTAAAAGAGCACAGATAGAACAAAAATATTTCCCTAGATATGCTTTCGAGAACACCTGAGATTGAGGATATTATAAGGACACTAGTTGATTCTTCTTCATAAGTATACCATATGTCAGTAAGGAAGAATACAGCTGGGCAAGGTGGCTCACACCTGTAATCCCAGCACTTTGGGAGGCGAGACAGCAGATTGCCTAAGCTAAGAGTTCAAGACCGGCCTGGGTGAAACCTCCACCTCTACAAAAAACGGAAAAATTAGCTGGGCATGGTGGCATACACCTGTGGTACCAGATACTAGGGAGATTGGGGTAGGAAGATCCCCTGAGCCCAGGGGCGATCCAGGTTGCAGTGAGCCATGATTGTATCACTGCACTCCAGCCTGGGCAACAGAAGTGAGACGTGTCTCAAAAAAAAGAGGAAAAAAGTAAAAAAACTGTTATAAACCACATAAATATACAGCAAAGGTCAACAACTTATTCTGTAATGGCCAGATGGTAAATATTTTAGGTTTGTGGGTTATGCGTTGTCTTTCACACTTATTCACCTCTGCTGTTATAGCAAGAAAACAGCCATACATAGATAACACTTAAACTATTAGGTGTGTTAGTGTTCCAATAAAACTTTATTTAGGCCAGGTGCAGTGGCTCACACCTGTAATCTCAGCACTTTGGGAGGCCAAGGCAGGAGAATTACTTGAGCCCAAGAGTTCGAGATCAGCTTAGGCAACACAGTGAAACCCTGTCTCTACAAAAAAATAAAAAATTAGCCAGGCATACCGGTAGTCTCAGCTACTTGGGAGGCTGAGGTGGGAGGATTGCTTGGGCCCTGGGGGTCAAGGCTGCAGTGGAGCAATGATTGTGCCACTGTACTTCAGCCTGGGTGGAAGAGTAAGACCCTGTATCCAAAAACAAACCAACAAATAAACTTTATTTACACAAAGAGACACCTCACCAGCTTTGTTTGGGCCCTGATGATGATGAAAAGGTGGATCAGATATTTAATGGAAGTCAACAGTACATCACAAAAAAGCTCTAAGAGTGTGGTTTAGGAAGCAGTTACCTAGGAGATGAGCCGTAGATGAAGACTTAAAAAATATTAAACTGGGCCGGGCATGGTGGCTCACACCCATAATTCCAGCACTTTGGGAGGCCCAGGTGGGCGGATCACGAGGTCAAGAAATCGAGACCATCCTGGCCAATATGGTGAAACCCCGTTTCTACTAAAAATACAAAAATTAGCTGGGCATGGTGGCACACACCAGTAATCCCAGCTACTTGGGAGGCTGAGGCAGGAGAATCGCTTGAACCCGGGAGGCAGAGGTTGCAATGAGCCAAGATCACGCCACTGCACTCCAGTCTGGCAACAGAGCGAGACTCCGTCTCAGAAAAAATTAAACTGCCTAGCTTGCAAATTTCAGCATAAACATATCATCAAAGATTATGATCTGCCAAATTTCTTGAATATATCAAAATTTTCTGCTTTACAATTACTAGATCATATTGAGTCACCAAGTTGTGACAACTTTTGGGGAAGTACCTCTGGAACTATGATACGTGATGATTTTTTAATTGTCATAAAATCTGTAAGGTGAGAACTGGACTGCTGCCTAATTTCATGATCTTCATATGTCTGACTGTGGAGGAGGCAGGTCTGGATCTTGCAGGGTTAGGAATATGAGTTAGGCCAATGGCGCTGTAGAAAATGTAGGTCAAGAACTTGTTCATCAGGATGGAGTGGGAAAAGATGGCACCTACTTTAATTAATTTTATGGGCCTAACCAATTGCTAATTTGTCCTATACCAATGGTATTGTCAAGATTCATTTCCAGGCCAGGCACCATGGCTCACACCTGTAATCCAGCACTTTGGGAAGTTGAGGTAGGTGGATTACCCAAGGTCAGGAGTTTGAGACCAGCCTGGCCAACATGGGGAAACCCCATCTCTACTAAAAATACAAAAATTAGCCCAGCGTGGTGGCACATGCCTGTAGTCCCAGCTACTTGGAAGGCTGAGGCAAGACAATCACATGAACCAGCCCAGCGTGGTGGCACATGCCTGTAGTCCCAGCTACTTAGAAGGCTGTGAGGCAAGGCAATCACATGAACCCAGGAGGCAGAGGTTGCAGTGAGCCGAGATCGTGTCACTGCACTCCAGCCTGGGCAACAGAGTGAGACTGCATCACAGGGGGAAAAAAAAAAAAAAGATTCCTTTTCAAATGAAATCTAACCAGAAGTTGCACATACAAAATATATAAAAGTGAAGCTGTTCTAGGTGAAGCTGGAATAATCACAGATTACAGAATGTCCAATCATGTATTACTCCTTTTTTCTCAACTTGTTTAAGTATCTCAGTGGGCCGAACCTTGGAAGTACCATTTGAAAAGCCCTTTTCTTTATAGTGAGTTGATATCAATTTTTTTGCCTGATTTGTGTACACTCCCCTTCATTCTGGTAATAGAAGCTACATTTTCTTTTGGGAACTTGTCCCTTACACTCAACACCAGTCTTTCTTTCTTTCCTTTTTTTTTTTTTGAGACAGGTTCTAACTCTATGACCCAGGCTGGAGTGCAGTGGCATGATCACGGCTCCCCACAGCCTCCACCTCCAGGGACTCAGTCTCCCAAGTAGCTAGGACTAGAGGTGCATGCCACCATACCCAGATAATTTTTCTGTATTTTTTTTTTGTAGAGATGGGGTATCCCCATGTTGTTCAGCCTGGTCTCGAACTTCTGGGCTCAAGTGATCCACCTGCCTCGGCCTCCCAGAGTGTTGGGATTACAGGCATGAGCCATCATACCTGGCCAATACCAGTATTTCATAGAACTGAATATTCCTTAACCAGGCCTAGAAAACCAGTCTGCTCCAGCACCCTGACCCTAACAACTGGTTCAAGAATAGGTAAGTGACCTAAGTCTTGACAGTGAGATTGAATCCAGGAATTTACTTAGAACTACTGGGAATTTCTTCTCTTTCCTCTAAATTTGTAGCTAATGAATATGCTTGAGAATGCAAATCATATGGAGAAGAGCTAGGCTGCAAGAGGATCTGACAAATAACTAGTACTGATAATATTGTTTGATTCAGAAGATTTGGCAGTGCTTTGAGGTTGGTACTATCCCTGGAATTTTCTGTTATATGAGCCAACAAAATCTGTCTCTCCTTGTCCCTCCACTACCTCTCCCTCTCCCCTCTACTTTTTTCTCCCTGTCTACTTGAAGTCACATTCTGTAAGTTGGAACTAAAAGAGTTCTATTACAACTACCCTTTGAGGTACTTTTCTAGCTGATTAAAAAGTAATTTCAAGGTCAGGTGTGGTGGCTTACGCCTGTAATCCCAGCACTTTGGGAGGCCGAGTTGGGCGGATCACAAGTTCAGGAGTTTGAGACCAACCTGGCCAATATGGCGAAACCCCATCTCTACTAAAAATACCAAAATTGGCCAGGCATGGTAGCGTGCACCTGTAGTCCCAGCTACTTGGGAGGCTGAGGCAAGAGAATCGCTTGAACCTAGGAGGCAGAGGTTGCAGTGAGCTGAGATTGTGCCACTATACCCCAGCCTGGGTGACAGAGTGAGATTCCATCTCAAAAAAAAAAAAAAAAAAAAAAAAGTAATTTCAAAGTAGTGGTCAGTGTTCAACTAAAACTATGTTAGTTCCAGGCTGAATGCAATTCACACTTTCTGCAACGAATGGAATGAAGAGTATTCTAAATAATTTAACGGCCGGGCACGGTGGCTCACACCTGTAATCCCAGCACTTTGGGAGGCCAGGGCAGGCAGATCATGAGGTCAGGAGATCGAGACCATTCTGGCTAACACGGTGAAACCCTGTCTCTACTAAAAATACAAAAAATTAGCCAAGCATCGTGGCAGCTGCCTGTAGTCCCAGCTACTTGAGAGGCTGAGGCAGGAGAATGGCATGAACCCGGGAGGTGGAGCTTGCTGTGAGCCGAGATTGTGCCTCTGCACTCCAGCCTGGGCGACAGAGCAAGACTCCGCCTCAAAAAAAACACACACACACACAATTTCACATCTTATACGAATTTACAAAGAGTGAAGAATGCCTTCAACAGCATTAATAAGGAAAAATAATGGTGAGGAAGAGTGTAAAGAAAATAACCCTTTAAGTGACAACTATGTATCAGGCATCATTCTAGAGCAACTTTGTCCAAACCGTGGCACGGGCCACATGTGGCCGAGGACGGCTTTGAATGTGGTCCAACACAAATTCATAAACTTTCTTAAATGAGATTTTTTTGCCATTTATTTTTAGCTTATCAGCTATCGTCAGTGTGTTAGTGTATTTTATGTGTGGCCCAAGTCAATTCTTCTTCTTCCACTGTGGCCCAGGGAAGCCAAAAGACTGGACATCCCTGTTCTAGGGGCTCACTATTAGCTCTTTTAATCCTTCAATTAAAAAGCATACAAACACAGTAATTATATTTTTATTATTATTATTACCGCTTATTCTGAGATCATGGCCTCAATCAGGTTAGGTAACTGGCCTAAGGTCACTTAGCAAATTCACTCAAGAAAATTCTGTTTTCACTACAGGTTCGAATAAATAGTCAATATGAAACCTGGAACTCCTCATCATGTTGGAAGTCCCTAACTACCAGCAATCTGGGCTACATGCCCATCACTCTGCTGAAGCAAGCATTTCAAAGGTCACCAACACCTGCCTTTCTGTGAAATCCAACAGCTTTTTTCCTTCATTATTCTCCACAATCTCTCCATAGCAGCTGACCTTATTGATCACTGCTCCTCCTAAAATGCTCTCCTCTTTCATTCATGCATACATTCATTTATTCACCAGCACTTATTAACTTATCTCTGAAGTATGTGCTGTATGCAGATACAAAAGTAATTTATGTTGTGGCCTCCACCTTCAAAAGCAGACAGATGTAGGCAATATAAATGCTATAAAAAAGATCTGACCAAGTACTGTGGGACACAGAAGAGAGGGCAATGCTGCCGGGAATGCAGTCTCCTAACTCGGAAGTCAGCAGGCAAGAAAGGAGGAGGAGAGTACTGTAGGTAGACGGAACTAAGGCAGTGATTCTCACTCATTGTGTGTATCAGAATCAAGTGGAGGGCCTGTTAAAACAGACTGCTGGGCCACCTCTCCCAGAGTTTCTGATTCACTGGGTCCGGGCATCAAGAATCTGCATTTCTAACAAGTCTCCAGAAGACTCTGATGCTACTGGCCAGGATGATACTCTGAGAATCACTGAATTAATGGGTGTGTGTTAGGGAACTGACTATCTAAACAATGTAACACTTGCAGCAAAATAGTTGGAAATTAGTCCAAAAAGATCATATTAGCAGACTGTAAATAAGGAGCTTTATTTGTAAAGGCAAAGACCTGTGGAAAGCTTGTAATTTTATTTCTTGTTAATAGGATTAGGAAAGTACTAAACATTTTATGAGGAAAATGGGTAGGTGTGGTGGCTCATGCCTGAAATCTCAGTGCTTTGGGAGGCTGAGATGGGAGGATCACTTGAAGATAGGAATTGGAGATCCATCTGGACAACACAGTGAAACCATGTCCACAAAAAAAAAAAAAAAAAAATTAATGAGTCAGGCAAGGACAAGTGTGGTAGTGCAAGCCTATAGTCCCAGCTACTTGAGGCAACAGAGACAGGAGGATCACTTGAGCCCAGGAGTTCCAGGCTGCA
This sequence comes from Chlorocebus sabaeus, assembly GCF_047675955.1. Lineage (NCBI taxonomy): Eukaryota > Metazoa > Chordata > Mammalia > Primates > Cercopithecidae > Chlorocebus > Chlorocebus sabaeus. Next base: position 45,894,816 of record NC_132915.1, read on the forward strand.
GTGAGCTATGATCCTGTACTATACTCCAGCCTGGGAGACAGACTGAGACTCCATCTCTAAACAGCAAAAGATTAAAAGATAAAAATTATTTTTAGTTTTAGATGTAAAATTCTGACAAGAGTGCAGAAGTTTAATTTAAGCAATAGTTGTCACATGGGAGACATGACACCTGTCCAGCAGGAACAGTGGCTGGTGAAGGTACTGGATGAACCTTGGCCACAAAGCCATAACCCATTAACGTAGAAAAGTTCAGAAGTAAGAAGGTTGTTTTAACTTTGAAAATTGTGGCCGGGCACGGTGGCTCATCCCTGTAATCCCAGCACTTTGGGAGGCCTGGCACTTTGGGATCACCAAGAGGTAAGGAGTTCGTGACTAGTCTGGCCAATATAGTGAAACCACATCTCTACTAAAAATATAAAAATTAGCCAGGCGTGGTGGTGGGCACCTGTAATCCCAGCTACTCAGGAGGCTGAGATAGGAGAATCTCTTGAACCTGGGAGGTGGAGGTGGCAGTGAGCTGAGACTGCGCCACTGCACTCCAGCCTGGGCAACAAGAGTGAAACTCCACCTCAAAAAACAAACAAACAAACAAACAAACAAAAAACCCACAGCCTTTGACAATTGCCCCAGATGATTATGACACAGATGCCCCCACTCACATACCACAATGAAAAATTAGAGATAGAAACAGGGGCAGGGACAGCTTAGAGCCAAGTGAAGAGAGCAGGGCATTTCTGCATTACTCCACTGGGACATGACTTAATTCAGTGGACTTCTCAGTACAGTATGCCTAAACTCAGGATATGAGGTACGCAAACATAGGGACCCAATTTCCAGATCTTGCAGTTCCATATTTACTCTAAAACTAATCTACTTGAGAATGGGCCTCCAAGTACATGAGGATTATCCATTCTTGTTTCTCTTCTCAAAATTGTTCCCTTCCTTCTTTACAAAATAAAGGTATATACCCTGGCTTATATTCTACATGGTACACTTGCCCAGGGTGTAAAACTCTTCTGAGTGCTAAAATAATTCACAATTTGATTATCAAAAGAATTAATAGGCCAGCTGTGGTGGCCCACACCTGTAATTCCAGCACTTTGGGAAGCTGAGGCAGGTGGATTGTTTGAGCCTAGGAGTTCGAGACCAGCCTGGGCAAGATGGTGAAACTCCAACTCTACAAAAAATACAAAAATTAGCTTAGCACGGTGGCACATGCCTATGGTCCCAGCTACTCGGGAGGCTGAGATGGGAGGATCACTTGAGCCCATGGAGATCAAAGCTGCAGTGAGCCGTGATTGAGCCACTATACCCCAGCCTGAGCAACACAGTAGGACCCCGTCTCAAAAAATAAACAAACAAAAAAACAACTAATAAAGGCTCATATTTCCCTGACTATATACAGATGAGTAAAGTGTAGCTAGATCTGATACAGGATTTAGGACTATGCTGGAATGTTCAGAATTTAGACATCATATAAAATGGGCAATGATAATGAACTCTCTTCTTACATTCTTGTCTATTTTAATAATGTGTTGCTCTTTAGAAAGCATCCTATGGGAGCAAAGCATGAGTGTCCAATAGTGAAAATTGTCTCCCTCCTCAAACCCCACATATCCAAAGCTAAGATATTCTTTTCAACTATCCTCAACTCTCATTCATCCCTAGGAGGTGTCATCACATGGGAAGAAAAGCCCCTAAGCAAATTAAGGGATGCCTACTCTTTTGAATTTAGTTTGAGTATCTTCCTGTCCCTACAAAATTTGTAGAATACACTGAATAAAAGGTGTAGATAGAAATTTTACCTAATTTCTTTCAGAAACAATGTTTATCATTTAGTAAGGTAGTTATAGCCTACATAATCAAATAATATCAACATATTTATCATTAAGCATCATTTTCATCTTAAAAGATTTTGAATACCTTCTACATACTGCTAATAAAAATAACAGAATTATAATCCAAATGTCAAAGCACTTGATTTTTAGCAAGTATGTAAGTTCCTCTTTCATTAAGCATATAAAAACAGTTTGATCATGATACCTAGCAAAATTGATAAATATTTTTATATACTACTCTTACCTAATTTTTTTACTAAAGTCCAACACTAAATTGTGTGATACACATGGAACCGTATTTATCAAAGTCATATGACTTCTAACATACTTCTCATTTCATAAGTTATATATTATAGTACATAATTACTAATTAAGTAATGAGAAATATCACGTCTATTATAAGCTGAACAAATAAATTTTACTAGCACCACATTTTATTCTGGACTGTTTCAGTAACATATCATAAAAGATGCATTCCATAACTTATTGATGTGTTTTTTTAATAAGTTTTCTCAAAGTACATTTATTTGAACTGAAATGTGAACTCAGCTTTTTCTAATGAAAATTAAGTCAGGGCCGGGCGCGGTGGCTCAAGCCTGTAATCCCAGCACTTTGGGAGGCCGAGACGGGCGGATCACGAGGTCAGGAGATCGAGACCATCCTGGCTAACATGGTGAAACCCCGTCTCTACTAAAAATACGAAAAACTAGCCGGGCTAGGTGGCAGGGGCCTGTAGTCCCAGCTACTTGGGAAGCTGAGGCAAGAGAACGGCGTGAACCTGGGAGGCGGAGCTTGCAGTGAGCTGAGATCCGGCCACTGCACTCCAGCCTGGGCGACAGAGTGAGACTCCGTCTCAAAAAAAAAAAAAGAAAAAAAAAATTAAGTCAGATTTATCAGCCTCATTGATCAAATATGACTATTTGACCATGATCACTGGATGTGCCAATTAGGCTATCTGGTGGAAATTTTCTTCAATTAAGATAGCTAAGTCTGCAACAGTAAGATAAAAGCATTTTGTTAAAAAAAAATTGCAGAAGTTATTTGAACTAAAAACTAATACAGTATTTTTATTTTCTGAATCTTTTCTGTGTATACATGGATAAACAACATGCCTCTAAACTGAAGACTAACAATTAATTGTATAGGGCCTGGTGGCTCATGCTTGTAATCCCAGTACTTTGGGAGGCCTAGGAGGACAGATCACTTGAGGCCAGGAGTTTGAGACCAGCCTGGCCAACAGAGCGAAACCCTGTATCTAGCCAAAAAAAAAATTATAAAACATTATTTGATATAATTTCTTAATGCCCTTTTCCATAAATTGAAAAAGAAATGACTGCAGCAATATCCGAGTAATATATAGGATGGTTTCAATTTCTTTGCTTTTAGCAAACCAATCAAGTGCTGTGTAATTTTTGGCATATAACTTGAAATGACTTCTAAGAAATGAATGACAATGTGGTAACAAACCTCCTAGTCCCATGTATTCACGTGAACTAATGTTTCACCAGTTACATCTGTAGAAATGAAAACTGGGAATAGAACTGGTAGTGTGCCTTTTCTCCTTTTTGTAATAAGTACTATTCATCCATGGATACATGAACTAATCTGAGAAGAAAAAAATTTATAGTCCCATCTATTTCACTGACAGATACATTTCTAACAAAAATCCACTTTATGTTTAACAAATTTTTAAAATTTGTAATATTTATATTGCTTAGATTTTATCACTGTGATGACAATTTTTAAAATAAAATTTCTATTTCTAGATATTTTATTAATTTTCATTGTAGGCATGCATGTTAAGTTGAGTAATAAAAGACTTTTCAGTGAACATTTATGGTAATGTTATTTGGGGGAAAAGGATTGGAAACAACAGGTTAAGGTTAAAAAATAATGACAGAAAGCAACGATTTCATGTTTCCAGTGTTTTTAAAGGTGCTTGTTGTCTTCCAGATTAAAGACAGAGTCTCTAGGGCCAGAGTCTAATCCCAGCTCTGCCACTTACCTGCTGTAAGATATTGGCAAGTAACTTAGCATACGAGAATGTTAGGGTAGTCTTTAGTTTTCAAAATTATTTTAAGCATAAGCAAGCCAATGACTTGAAGAATACAATCTTAATTTAAGGAGAAAGGAGGAGAAAGCATAGAATCAAGACCAAGCTAAGAAGCAGGAGGAAGCACAGATGCTTGTAGTGAAGATGAGGCGCAGTTACAAAATGACTGGGATTTTCCAGTTTGGAAGATCTGGAGGCAAAATCAACCGAGATTAAGAGGAAACATCAGGTTTCCAGACAAACTGCCTCTCTAGCTGCCCTCCTGTGATAATTTGCCCCTAGGAATCCAACTATTCCTACACTATGCAGATGATCCCTAACCTTTAAATTTAGCTCTCCCCAAGCTCAACTCCAAACACACACTTGACTCCTTTTGTTGTGAAAGGTAGAATCAGGAAACTAGACCAAAATATTTGAAATCAGACTTTTTTGTGTGTCATTTTCTCACAGGTGCTCATTGAGAAAATATTCTAAATTCAAGAGAAAGGAAAACAAAAAGACAATTATCCATAATCCCACCACCCAAAGCAATGATTGTCTATATGTTGATGTATCTACATCTACTTTTTTCAATACATAACTTTATACAGTTGAGGTCATACTGTAGATAAAAGTTTCTATCTTGGTGGCGGTGGTGTCTCCCTTAACATTATCTAGCAAGAACATTCAAAATTATCTCTGACTAGTGTCCCTTGTTTTTCCTAGGTCATCGTCATCCTTAATCATTTTAAACTCTTCCACTGTGGTCTTTCCTGGATCAATTTCTTCTTTCTAGTCTAATTTATACCATTTTAGAGCAGGCTTTTAGTCCTTCATAACTTCATTACTACAAGGGCTCCTAACTGATTTGGTCTCTCTCTATTCTCACTGGCCTATTATATGCTAAATAAAACCAAGTCAATCATCTCAAAATACTGCTTCAAGTAAGTCTTTTCTCTGTTCAAAATTTCCAATGATGCCCCCAGCCTCTTCACACACATAAATGCTCCATTTCTCTCTCGCCCACACACAAAATCCTTAACCTGGGTCAGAAGACCTTGGACAGATTGATTTACTTTCCAGCCTACTAACTCTCTGACATGGGCCCTCTGATCTGCCCAAAGTGAGGTTCACAGGGCTTTCACATATTACTAGCAGTTTACTATTTGGTCATTAAATGTATTTTCTGTCCCATGCTAAGTTTTAGAGATTTAGTGAAGAACAAAACAGATATGATTTGGGCCCACTTGAAGTTAATAGACTAGTGAAGAAACAGACTTTAAAAAATTACAGGGCACGGCGGCTCATGCCTGTAATCCAGCACTTTGGGAGGCTGAGGAGGGTGGGTCACTTGAGCTCGAGTTTGAGATCAGCCTGAGCAACATGGCGAGACCCCGTCTTTACAAAAAATACAAAAATTAGCCAGGCACTGTGGTGCGCACCTATACTCTCAGACCCTTGGGAGGCTGAGATGGGAGGATCAGTTGAGCCTGGGAGGTGGAGGCTGCAGTGAGCCAAGATCGCACCACTACACTCCAGCCTAAGCAAAAGAATGAGCCTCGTCTCAAAAAGAAAAAAAAAAGGAAAAAACAAACAAAAAATACATTAACACACAAAATTACAAACTGGGTATGTGACATGAGAACATAATTTCAGTGGGGTGGGAGTCGGGTATTCCAGGCAAAGCCAGTTCGGCTAGGACATGAACAAGAGAAGAACCCAAGATGATGCCAGGAAGATAAGCGAGGTTCCATCCATAAAGCTGTATTTTCTCAGAATGTTTACTTTCAACGCTGTTCAAGTGTCTTTCTTCTTTCTTATTAATTCTTCTGACTACTTTTTCTCTCCAGTTTCAATTTATATTCTATTTTCTTTTTCTATGAAGCCTAGAGCGGCTTCCTCATACAAGAGGAAATGGACTCTACCATTTCCTGTGATCACTTATGTTCCTACTTATCTCAAGACCTTGATTTTGAGCAGCAACCATATCTGAAACAAAATCACTCAAGAGTGTTGAGTAATCATATTGTTGGATGGATGAACACAGTTAAGTGTATATAATAGAATAAAAAGCCATTATTCTATTTTTGCTGGAAGGGTAAATGTATGATTCCACCATGCCACCAGATTCTTCATTTCATCCATGTCCCTTTCTCAACCCTTCTTTTGTCCTTGACAGCACCCCCTCACAGACTAAGTGAAGGTGGGTAATTAAGGCAATTTAGAAGGTAAGGTGGTGCTGCTAGCTAAGCAGGAATCTTGAGTCAACTTGTCATATTTTCTTTCTTACTAGGTCAAGTATTATTTGGGAGATTACAATGCACTTTAGTAGAAAAGCAGGATAGAAGTCTAATATGGTTAAGGAAAATAATCTTAATTGCAAGGTACACAGACTGAATCATAATACACAGACTTTATGAAAATCATCCACAATAGTAGCACAAATCACTAGCTTTGTGATCAATATGCTAGACTGATGGCCTTATAGCTATAGAAAAAGGTGTAGTATAGACCCTGGAAAGGGGTCAGACAACAGTCACACAGTAAGACTGTAAGAAGAGCATCTATAAAGAAACAAGTATTTTTCTTTTGTAAAAGGCCTGGAGGAAAAACAAACAAAGGGTCAATTAACCTCTTTTTAGTATAGAGAATTTCATCTGGAAAAAGCAAAAGCTTTAACTGCAAGATAAGGATATTAGAAAAAAGGAAACAAATTCATACAATACAAGCTTATTAAAATGTGAATGAGGTTATTGATGGAACATAATTTACTTGAATTTCCTCAAAATGCTAGAAACAGAAGCTTAAACTGGCAATTTTACGGCTATAAAACAAAAGGAGAAATTGAGGCCTGGATATAATTTCAATAAACATTTTGATAAGATCTACAGTTTTCCAGAGGAACATGGTGGCTAAGCCACAGGACCCCAAAATGACACTTGAGTCTGAATGAAGAAAACTCATTTATGTGGGAACAGAATTGCCATAAGGACAACAGCTGGGATTTCTGTGCTTCATTAATGTATGTAATATAAATGTAAAATGAGTATAAAACATAATGCAAAATAGGTAATAAATGTAAAGTAATATGTACTTTTAACTATACTGCTAACTTAAAGAACAAAGTAATGTCCTATATAAAATTCAGTTTTCAAATGTATAAAATAGTGCTGGGGGTGTGTGAGGGGTAGTTATAAAAGAACACATCTATCACATGAAATGTGAATAACAATTTTTTATTTCTATTTTAAGTAACAGGAATTGCTCCTCAAACCTTCAAATAAATTAAAATAAATGCAAACCTGTAATTCTACAGACTTCACTTCCAATATTTTCTGTGAAGGTCACAGAAATAAGGACATATTCAGATACTTTTTTTTCTTAATGTAAGAGTATAAAAGTGCTTTTCACTGATCCTACAAAATTGGCTCTCAGTGATAGTTTATAGTTCTTAGTTTTCCACAACGTTTTTTAAACACAACTTTCCTTAAAAGTCAAATTCAAGTGACTTAGGTGGTTTCCACAGGACTATGCTCATTTCAGGTCCTGAGGTCCAGTGGAGTCCATCTAGCTGTTCAGGTATGGCAGTGTGAAGCTAACAGCCATTCATTAAGATAAGAAGTACGTGAAGTAGAATGATTTTTTCAAAACCACCTACTTTGTAGAATAAAACAATTAAAAATCTGTATGAAAAGGGTCTAAATGGAAACCTGTTATTTCACTAATTTTCAGTCCTGCCCTGGATATTTTAAAAATTTTAATGCTAATTTAAAGGTAAAAAAGAAGGCTTATTCTTTTATTTTGGGAGAAAGCCAAGTGAGCCTTAAATTACAAGGCTAATTGTTTCGAGAACTCCGGGTCTCTTGCCTCAACTCCCTTTAGAATTCCAAATTACAAGCATCAAATGGTCAGCTTTTAGGAACTCTGGATCCTAGACTACTATTTTAATTTCCAATAGATTAACATTTAACACACGTCTTTAGGGATTGTTTCTATGAAACTCTTTCCATGATTACTTTAAGAGTTCTAAAAGTTGTTAGCGATGAGATTTTTATTGGAGCAATTTCTGGGGTCAGATTTGAAAGTTTTGATTATTTATAAACAGAATATTTTTACCACTTCTACTTCAAATGTCTAGGCCATAACCTCTGAATTTATGAGGGTGGTGGCTCTTCATTCTTGCTGATACAACCAATAATTTTCAATTATACTGCACTTCATAATAAGCACACTATACCCAATATAATGATATGTCATTTCAATGTACCTAGCCCATGAACTTCCACAGGTTTAATGGGATTTTGCGTATTTAGAATTTCTTCATAAAGGGGCCCTTTGGAATCATTATCACATCAATCCTTTCCCATTACAAGACTCAGCTCTCTTACCAGGCAAGAGTATCAGGGCTCAAGGCAAAGACTTAGCCTACTCTCAGAATGTAAGCCAGATCGTAATAAAAGCCTTAACACTTGGGGAGAACATTAATAAAGGGCAATGATGACATATTAAAACTTTTTAGTGAATCAGGAGATCATGAAGGCAGGCAACAATTGTGATTAAGAAAAAAATTTCTTATGACTTAAAGTAATATTTAGATCTGCACATGGTATTCACTACTTCTGAGGGAAAGAACTATGTAATTGGGAGCAAGTTAAGTAAAAAATAACTCGTGTTCCATTAAGTCACAACTTTCTAACTATAACTGTCAAGGTTGAATTAATTAGGATATTTAATACCAAGGAGAGAGAAGGCTTGCTTCTAGAGCTTTTTTTTTTTTAAGAAAAGAAGAAAATGAATGATATGTAGCTAAAAGAGTTGATCCCCAAGTGTGGTGATAAAAACTGTCAACCCTTAGGTACAAAGGGTTTATTTTTTTTTCTTCAACAAATAGTGTGTCAGTGTTTTTTAAAATGAATAAACTCCACTGAACCTCTACAAATCCTCATTACATTACCATACCTTATATACATTGTCTGAATTATGGTCCTTGATTTTTTTTTCTTTTCTCTTAATACATGAGAGATAATGTATAAATACTATCATGGTTTATTATGAATGTGATTCCAAACTGTAGGGAGGGAAGAGGGACAAAAGTAGTTCCAATAAGCCCCACTATCCTATGGATTTTAATCAACCTCAGTCGACATGTAGCTTTCAGGGTATGTGGATATACACACGCATATGAACACCCACTATTAGTCCCAGGTAGAAGCTGAGCTCCACTTGAGACTACACAGCCAATATTTCAAACTGACTGGCATCTGCCCCCGTGGACTTATGCATAATGAAGTCCTCAAAACAGACTTTGAAAAGCATTAAAGTCTGAGCGAGGCACACATAAAAATATTTCACCACTCGGTTGTCCAGAAGCTCTCTCTCCTGGCTAGTAGATTAAGCAGGTCCTTGATTATACTTATTCTCTTGCTTCTTCTTTCTTACATGGCCCACTTTTGGGGGCATGCCTGTGCTCTTTTGCAGCAACTCCACATGAAGGTGGTAACAGGCAAAGAGAAAATTTTATCTGCAAATTTTACAGTAGAGCTAAAAAGAGATTTAGTAATTGAATCTACTTGCTGAAACCAGGTTTGGAAATTATTATTATTGTTGCTGCTGTTCTATCCAATCTCCAGTTGCCACTGCCAGCTGAAAGTTGGCTACACAAACCCTACTTTATTCAGTTTATATATCAATGGATTAAATACACAGTACACTGACTGTAAAACATATCTCGTTTTAAAAGTAACTATTGAGATTTGCTACCTGAATTAACTACGTATATCCTTTTATTAAACAAAAATATGAATTATTCTGTAAGAAAATAATCACCCTACTCCCCAGTTACTCACTTTAAAGTCTTAATTTTCTTAAAGGAGCATATATCTATATAAGAATTTCATTAAGCAAAAAGTGCAAAGGCAAGGCATATTTACTATTTGATAGAACATATGCTTTAAACTATCGCATGTGAAAAAATATTTCAAAATTGAGAGAGAGTCGTGATATAAAAAGCCAGCATCTGGTAGGGAAATACCTAAAAGAAAGAAATTATTATACTCAGTTGACTTTTTTTTTTTAAAAAAAATGAATGTCACCTTTGTGTCACAAGTATTTTTTTCCTCCTTCCCCCAGTAATTCAGGCTGAAATCTCATTCTAAATCTATAATCAATCCTTTTTCCCCACTGTAATCCCTTAAAATCTCTAGGCTATCACACACACTTTTGGCACTGATGTGTGTTTTCTTCTGGATTGCTGGATTTGCTTAATGCATATATCAAGTATCAAACTGCTTTGTATCAGTAACTGGTGGGATAAAAAGACCCTATGTAAAGATTTGCTCATAAAAATGGGTTAAGAGGGCAGTCTTAGGGCTTAGGAACCTAACGAAATCTTAAATGCACGAGTAGAAAATGTTAAGCACTAAAGCAGTATCTGCTGATTTTTCCACTAATGTGATCAACATATGATTGAGCGGATCGGGAAACCTGAAGTTACCATCCCATTCTCTATTAGTGGGCTGTTTGACATGTATGAGTCATCAACAAGGCAAAAACTCTTCGGGGATTTAGACCTTTGGCAAAACGAAAGTATTTTATACCATCACACATATTTAATGGAGCGCAAACTTTCAGAAAAGAAGTGACATCTCCTGAAATAATGTGAACAAAGAAACAGAGCGGAGATACTGGTTAGTGCTTTGAATTCTGTCTACTAATTTGATCATGATAGTAACCCTAATTTCTAATTAGAAAATTTCTAATTAGATAACTTCAATTAATCAGTACCAACAGGCGCAATCAAAAGTCAATACAAAGTATAAAATGTAGCAATTTTTCCTTTAGATATTTTACTGTATTTAAAAACCAGTAATAGAAAACACTTGCCAAATTCATTTAGTCTCTGACTGAGGCACACATATGTGATCTCCTAATTTACAGCTTGCACATACAGATGTTCACACTTAGTAAAAGGGCTTCTTAATAGCTTTTTATAAAATTAAAAGTGTGTTGATAATAGGTGTTCTAAATATATCCAAACAACACAGCTGAACTGACAAATGCCTGTGTTCATGCCTCACCATGTCTCACACTGTAGCACGATTTTATAAGAGAGAAAAAGTTATATGATTCAGTCACATATATACAGGATAAATGTTATACCCCAAAAACTCCAAATGAAATCTTTCATTAATTTTTCTTTCTATGATCTGTTTCCAAGTAGAAAATGTTAGATAGCTACTCGGTTTATGTAGCCGAAAGCAGAACCACACAGCCGTTGCTTGCTGCCTGCAGTTTTTTTCCTTTGCAAAACTTTGAACCCCATCCAGCTTTGACACACTGCCTCTTCAGTTAATAACTATCAAGTTTCCCCTTGTCTCCTGTCTACTTTTCTTTGAGGCAATTGCGCACTCAGCACCCCGAGATAATAACACACATCTATAAGATAAAAGCAATGGCATTAATGTAATTGTCTGCCTCTCTCTCTTTAGCCTAATCTTTTTTTTCCTTCAGTTTTGACTGCCTGTGTGACACCTGTTTTTGTCTCCTCTGATCCTACGACAGGTTTTCCGCTGACAAGGTTTTTGCCTGACAGAGATTCTGCAGACAAGAACATAATAAAATATGAAGAACTGCTTGTCAGAGTTTCTGCCAATGCTCACATGAAATATAGAAAAAAAATGACTTTTTTTTTTTAAGGGGCCCTGTGATGGTCGCTTTTGGCATGTCAGGAAAAAGACCTCCCTAGCCAAGTTCTCCAAGCCAAACAGGTGTTTTCTTTTATGTTAGAGGTTGATTTGTTTTTTAATTTTTACTGATAGTGGAAAACATCATTAGCCAAAAGGAGGCGGGTGGGTAATGTCTTACCCTCAGATTTTTGCAGGCAAAGGAATATTAAAAAACTGGAAAGTAGAAGGTATTTCACTCAAGATCTTATCTTCTGAATAAAACAAAAACACCAACATCTGTTAATGATTAAACAAATTTAAGTTATCTAAAATTTACTTCCTGGATATTCGTGCTACCAAAACCTCCCACTTACCTTTCACTTATTTTGTTGTCTGAAGACAGAGGGAAACTGCAAAGGTGAAAATAGAATGAGAACTGGAAAAGAACAATGCGCAAATGGACATAAAGACAAGGTGTTTGTGGGCTGTGCTTATACTTTAAAACGGGAAGAGGCTGCTGGGAAAGCAACTGGCAATTAGGAATCTGACTGAGACTTTTCCATGGGCTTAGAGTTTCAATAAACCTTTGCTCCATGGAGCACATGAGAGATGCTGCATTAGGTTCCAGCACACAAAGATGAAGTGCCCTTCCTGAGCTTTCCAAGTTAGTGGAAGGATCAGTATTACCCAGAAACCTCTGGTCTCAGCAAAGTGTGTTGAGAAAATAAAGAAGGGAGCACTTAATTTCTCCGGGGGTGGGGAGTGGTGGTGGAGAGGGGAGTAAAGGGGTGGGAATCCCACTTTCTTGATGAACAAGGGACAGGAAAAACGGGCCAGGATCAATAGTGCAGCAAGTGTGAAAGGACGAAAAACTGGGAAAGAGTTTACAGTGGTGAGTCAAGGGACAAGAGCCTGGATTTAGGGTGTTAGGATTCTCACACCAATTCTAACTACTCTGCCACCAAACCACTTTAACCTAGGCTTTAGCTCTCCAAATATATTATCTCACACCTAGAGCCTACAATTACCACATCTAATGGAAATATAATTCACAGCTGGGCACAGAGGCTCACAGCTGTAATCTCAGTGCTTTGGGAGCCAATGCAGGAAGATCATTTGCATCCAGGAGCTTGAGACCAGCCTGGGCAATAAGACGAAACCCTATCTCTACAAAAAATACAGAAATTAGCTGGGCATGGTAGCGCACACCTGGGGTCCCAGCTACTCAGGAGGCTGAGGTGGGAGGATTACTTGAACCCAGGAAGGGGAAGTTGCAGTGAGATGAGATTGTGCCATTGCAGCTGGGTGACAGAGCAAGACTCGGTCTAAAAAATAAATAAATAAATAAATAAAAATTCAAGCCAAGATACGTAATTTTAATTTTTCTAGTTTCAAGTAAAACAGTAAAAAATAAAGTGACATTTAAAAATATATTTGACACGATACATCACAAATATTATCAATATGGAGACAATGGAAGAACAACTCTTAATGACTATTTTACTCTTTTTTAAAATAAGATGACAGCTCCAAATTTGGTGTACACTTTATACTTACAGCACATCTCAATTTGGACTAGCCACATTTCAAGTGTTCGCAGCCATAACAGTGGCTTCCTTATTGGACAGCCAGGTTTAGAGTTGCCTTTACATTTACGGGCAGGTAGAATTAAGGCCTGAGACGGTCCTTTCAATCAGATGGGCTTGCATTTAAATTTACAGTGTCACTTGACTGTACAGAAGGCTAAGAGGCCCATGAGGTCGAAGTGGGGATTTCCCTGGGTACCAGGGAGCAGCTGAAAGGAGAGAGGAATCTCACTACTGGGCCTTTTAATAAATACTGGCTACAAGTCTATCCAGTTGTGGTGATATGTGTGAAGTAATACTTAAAGCACTTCTTATACAATTCTTTGGGTATATGCGAACTAATAACAAATTAATTCAAGAAGCTTTTGAAGATATATAAACATCTACAAAGGCAAAACCTGGTAAGAAATGGGATGTATAAACATTATTTTAGGGCTCCCAGAATACAATTCAGAGTTATCTTTGAAATACTATACTTATCCAGCAATTTCACACTTCAGTAAAGAGGGGAGAGGAGTTAGAAGAAGTCACCATTTATGACACAATAGAGAAGGAAGAGTGGTTGAAAGGATCAACATGATATTGCTGAGGCATATGGGGTCCTTATGACCCAGCGGAATCTCCTAGTTTATCCTGAGTAAAAGGAGAGGAGTTTAGTGTATTTCATTTATAACCCCTTCAATTTGTGTTCTGCTTAACCTGGTGAACTCCAGTTAATTAAGATGTTCCTATAAACAATTAAGCTTCCTGTAGGATCGTTAGCAAGATATAAAAATTTATGATGTAATAAAATGCAATAAAATGATAAAGTGGTGAGCTGATCAAAGCACTTCACATGCAAAAAGATAGGTGTGAAAATAGGTAAAAGTAGCCTTAATCCTACCTAAAATTCATCTACTTACAGCTTTTGGATTTTTAGCGGGTAAATATTACTATAATTTATTTTAACTGGTGCAATTCTCAAAATGACTTTTGGTGTAAAATATTCCTCACTGTATTCAAATAAGGGTTCAAATGACATTTTAGGGGAAATGGAAGGTATGGAACTATACTGGATTTGCTGGGGAAAACAATTTCACCTAGGGAATGCTTGGTCTGACAGCCAAAAGAACTGGTGACCTGACCTCTGCAACTGCATCCTGTAGATAACCTTCCCTGGAAGGAGAAATAGTTTCATCCCATCACATTCCACATTCGTACCTTAAGGGAGACACTAGATATTATCATTCATATTGATGATTTTATTGACTTAGTAATAACAATACTAGCTCCTAAAATTGTTGTGCCAGAATATTGGGCTAACCCTACTCTTTCCTGTAAGCCTCTCTCAAAATGTATCTGTGATATTTAGATGCATTGCTATCATTATTTGAATTTCTCGATAAAATAACTGAGTCTTAGAGAAGGCATTACTAACAAAAGGCAGAGAAGGGATTTGACCACTGGCCTGGCCACACCTAACTTTTAATCACTCTACTTTGCTAAAACATGTCTATCACTCCACAGTGTTGAAGTCTTACTTTTATAGGAATTTAGTGATAACAGCAACTAACACTTACTAAGTGTTTACTATGTATGAGTCTGCTGGATTATCTCATTTAATCTTAGAAGAACACTATGAGCTAGGAGCTATCGTCATTCACATTTCACAGATGACAGAACAGAGAGATTATACAACTCGACAAGACTCTACCTACAGTAGGTGATAGAGCCGTGATGTGAATGTAAACAGCCTCATTCAAGAACAACATTCTTACCTATTTTGTATATTGCCTCCCATTCATTCACCTGAAGCTTTTTTATATCCCGGGGATACAGCTCTGTGTGTTTCATTCTCAACGCCCTCCCATGAAACTCCTTACCAGCAGACCAGCAGTGACTACACTTGAGGCCAGGTCTTGCCAGCTTCATCTTATGTTCCATCTGAATAAAACAAGAGCTAGGGGGAAAAAAAAAAAAAAATCGGGGGAGCTAACAGGCAGAGAGCCCAGGACTTTGAAGGGGAGGCACTGTTTGTGCTGTGTTTAAAGAAAATTTAAGGAGTTCAAAGCACCATCTGAAAGGTGGGCAGGCTGAGAAACAAATCAAAAGCTGCTCAGGGACACAATAAGAAAATAGTTACTGCCATTAATCAAGCACCAAACCTTTGCATTTGTGAGGATGTCCTCCCTTTAGAGCTTATCAGCAGTGATCAGGGAGTAAAGGAGAGAAGCAGAAGAGGGCACTGTGCCCTCAGGTCAAGCCCAAAAAAGGCTCCTGTGCCAGGCGGGAAAATGGCCTTGCTTTTGCTCTCTAAAATGAAGAAAAAAGTCCAAGGACTTTGCTCATGGAAAGACCAGAATCCAGTTGCCTCACCAAGACTAGGAAGCAGCTAAAAGCTGTTTTCCCTAAGCAAAAGAGAATTTTGCAGCTAGGCAAAGCCGGGTTTCAGTATTTACAATCTGGAAAAACTAAGTCCACTAGAAAGACAAATTCTTTAAGCAGATACTGCAACAGCTTCCACTTTTTCCAAACGAGTGCATCAAGGGAAGACGACGATAGTGTTTCTATCCTTGTGTTTCTGAACAAAGCTCTAGAAACATCTTCCCTAAGAATCTAGTTCTCACTTTGCCACTGCTAAGCATGTACTTCCCTTCCCCCAAGGACTCAAATTAGTGCCTGTGCTACTGTTCACCAAACCCTAAACACCCTTCCGGAAAAAAATTTCTACGAAAGAAAATGTTGTTTTTGTTGGGATAATCTCCAAGCCAGAGCTTGCTGGGAACATTATCTTCCTTTGTCAGAGGAAACTTAGTTGTTTTTCAGTCTCCTCTCTTTATCTTGACACATTTACAAATTATCATATGGACACTGTTGTGGAGTCACTCAGAATGAGCATGATATCACAGAAATGTCATGCTTTATTCTTATGATAAAGGAATTTCTATTTGGAGTGGGAAGGAGAGAAGACTAGGGAAGAAAAGAGATTGGCAAGGAAAGGACTGGACTACTTTAGTTATGTTAGGTTTTGGACTCAAGTCAGGGAGAATATTAGAGAGTTACCAGTTGGGAACAAACGACTTTCACAGATATTTAGACAATTTATAAGAACATAGACTGGGACAAATAATAAAGACATGTGACCTTTCACAGGACAAAATGAAAAAGTACTTGTTTTGATCCGCCTTGCTTGTAAGTCCTTACAAACTACCATGCCTCCAACAAACTTGAGGAATTTGTAAATAGAATACTGAGATCTCATGATTCTAAATGTAGGACTGATATAATCAAAAGCTTTTTTTTTTTGAGATGGAGTCTCGCTCTTTTACCAGGATGGAGTGCAGTGGCGCAATCTTGGCTCCTGCAACCTCCACCTCTTGAGTTCAAGTGATTCTCGTGCTTCAGCCTCCCGAGTAGCTGGGATTACAGGTATGTGCCACCACACCCAGCTAATTTTTGTATTTTCAGTAGAGATGGGGTTTGACCATGTTGGCCAGGATGGTCTCAATCTCCTGACCTCGTGATCCACCTGCCTGGGCCTCCCAAAGTGCTGGGATTAACAGGCGTGAGCCACAGAGCCTGGCCCAAAACCTTTTTGGGCCCAAAGCCTTTTTGATTATAGGATGCTCATGACCAACAGCCCTGATTTAGGATTTATGCAAATTGTGTCTGAATAGGATTTTCTTTTAGGTATGGGCTTGCCAGATTTAGCAAAGAAACATAAAGGACTCTCACCTAAATTTGCATGGTAATATTTGTATTTAAAAATCATTTATTGTTTACTGATATTCAGATTCAATAGAAAATTCTATATTTTCTATTTGGGTGAGGGTCTCTATAAATACCCCTGGTCTGATAAGACATATCAAATACAAGCTGAAAATTCAAATTCAACGATGCTGAGAAAAGAAAAGAAAAATTATATCCAGTGAATTACAAAAAAAGAAAGGTTTGAAATTAATGGGTTATATGCATATTAAGTCTTACAGTACATTAAACCATAAAGCTGGTTGGTATATGACACTAAATTAACTTTATGCTTCTCATCATTTCCTGTGGTGAAGAACTGAAGGCTACCTGGCACAATCCTTCATGTATGAGATATGTTTAATAAATATCTACTGACTGATGATCTGGAAGATGTAGACCAGGTCTGCTTACTTTACATTAAAAAAAATCAGAGGACTTTGGATGAAATATGGGCAGGAAAAAAGCTGGCTTAATTAGTAAATAATTAAAGTAATAATGTAAAACTATCTTTTCCTCGAATGAACTGCATGCAGTAAAAGGAAATCACATTTACAGAACATAATAAAAGAAAGGTCTCAAAATTCCAGTGCAACAAGCATTCTTGCAGGCAGACCTCGGCCAAAGGAAATAACACTGGTATTAATTCAGATCTCTTGAAAGTGAATGAAAATTCTAGTACTCATGCAGCTTTTTGGAATGGCATATCCTGTTATTTAAAGTCAAAGGAAAAAAAGAAGAAAAAAATAATTTGCACAGAGAAAGCTGCTGTGGGTGCATTAAGTTATAAAATGTATTTTGTATTCATCAAGTCTCATATTCTTGCCAAATGCTCACCTCACATACCTAGGAAACAGTGGAATTGTTTTTTTATTTATTTTTATTTTTTAATTTTCTTTCCAAAAGAGATAGTCTTAACAAATGAGCTTCACCGAAGTAAAGGTTACTGATATAGTTTAAAAAAAAATTCTAAATGAATTACCTTTCTAAAATCTTCCCACCTCTTTTATCAAACACACAAATCAAATATCATGGGATAAAACAATTTTCCAGTTGTATTGGATTATCATTAAATATTTCCTAAAACCGCTTAGAATTCAGTTTGCTCTCTTTCTTATTTTTACTGTTTTATTTACCTTCATCTTAATGGTTTAGAAATAAAGTCTTTATCTAAACTATGGACATTAAAACTAACTCACAAACATTAAACAATAAAAAAGGTTTCGTGCAGCAGTCCTCAACTTTTACATCATGCCTCCTGCTTTTTTCACAAAGACAGCAAACTCTTATTGGTAATGCTTCCCATCAGAAGCAGGTATTCATCAAGGGAGAAAAGTAAGTAGGACTCACTTCCACCTGTACCCAATGCTGAGTGTATTCTAGTTGTACCAGCTAATTTTTAATATTCTGTAAAATATTTGGCTGAAGTCTGAATTCTGTGAATGGCCAAATTACTACTCTAGTGTGGAGGCAAAGGGTAAAAAGAAAAAAAAAATTACATTACCAGAAAAGGAGCCCATTACTGCTCTTACCCTGGTATCTTAATCTTATTTGCCACTTCTGAACCAAAAAGAGTTGAACTTCTAGAAAACTTTCGTTGTTACTGTTTTTCAAGCCATACTCAGATCTTTTTAGGTGAACGAAGGAAAAGCACAGAGAAGATAATCAGCAAACAAGGGAAAGTAAAAAATATAGTATTTATAGTATTTCAGTGAAGTAGTGGCAGTAAACTGGAGTACTTTTACAGAGACTTGACAAAATTAGAAATTCTGAGTCATTGCTGGCCCACCAACTAAAATATTACAGACTAGATATGGTCATCTTTTACCAAAAAAAAAAAGTTTAAGTAAATTCAGTAAGCCCTGCTTTCTATTATCAGAGTGAAAGAGCTAAGATTCCTTAATGTGGACAGGGTGGTGGTAAGGTAGGAAATCCTTTATTAATTTAGTGGGAAATACCTACTGATATTCAGAACTGCTCTGATATTCCTTCCCCTCTTAACTCAATAGTGCTAAGGATTTTAAGGAAATACTCTGTGAAAAGTAACACAGCTCACTAAGTATTAGTAATTCCAAAACCCAGGTGTTGCAGTATAATGAATTAATCACTATTTATTTATTTATTTTTGAGACGGAGTCTTGCTCTGTCACCCAGACTGGAAAGTGGCAGCGTGATCTCAGCTCACCGCAGCCTTGACCTCCTAGGTTCAATCAAACCTCCCACCCCAGCCTCCAAAGTAGTTGGGACTGAGAGCACATGCACCCACACCAGGCTAATCTTTGTACTTTTTGTAGAGACAAGATTTTGCCATGTTGCCCAGGTTGGTCTTGAACTCCTGGGCTCAAGTGATCCACCTGCCTCACCCTTACAAAGTGCTGAGATTACAGGCTGTCAGACACACCACGCCCAGCGTTTAATTATTTTTAAAACACATTTCTAAAGATTTTTGTAAAGCAGCTAATGTCAACAACTTAAGCCGCTTTAATAAGCAATCTGTAAGTCAAGAGAGAGAATGCGTGTTTATGTGTGTGTACATATACAGAGACACACATATGTGCATAGATATGGTATATAATGACCCATGAAATCCAACATCTTAGGAATGAACTGAAAATGCTGCTAACAAGGAAAATTTATTCAAGAAGGGAGGTCAACAAATTTCTAAAAATTAATTTTAGAGAGAATACATGATTTTGGCATTTGGTTATTTTTTAGCAGCAGATATTAAATTTTTTTTATTGACATAATGACAGGTAGAATGCATTCAGTGCTACCATGAAACCATTCTGGGCAATATATTTTGGTAGTCTTGTTGCTGTTCCATGCATTTCAGAGGAAAATTACACACTAGAAAACCCAAGTCACTTCCTTGTTGCCCCACACCCAGGACACTGCACGGTATAAGGCAGCCGGAAAGAATGCTGTGTTTCGCCTCTGAGCAGAAGTAACTAGAGACATGATTTCAGGGTTTCTGTGCAGGCGGGGTGGAATGAAGCAATTAGTTGTAATGCTAGGGGCAAAAAGAGTGGGTGCTCTCATCCCACTGCCAACTCCAAGGCTAGAGGCCAACCCCTCACTGCTGTATTTGGCCTCACAAATGGGGAGAGTGTGGGATTCACATGCCTGGGTGTATGTATTTTGAGCTATATACAGATATCTCCCTGTTGTGGGAAAAGAGAAGTCAAGGTGATAATCATAAGGGAAAGAATTAGAATTCATTTTATTAAGGTCTGAGAAACACCAAAATTAATATCCCAGGAACATAGAATTTTTAATGGTACAGTAGGAAAAGCACAGTCTGGTGTAACAGAAACATCTTATTCAAGTTGGGTGAAAAATGACATTCTTCAGAAAGTCCTCAAAACAATCACTGGCCAGGAATAATTTATGTTGTTCAAGAAGGAAAAAACATTGCTTTTACTTTTACATTACTAATGTAATATGCACATGGACATTAACTAGAGAAAACAAACTGGTGACACAGTTAACTTTTACACTCACAAGGCTCCCATAGTAGATAGATAGTGATAATACAAGATGGCTTTGGCAAAAATGAGAGCGAATAAATGAAAAGCCCTTTGATTAATGACTGGCCTCCCCTTTACTGCTCATCTACTGTCCATTGTACTTTTAATATGCATTATTTAGAAAGGCTTCATATATTTTCTCTTTAATTGTCATAATAAGACTGTAAAGTAGGTACTATTAATCCTATTTTACAGACAAGAAAACTGAAGTCCAGCGATATTAACATGTCATGAAGTGACAGAGCCAAGATTTGACCTCAGAACAGTCTACACCCATACTGCCTCCAATATTCTTACGATTCTGATGGGTTTAGGACATAAGTTCTGTACCTATTACCTGGCAAAACCAATACTTCTTCAGAGGAAAAAAAGGGTATTTAGGAACTGTTATGGGCTGAACTGTGTTCCCCCAAAATTCCTATGTTGAAGTCATAACCCCTACAACCTCAGAATGTGACTATATTTGAATATAGGGTCTTTAAAGAGGTGATTAAGTTAAAATGAGGCCCTTAGGGTGGGCCCTAATCCAATCTGACTGATGTCCTTAGAAGAGGAAATTTGGACGCACAAGAAGACACCGGGGCTGGGCACAGTGGCTCACACCTATAATCCCAGCACTCTGGGAGGCTGAGGAGGGCAAATCATGAGGTCAGGAGTTCGAGACCAGCTTGGCCAACCTGGTGAAAACCCATCTCTACTAAAAATACAAAAATAAGCTGGGCGTGGTGGCTCATGCCTGTAATCCCAGCTACTCAGAAGGCTGAGGAAGGAGAATGGCTTGAACCCTGGAGGTGGATGTTGCAGACACCAGGGCATGCCCCACAGAGGAGAGACCATGTGAGGGTACCCATCTACAAACGAGGAGGAGAAGCCTCAGAATGAAACCAACCCTGCCAACACTTTGATCTTGGAATTCTAGCCTCCAGAGCCTTGAGGATATAAATTTCTGCTGTCTAAGCCACCCAGCCTGTGGTATTTTGTTATGGCAGCCCCAGCAAACTAATATAGGACGAGAGACGAAATCACTGAATGTAGTAACATAAAGAGACTGCAGAACTAACTGCAGCTCGTCTGTTGTTCAAGACCGGACTGAGAATTGTTGCTGATTTGGGGCCTTGTTAATAAAGCAGGAAAGCACTCTATCCCTGTGGGCACGAAGGATCGCAGGATTGTGGTTGCCTGGTGGAAACATACCCCTTCCCGGGTATTCCTCTCAGAGTATTCTCTCTCACAGAAACATGGCTGAAATGTCCCCACAACTCCAGCATACACACCCTCACGAGCAAGGTACATGAGAAATTAAAAGCATTTCAAGGCATGGCCCAGTGTTGTTACCTCAGATCTTGCTAGAATAACATGACATTTATAAAAATACAACCCACTGGATGTTTGGCACCGCTTGGGAATGAAGAATATGTCCACTTAAGAGGCAATACCCGGGGCTATCAAAAAATCTTAAGCCAGGATTCCTTTTTTAAACATTACCTATCTTTTTAAATTCTACAGTCTGGGAGGTGAAAAAAAAAAAAAAAAAGAAAAAAGTCTGCTTATTTCCAAGTCTCCTTTTACTTAAACAGAACAAACATAAACCATACACACGAATATGCTGAACGCTCAGTCAGGGCACACTGACAGAACGGCTCTGTGCACCTGGCAAAAAGCCTCAACACTCATATCCTTCGCGTGGGGTCTCCCCACCCCAGGACACACCTACACAGAGCTCACACTCTACCTACGTCGACCACCTCCAATCCCCATGCACACTGAAAGGGAGTATTTACAGGTTATATTTTCAGATACCAGCCAAATAATGTACCCGTTCACTCTCTCATCCACCTGAGACCATACAACATTTAACATGTAGAAGGATAAACTCAGCCCCTAGCACATACGACAAGGGTGAGCAGTCATCGAGGAGTTCTCAAGCAAGGAGGATTTGCCAGTTTCCCTCTGAGGTCCAGGCCCTGAAAGGCCAACTGTGGTATGTTTGAGTTTCCATCAGGCCTGGTGTTTGCTGGCTGTGCCCATGCTCAGTAAGAACTCCACAGCCCAACTGTCCTATAAACGTCTTGGCCTTCTGCTGAGAGCTGCTTGCCTAGCACTGCTTCTTGGAGCTGAGAATATGCTGTTTGAGAGCCACAGGCTGAATCTTAACTAACACTTGGAGCATAGCTGACCTCTCTCTTCTCCAGGCCAGTGACTGCTCTAAACAGATACACACACACACACACACACTTGAACACGAACATAATAAGAACGGGAAGAAAAGCCCAGATTTTCCTCACCATGTGCCACCCAGCCATGTTTACACTGATCACAAGTCCTCAGGTTAATCTTCCCTGGCTGAAAACATTCACATGTGCAGTTTACCAGTGTGCAACGGATGGCCTGAAAAATAAAGGAGGAAAAAAAGGTCAGCATCTGTTCAAAGATACTATACTCTTTTCACCATTTTAATAAATAATGCCCACTTCCATTTTTAAAGGCTTTATGATGGCAGAGGCCTGGAGGGTTTTAAAAATAAATTTAGATATCGCCAAAATCTCTTATAAAAAAAGGTAAAGAAAACAAAGCTCATTCACTAATACAATGTTTTAGGTCATTCATAGTAACCTTTAGATTACAAACTTAGAATAAAAATAAAGGATTACATATTCTATAAGATACTGGATTTATGACATCACAAATCCAAAAGAGGAAAAAGTATATTGCTGCTAATATATATTTCCAGTTAAATTTATTCACTTGTCAATAAAGCAAAAAATACATTGTAACAAAATAATATTCAAGTGAAATGTTTGTGAAAGTAAAATATGGCACACAAATATTATTATTAGAATACTACTTTTCTTCTGCTGAATTTCAATTAAATGTTGTGCTAAACTCTCAAATATATTTTAAAGACACTCCTGTGATCAATAAGACCTAACATATTTCTGTTATTATTTATCACATCCCAATTCCTTGAGTATTTTTTTCTTTATTAATTCCATTTTCGTTCCTGTTTTGAAAAATACAAAACAATCCTCCTCTTATTTCAATGGTGACATAAGAAAGTAAGTTTAAATTTTGGTTTTAGATCAGACATGGAACAGAAAAAATCATTTATGTGAATATTTTATATTTGGAACAGTACACCTGTATTGCAGAAAACTGAAAAACACACTTAAAAATCTTTCATTTCCTTATAACTACTTTAAAAAACCATCTCATCAGTTAATATTATAAAATGAATCCATAGAACATTAGCATAAATGGAGTGTAACTTTTTATGAATAAAAACCTATGTTTAAGAATTGTGCTGAAGCTGACCTATGCTCTCGGACTACAGTTAATAAATTTACCTCATACAGTTAATTCTAATTTGCATGGAAATTCTGAAGACAGAAGGGATTTAGTCTGACCATTCACAGATTAACAATCTACTGTAACTACTTGAACTGCCAGGAAAAGATCTCTCTGCAGATTTAGATGCAATCAATGATTACTGGATTCTGGGGTGGAGCGGGGGGCACGGGGATACCTGAAACTGCAGCTCCGTGCGTGAAAGCCATGCTCACTGACACAGCTCCAGATGCTCATACTTCTGGAACCATTTGGATTTTTATAGAGACTGTCTCATTTGTAACAGGCAGTATTTTGGATATTGTTAACGTAATTGGGACAAATTCCATTCACAGAGAATAAGACTGAGCGGGCTTCTACCATTCCCTATGCTTTGGATCAGGCACGTGTAAAATATTTCTCTTCTATTAATTAACATTAAATCTGTGGATCCCTATTTGGTTTCAGATGTTGGAGTCCTCACTGTAGACTCCATTCATACTTCACCCCCATCTTTAATTTGTGCTTCTGTGTAACACTAGGGAAATATTTAATTGTATAATCTTCCCTGATATTTCAGGATCTCTCTTCCAAATATGGTCCAATTGTAGCTAGGTTGTAAACTTTGTTGTATATAGAAGTGATTAATTTGTAGACTATAAGGAGAAATATTTCTTCCAGAAGTTCTTATTTCAATTTCAATAATTTGTTGACTGAGAAATATATCAGAACATCCCAAGTTAGAAACAGTTTACTTAAATAACATGTCCATTAGTTAATGAACTCACAACTTGATTGTACGGTGACCAAAATAAAAAGAGCTTAGAGGACAGCATTTCCACTAAAAACAAGGAACTTTACAAATTATCTAATTATAAATTCAGATATGGGAACTATGTTGACATTAAAACATTTACATAATTCGAAGTGCAATAATAAAAGCTTTCATAAATGCTTTAAAAAAAAAATACCTCTGCTTTACCAAAATCAAGGGAGGGCCAATAAAGTGAGATAGTATTTCAAGGACAGTTAATAAAAACTCTAGCATAAAAGACACAAATATTTAAATCATTAATTTGATAATATTTAATTATTTTATAAAAATATCCTAACTTCGTATTGTTTAAAGCACACTTTCATCAACTTTAATTATACCCAGAACAAATTTAAGATCAGAACAAATTAAGAGACTATGGATTTGCTTTATTTTTATGTGTATTTTTTTTTTTTTTTTACTGGTTGAATCATTCATTCACTTACTCTGAATTAGTTTATGATTCAAATATTTTGTCTTCCTAAATAACTTTATACATCTGGTACATTTGGGAATTCAACTTTTTAGATCATCATTCCTTTTTGTGAATTCTATTCTTTTTGTACCTAAACATACAAACACTGGAACACCTCAACTCCTTTTGTATATAAACACTTAAGCACTAGAATATCCATTTTGTATTTCTATGAATTCCAGAAGGTCTATTTGTTTTAAATTCAGATTTATATAGACTACAATTGTCCCTTAAGGGAATTATATATATTTAAACAATATGGCCTAAATAAATATTTTGAGTAAGACTACTGCGGCTTCAAAGGAAGTTTTATTCTAAATAACATTTTTGAAACAGCATAAAACTTTGACATACTATTTATTCACAACAAAATAGAACCAATGTGATCACTGGCCAACTCACCCACAATCAAAAACATAAACTATCATAAAACTATCAAAGTCAGTTAAGCCTCAAAAACGTACATGCATTACAAGGAGACAGTTGGGAAGAGTTAAAATGAATATACTTTCACTCTTGTGAATATGTTCATGGCTCCCTCCATTCAGCTCATGTCTGAGTGCCTCCAACCCTCTTCTGGGCACTCGGAACAAGACCAAGCTGTTACATTCTGTGAACTACACACTTTGAAAATGCAGGTATGCAGAAAAGAACAGACAGTTCAGTCAGACTGTTCCCACCAATCTATGCAGAGATTAGTATTCAGGTCTGGGTAAAGCAGACCTCCAGGACCCAGCCTAACAAGGGTGCCAGGGTGCCTTGTAACTCTTTCCTCAATTTCCATTATTGGAAACTGTCTACTCTTTTCTTCATACCTGCATTTTCAAAGTTTGTCATTCACAGAATGTACCACATACAGCTTAGTCTTGTTCCGAGTGCCCAGAAGGGGGTTGAAGGCACTCAGACCTGAGGTGAATGGAGGCAGCTGTGAACATGATCAGCATGCCCCAATTCCCCAAGAACAAACATAACAACAGCCATAAATTTTCTTAAGTCTGCAACTTATTGAAAGCAATTATTCCTTCTGCTTACCTTTACCACTGACTTCTTGAAAGAGAAATCCATGCACCCAGCAACCAGTGCTTCCACTTCCTCACCACCACCTACATTTTAACTCTACAATCCGGATTCTGCCCCACACGTGCCTGAAACTGTCTCTCTGAGAGGAAATGTTCTCATCCAATCTGGTCCTTTTCTCTGGTCTTCTTGTCCTCCCAGACTCTGATGCAGCTTGCAGCACTAACTCTCCTTCATTCCTGGGCTGTAGAGACTGACTACCCTAGTTTTTCTGGCAGCAACTGCTCTCTCCTCTCTCTCTCCACTGTAAATAAATACAGGTGTTTCCCATGGCCAAGCTCTTCATTCTTTAATTTGGCAATTTCATGCCCTCCTACAGCTTCAAATATCATCACTAAGCAAAAACCATCACTTTGGAGCCAGGCACTGCCTCTCAAGTGGTGGGAAGTGGATGGCAGCGTCCCTGTGCTCAAGGACTTGATAATTTGGGGTTTGGGAGCAGTGGATTTAGAGGAGAGACCCCAACTAAGAACATAAAAGAAACCCTCACACAGATGGGAGAAGGACTATCTCCTCCTCATTATTCCTCCTCTACCAAACCTCAGGATTTTAATTTATTTATTTACAATAGCAAATTATTACCTGTTACAATAATAGCTAGATGGATTGAATATCTGCCATTTTCCAGACATTGTGCTAGAGAGTTTATAAACATCAGCCTTCTTAGTTCTCAGAAAATAGCATAAAGTTGTTACTACTATTACTATTATTTCACAGAGGAGAAACTAAGGTAGAGATCATTTACTATGTTACCTAAAGTCACAGATCTAGAAATCAGAACCAGCTCTCCATTCCACTGATAAGAAATCTTTTTTTTTTCTTTTTTTTCAAAGAGACACAGTTCTAGCTCTGTCATCCGGGCTGAAGTACAGTGGTGAGATCATGGCTCACTGCAGCCTTGACCTTCAGGTTCAAGCAATCCTCCCACCTCAGCCTCCTGAGTAGCTAGGACCACAGGCGTGCACCATTACACTGAGCTAAGAATCCTGAGTTACGATTCCATTCACAGCAAGTTATGGGGCAGAGTTTTCACTGATATTCTGCCTTCGTCCAAAGATTATGTATCCCTTCCTTTCCTGTCTTCTACTCTCACTGCTACTACCACAATTCCAGTCTTTTTTTCTAGACTATCCAAACTATCTCCTAATTAACCTACACATTTCTCTTCTCTCCCCATCTCCATGAATATTCTCTCTTCTTAAGAGATCCACACAGTTGATTGTTATTTGCTTGACTGAGGTTATTTTCGCCCTCCTGTCAGATTCTGCCTACTCGAGTAAAAACAGTGGCTGTCCATCCTCCTTGGTTAGACAGCTGACTCCTCTGTTATCCAAATTCTCAATCCCTACTTCTCTAACACCATGCTCTCTAGCTTCCCTCCTTCCATGTCGTGCTTAAGTTGTTAACTCCCACTCATTCTTTGGATTTCAAGTACCACTCATTCCCCAGGGCAGCGGCCCTGTCTCCCATTCAAGACAAGTTCCCCACTAGACTACTGTATCATAATCAGTCTGTCAGAGTGCTTACTATGTAGATTGTGAATATTACATTTATTTGTGTGATTATCCGATATGGGTCTGTTTTCCCCTCTAGAACTTAAGTTCCGTGAGGGCAGGACAGACATGTCTGTTGGGCTTTCAATGAATAGTGGCAAATAATAGGTGCTCAAAAGGGACTTTAAAAATACATGATTCTCTGAACCACTTTCCTCATCTGTAAAGTGATAGTAACAATGACATTGCAACAGTGGCAAAACACTCAAATGAAATAATGAACATCAAGTAAGTGTTAACCAGTCTGGCAACAGGAAAAGCTCAATAAATGACAACCATTTATGGCCACAAGAAACTTTCCACATATTATATTTAAATGATTGTTTTCTCTCTTATGATTCTTCCCAATGTATTGTTTTACTCCAACACCTTGCAAATTGCCTAACACATATTTAGTCTTAATAAATAAATGAACACTTTGACATACATAATACCATATTATTCATACTATAATCCTCTAAGGTAGGCACACAGATTATTATTTCCGTTTTACTATTCTGGTTCAGAAACGTTTATGCGTTTTACATGGCTCTTAAATGATCTAGTGGAGAAGACGACAAATCTCCCAATTATGACTCAGTTTATTTCCATTACCTATAGAAAACTAAAGAAAACTTACAATAAAAATAAGTAAATTATAAATATTCATATTCAAAAGTACATCTAAAATATACAAAGCAAAATAATTTAGTAAAAAATTAATCAACATTTGGTCAGTAACACTTTTATATCTGAATATTAAATAAAAGTACATTTGAAAGTATTTTGGATGAATTCCAAAGCTCTAATAGAGAGGATAGGTTCTGTTATCACTAAAGCTCAGGTCTCTAGCTGTACAGTACTTATAGATGGTTCCAATTCTCCAAGTTTATGTGAATTGAACACCAATCTTCTCACCCAATCATATTTCTCAGGAAAGCACAAATTGTTGTTTCAGTGAATATATAGGGTACTTCACAAAAGAACTATATACAAGGCTAATTAATAAAACTCTTATTAGAGGTTTTTTCGTTTGGGAACACTTAACCCTAGTTATCTGACACAAATTTAAAATGGCAAAATATGGCCTTTGGACAAATAGAAGCATAAAACACATATTCTGAAGGACCAATCAAAATGAGAGGGGAAAAAACTGATTTCAGTTCTGGGTTTTGGTGTTCCACACACACACAAAACCAAAAACAACTATTCACAAGGAGCTCCTTTCATGGGTTCATTAACCTTCCCCAATCTCCCATATATAACAAAAAAAAATTTTTCTTGTTTTTTTCTGAGACAGGATCTTGCTCTGTTGCCCAGGCTGGAGTGCAGTGGCATAATCTTGGCTCACTGCAACCTCCGCCTCTTGGGCTCAAATGATCCTCCCACCCCAGCCTCCCATGTAGCCGGGACTACAGGTGCACGCCACCACATCCGGCTAATTTTTGTATTTTTAGTAGAGACGGGGTTTCACCATGTTGCCCAGACTGGTCTCAAACTCCTAAGCTCAAGTGATTTGCCCACCTCAGCCTCCCAAAGTGCTGGGATTACACGTGTGAGTCATTGCATCTAGCCTAAAAACCTTTTTTTTTTTTTTTTTTTGAGACGGAATGTCACTCTGTCGACCAGGCTGGAGTACAGTGGTGTGATCTCAGCTCAATGCAACCTCTGTCCTCCCGGATTCAAGTGATTCTCCCACTTCAGCCTCCTGAGTACCTGGGATTACAGGCATGCACCACCACGCCCGGCTGATTTTTTATATTTTTAGTAGAGACGGGGTTTCATCATGTTGGTCAGGCTGGTCTCAAACCCCTGACTTCATGATCCACCCGCCTCAACCTCTCAAAGTGTTGGAATTACAGGCATGAACCACAGTGCCTGGTCCTAAAAACCTTTTTAACTCTTCTTTCCCCTTGTTAATTTCTGGAGAGTATAGCAAGATTTACAATATGAATTATGAAATTTTAAAATATTTTAAACTGCTTAATAGTTAAGTACATGACCTACATTAATAGTAAATTATAGAAAAACCTAATCATTAATATAAGCATCCACTCAGGTGTGGTGGCTTAAACCGGTAATCCCAGCACTTTGGGAGGCTGAGGCAGGAGGATGGCTTGAGCCCAGGAGTTCGAGACCAGCATGGGCAACATGGCAAAACCCAATCTCTACAAAAAGTACAAAAATTAGGCAGTACGTACAGTGGTAAAAGAAAATGCATCACAATAATTAATAAAAGGCTCTAATGTGGAAAAAAAGAAATTTATTTTTCTTTTTGAGACAGAGTTTTGCTCTTGCTGCCCAGGCTACAGTGCAATGGCACAAACTTGGCTCACTGCAATCTCCGCCTCCCAGGTTCAAGAGATTCTCCTGCCTCAGCCTCCCAAGTAGCTGGGATTTCAGGTGCCCAACATCATGGCCAACTAATTTTGGTATTTTTAGTAGAGACAGGGTTTCACCTTGTTGGCCAGGCTGGTCTCGAACTCTTGACCTTGAGTGATCCACCCGTCTCGGTCTCCCAAAGTGCTAGAATTACAGGCATGAGCCACTGTGCCTGGCTTAAAAAAAGAAAATTTGTTCCTCAAAGATATCAGCCTTCTTAGTTCTCAGAAAATAGCATAAAGTTGTTATCCTATCCTAGCTGGGAAGAGTGGCTCATGCCTGTAATCCCAGCATTTTGGGAGGCCGAGGCAAGTGGACAGCTTGAGCCAAAACCAACCTGGACAACATGGTGAAACCTCACCTCTATACAAATACGAAAAATTATCCGGGCGTGGTGGTATGCACCTGTCATCCTAGGTACGCAGGAGGCTGAGGTGGGAGGACTGCTTGAGCCTTGGAGTTCGAGGATGCAGTAAGCCGTGTTCGTACCACTGCATTCCCAGCCTGAATGAAAAAGTGAGACCTTCATCTCATACACACACAAAAAAGACTGCTATCCTAGTGGAGGAAAATCTGGAATAGCAAATTATCTGTAATGAATCTGAAAGCTAATTACAGGACTGCCATAGAATACACTGCAATAAACAAACTAATGACTTGCTAGCACTGTGGAGGCAGAGAGTGATCTTGTAAACATGACCAAAAAGATGAAACAAGCACTTTTATATAGTTTGTGTATGATATGCTAAGACAGTACTTCAAACATTGCCACAAAGACTCTAAAAAGCTCACATGATAGTAATGGTGATTAAGTCAGCAAATACCTCCCTGTATAATTTTCAGAATTTATATAATACTGCCTTGGTAGAAGAAATCAGCTTCCTAACTGGCCAAGTCACAATGCAGTTTGAGTGAAAAAATTCTGCATTTTTTTTTTTTTTTTTTTGCACGGTGGACAACTACTAAGCTTACTTAAGATCAGCATGAACTACATAACTGCATGTGAATTTCACTTGTACTTGATTACAAAACTCATCTATGATGAATGTAAAAGAATATTCACCTGTTGCACTGAAGAGTTTTGCAACCAAGGATTGAAAGGAGACAAGAAGATGTGAATCAGAAAGACACAGAACATGGGTCAAAAGATCTATAGTTTTAAACATCCCAGAAAAAAGCTTTATTAACAACCTAAAAAGTCTATCTAATTCTGACCATGAGACTATTAATATAAATCTATAGTTTAAGGTGGGTATGCTTTCTGCATTTATACAAACAAATACATAAATCTGAGTCTGAATGAACAATGCACATAGAATTTACATGCTATGATTATCAGTGATTATAAAGCTGATTATAAATGTTAAGGGTCCACAAGCACGTTAAACTATAGTGCAAATGTCACTACTCCTAATGTAACAGCAGCAAATGAGAAACAATGAAGTTATTCTGTCTCCTTAAAAAAATCTACTCAAACATTCATATGATGGAAAATTATACCTAAAAGTATGTCTCTTATTTGGTGGTAACTAGAAAATTAAAAATTAACCATTCAAAGAAAGATCCTTACATTTGTCTAATTGTTTTTAATGTAATACGAAGAAATAGCAAGCTGGTAAAAAATGATTATTTTGTTGTACTTAATGTGTTCTGAAATTTCTTGGTGTCTTTTCAACAACAACAAAAAAGCAGATTAGATCTTATGACTGAGACAAGAGATTCACAAGAGCATGGGTTTGTTGGACTCACTAAAAGGCCTGGTGCCACTGGTTTAAACTGTGGGCAACATGCTAAAAGACAAAAAGCTGGGCAATTTAAAGATGGTTAACCACCCCTCCCTCCACCAAAAATAAAACCTTGAGAAAAATGTTATGAACCAAAGAAATACATCATCTTTACAATAAACACATCCAAAATAATCGAAAGAGATTCACTGGGAAAAGTTGACCTTTGAACATCAATTGATGTTAAAAATCAGGAGATTTAAAACCTCATTTTATAAAACGCTATCCCTCCATCAACTGACAAATGGATAAACAAAATTCAGTATATTAATATAATGAAATTTTATTTCGCCATAAAAAGGAATGAACCACAGATACATACTACAACATGAATGAACATGAAAAACACTAAGCTAAGTTGCAGGAGCCAGTCATAAAAGACCAAATATTATTATTCCATTCAGATGAAATGTTTAGAAGAGGGAAATCTGTAATGATAAAAAGTAGATTAATGGCTGCCTCAAGGGGGACGAGGCTTAGGGTGACAGCTAAAGGGGATGGAGTTTCCTTTTGAGGTGATAAAAATGTTCAGTGGTAACTGAACCTAACCATAAATATACTAAAATACACTGAATATTTTAAATGGGTGGAATGTATGGTAAGTGAAACATATCTCAATAAAGCTGTTTACAACAGGGAAAGGGTGGGAGGAATCCCACTGCCCCACCTACTTTCTTTTAGTGGTGTTTAAACCATTTAATCCCATAAAATATCATTCCCCAGCAGACATAATGCAGCATATCTTTCGCCCAGAAGGTCTTCAATACACAAATGCTAAGTGAGTTAATACATGCACAGTAAACAAAGAAATTTTATTGCTGCTTATATTTGAAAATCCTTTCTACTTTGAAAATATTAAAACCTAATATATCCATTTAAAAATCCACTGCCATTTTTCTATCAGGAAAATCCAATACATCTTTCAAATATTTGGGGGGCAAAAAGGCAAAAACAAAAACAAAAACAAAACTTCTCATTTATGATGCTCAGCAATATTAATATCAAAGTATTAAAAAAATTCTAAGATAATTTGTTAAAAATTGACAGTGGTGAATTTTGTCATGTATATGAGCAAAAAAAATCCTCAATTTACTGTGGTGAAAAAATTATTTCAGTAAAAGTCAAGAAACAAATTTGGCTTGGGGGAGTGGGCAAAGAGGGAAAACCATAAACTTCTGGGCATATGTTTATACACGAGTGTAAAAGTTTCTACAACTGTGTGAATATATAAATACAAACAGGGAGAAAGGGACACACACAGGCATATAAATTTTCCCAGACACAGATCCAATGAGCATCTGTAGTCATTACCTACTATTACAACCTACTATCACAACCTACGATCAATCGATAGAAGAAAGACCCCATTTACATAATTTAGAAGTTCAGAGTAAAAATCAACAGCGGGATATAGCCAATTATATAAGGAAAATACCCATGCTTCTATGGCATCAAAGCATATGCAAGCTTCGGAGTGCGTGTATGTGTGTGTTTCAATTAAATCAGGCCTATGGTAATACATGCAATTTTGTTAGGCAATTAGTAATATTAAAGAAACATGAAATGAAAAGGCATTTCAATTTAGGCAAAAACATTTTATTTTCTTACCTAACATTTAACAATTAAGATACTCCATTTATTGCCTGTATACTTACAAATTTTACAGGCTACTTAGGCAGCTGTAATAACATAAATAGAAAGGAAATAGTCCTTCCATGAACAGACCTATCACCTAATTGAAAATAAGGGGTTAGCTTGCCATTAAAAAAAGAAAAACACACATTTTAACTCAGTCTGTATTTACCAGAACACCTAACTTTATATAAGGAGGCAAAGCACTTCTGATATCTTATGATGCTAATAATAATCTCATTTCATCTTAACATTGAATCAGCAATTTTGTATTCCATTGATATATATATTATTCATTTTCACTAATGCAATTTGAAAGACGGTAATGTGATTACATTTCTCTGTGGCATTCATGAAAACAATTACTAATATAATATGATAGAGAAGACATTAATAAGAACAGGATTTATAATGAGATGCAAAAAGACTTATAAACCTTTAAGCACTTTACAAAGAAACGACTCCTCATTAAGCAAGAAGCAAGACAAGATGAAGCTTAAATTCTGGTATGTTTCAAAAGCACCTCCAAACGTAGAAAGAACGATTGATTTGTATGATCCCACACTTTGGTGACCAAGCAAAGACGTACAGAAGTAACATAAAAGTTGTCCTAAGTTGTGCCCAATGTAAGACCTCGTCCTAAGTCAGTATCTTTCCCTTCCCCGATGGCATGTGAAGGGTTCCCTAAAGAAAGGAGTTCCTCTAAATCTTTTTCCTCTTCATAAAAGGAGCTGCCCACCTTATTTCAAATGCCAAAGCACTGTAATCAATCCATTTACTAAGCAAGAGCATAGGTAGGTGACCTTTTAACTAAATTTACTCCTCTGGGTTTGTGATAAAATTTACCCCAGTAAAGTAACAGAGGAGAAAAGATGTTACATTTTAGAATTTAACATTTCAGATGACAATTGATTACCCAGGCCATTTGAGACAGACTGTAAGACTAATAATATCCCATGTTTGTACAGTGCTATGAAGCTTGCATAATACTTCAAATACATTCTTGTATTTAATCATCAAAATCCCTAAAATTAGACATTTTTTCAAACAGCAGAAAATGAGGCTCTGAGATGTCCCTAAATGGTCACAGCTACTAATCCAGGGCTCTTTCCACTCAGCCTGGGCATGGGAGGAAAGGAGCCTGATAATCCCCCTTGTTCCCCTCCTCCTCAATGAGATTTCCTCAGATATGTTTTCGGTTCCAGTAGGATCTTATAACCAAATAGGAGATATGAACAAAACTACACAAAAAGGGAGAGGGATGGGTAAGGGTTTAAGCAACTTGAAAAGTGAAAGAAACTGCTAAGTAAGCAGTTAACCATATATACTAGGATTTTTTGCCAAAAAGTGGTACACTTTTAAATAAACAAAGTGACCCAGCACAGTATTTTATAGTCTTTAAATGGTTATATTAAGAAATGTCAAAATCTGAAAACAGTGAGACAAGATACTCCCAGGAACACTTGGTTTATTCTACAGTATTTTACTTATACCTGTCTTGGGACTGCTCATCAGCGACACATCTCAACAAACATTTTAATATCTTCCATTGTACATCTAACTGTGTATCATAATTATCTCTGATTATAAAAGAGTATGTTTCTGCCTAAAAGCAGGTTTCAGCACAGGAATCATACCTATTGCAAATAATAATAGTGATATGATGAAGAGTCTATGTGCCCCCTTATACGTTATTTATGTTAGGTCATGGATTCCCCAGGGGTCTGTGCTGAGACCTGGACTGGCTTCATTAGCGCTTCATATAAATCAATGAAGGCACGTCTTGATTTTACCAGTGGCTAGAGTCACTGGAATTTTTCAAGTGAAACCTCTCAGGTAATACACTTTTTAAAAACACAAATACAATGTTGCCATTTCTTCTAAAAGGTGGTTTTCTCAAATTCAAAGGGTTAATTTCTCTGTGGGCTCAGAGAAATCCCACAAATTTCTATGAAATCTGTATGAATCTGAAGGTAAAATGTGCCCTAGTATGCTGAAAAAACATTATTCTCTTTTTTCTTTTAAAGATTAGATGGTTTTTAAAAACAGACATAAAGAGAAAGACAGGAAAAAACAGACTAGCTAATAAGGAATGCTTCAACACCACTGAGCAAAGCAAGAGACCTATGTAATGGTTGTCAGGAACTTTGAGCTAACTCTTGAAAATTAAGAAATAAATAGAAAGCCTTGTGGAAAAAAAGTCTTCTAGAACAATGTTAATGCCATCTTGGGCATGTGGACTGGGTTCACATGTGTGTCAGCTGAATCAACATAATGGGCTATAACAGCTTCGAAGCAGCTAATATGGTCCATTGGGTCAATAATCCGTGAACTAAGAAGGATTTACTTGATAGACTATAAATGGTTCATAAGAACTCAAGAATCACTCCATCAGATCAAAAATCCAATTTTCATATGGTGCCTTTCTACAAATTAACCAAAAGAAAGTAATGGCTCTGAAGGACTTCAAGGTCTATCAGCTAAAAATTCATGTTTTAAAGAACAGTGTAGAGGAAGAAGTAAAAATTAAACGTCTTGGGGCAGGGGAGATCAACCTATGTAAGGAGAAAAATATATTTTCTTAAGGGAAATTAATATACAGTATGAAATATCCAAGGGGCTTTTTATGTTCTCCTATAGGTACGTGAATGTACAAATACAAACAACTAAAATACATACACATATATATTCATATTTTTTTCTCTCTCTCCCCTCCAGATATCTACACACACTAGGTAAATTACAAAACCCTATTTCTAGATAGCAACAATGCAAAATGAAAATTTGTATTTTATTTTTACCTCTTTACACCATTTGTTTGTGGATCTATGGAGACATTTGGGACAGAATATGGATACTGGCAAATTCTTTCATTTTCACTTACAGAAAAGCAGGCAGAAGAAACTATAAAAGGTAAACAGTAGAAACTACAATATATTTTCAACATTTAAGAGAGAGGAGAGTTGATTCCCTGGCTGGCCAAAGCTTATACAGCCAGCATTTTCAGATAACTGCATCTTCTGCCCTCTCTAGACTGCAGAGAAACAGGAGCCTTTATCCTGTGTTTGTGAATTTCATTACATATTCACGCTAGGTGATAGTGGTTGTAGATTAATTTTGTTAAATGTAAGCCTATCTACATGAATAACTGTATTTACTAAGTTGATGGCAACGAAGAAAAGCAGAGAAAAATACTCCAAAAATATAACAGGCTGTAATTAGAATTCTTAACAAGAAAGAATTCCTTTACTTGGGAAGAAAATGTGATCTATCACCTCTCTCTCAAAATGCTATTAGCTTCTCTTCATCATAGGAAAACAAAAAGGAATCATTTCTTTTTCTTTTTATAGAAGTGACACTGAATAAAATAATGGATGTTTTTACATCAAAGTATATTAGCTATTGACATAAGCTCGGTCCTCTTAACTTTTACACAAGGGAAAGAAAAATTCCAATAATTCTGAACTAGACAGATAAAACTTTTCTCTGTGGCTACAGCCATGTATTATTATATGTAACTGCTTATTTTTAAAAAGAGCCTTATTGGTGCTCTCTGAAGGATTTTCTTTTATACATAGCTTTATCCTATAATTTTGTCCCTGTTGGGCACGCTGCCTAAATTTAAACACAAACAGTCAAGCAATGAAGAAACATTAACACATTTACTGTGAACAAAAACTCCCAGTTGTACAGTGAAATTTTAATACATTTCAACTTATCTCTTTTACTAATGGGGAGAGTACAAACCCTGCAGGAATTTGCTCTGCAAACTGGTAATTACAGTAGACTCACTTTTTTATAATGCATATGTATAGTCAGACAAAAAAAACGCTGGCTGCCCTTTTGATGTAGGTTACAATAGAAATGTTTTTTAAAAATTATGAAAATCTACAGCAATTCTAAAGGAATGTGTTATTTCATGGAAAAGCGTCCTTTAACTCTATATGTGGACACAAATAGGCATATATTTAGATACTTGCTTTACACATGAGAAGGCATAAGCTTTACCTGCATGAGCTTTTATGTCATTTCCCCCATAATCTTAAGTGTACAAAGTAAATCTGCTCCTATTTATACAAAGTTAGTTTTTATTTTAAATATATCAATCTTAAATACAAATTTATCTATTTTAAATATAATTTATTTGTTATCGTATAAAGATGACATTCTTTCATTCTGTGCCTGGTTTTCGGACAGTTTTGAATATTTAAATCTATATATTGGGATCTCACTGAAACTTCTCATTAAATAATTAAGGACTGCAAATCAGTAATTTGTCTCTCAGTGCAGGTATATGTGCATCTTGACGAAAGAGACCCTATGTGCATGCCTGAAGAGAGTAAGACCCATATACTGTAATATTCATAATAGTAACATAGATAATTGATAGAAATGAAACACAACCTTTATTACTACTCACGTCATGTGCTAGACACTTTACATTTATCTGTCAAATTTTTGGTTCCATAACAACTTTCTAAGAAATTGAAATCTGCTAGACTGCTAAAAGGCTATCAATATATAATTTATGTTAACCTCAGGTTTTTTAAGTATGATCACACTGGGGAAAAAATAAAAGCAGATAAAGCTTTTAAGTGGACCTAACTTTTGTAAAATTACGAATTAAAAAATAAAAGTGATGAAGTAGCTAAAATGCCTATTACTGAGTATTATCTACAAATTCCAGGGACAACTTCCTAAAAGTGGAAACTGTAAAATTCACATTAAATATCTAGCATGTATTTACTAGCAGAATATGCAAGTTGCTGTTCAGAAATCATTGCTTTAGCCATCCAACTTCACGTGAGAGAGACAAAAGATAATCATTCATGGTAGGCTTGGCTGTGGCAGAATGAACTCACCACTACGGGGAAGAGATGTTTTAGATACACCAGAAATAAAGTACCTTCTTCTAAGTCCACATGCCTTACTATTCTTCTAGGCAATGCTAGTAACATTCTAACCTTTGGACTCCCTGTCATTATAGTAAAGAATATGTTTCCCTCCACCATTTTCATCTCTACTACAAAAGACTACTTTTATCATACTGTACCTGAAACCCAAAATAGGAAAACAGGCTCATCACAGCTTAAGAGTCGGGCTTTAGCTCACAGGCAATGTATATATCCTGGGAAATACCTATTCCTTCGACCTGGAAATTAAATGAGATACTTTGTGTTTTCTAAAAAGCCAAACATCGAAATATGTATTTTCCACTTCTATTTCCTTAAAGTTGGTTTTTGCACAAAATGTTACATAGGGTTATACCTTCAATATGAATAAATTAACAACAAAAGTACACCTCGAGGACATGTAAAACTCTAGTCTCTCCAATATCCATTCACCTATATAAAAACAACCAAACATTAAAATGTATGTAGCCTATCACAAAGCATTCATCCCTTCATTCGCTAAGACTTAACTACTCCAAAGACAATGCTAGAAATTATGAAATATAAAAATATAAACAAATATACTTCCTGCTCCCTCATAAACAAATATGCTTCCTTACCACAAATAACTGAACTGTGAAGCTAAGTGACTTGGAATATGAGCTTAATGTCAACCATATTCAAGTAAATTGGAGAGTTAGGTCATAACTTACATACTACAGAGATTTACAACTTTCATAGGATCAAAAGGAAAGAAGTAGAAATTCAACACACTCTCTTGCTGCAAGGCAGAGATGCTGTGAACGGAAGCCTAGGGACAAAAACGTGTTATAACAAAACACACACACCCTTCTAACACCTTCTACAAATGAATGGTTCCCTCAACTTTACTTTAAGTAAAGGTAAAACATAGTTTGAGACCAGGCGCGGTGGCTCACGCCTGTAATCCCGGCATTTTGGGAGGCTGACATAGGTGGATCACCTGAGGTCAGAAGTTCAACAACAGCCTGGCCAACATAGTGAAACTCCATCTCTACTAAAAATACAAAAATTAGCTAGGCGTGGTGGCACGTGCCTGTAATCCCAGCTACTCAGGAGGCTGAGGCAGAGAATCACTTGAACCCGGAGGCGGAGGTTACAGTGAACCGAGATAGCTCCACTGTGCTCCAGCCTAGGCGACAGAGCAAGTCTCCATCTCAAAACAAACTAATATATTAAGATATGATTAATATTTTCATACATCTGCATTTTTCATTGATAAACTGATAACAGCGCATGCCCATGTGTTGTGGTGCTTCCACTTCTTCAATACAAGTACCACAGGACAAGCCAATATATTATTGGATGAGCAAATACACACAAATCAGCTCTGCTGGTCTACGAAGAAGGATAAAGGAAAACAGTGGCAACTAACAGTTCCACTCTATGACTCACTCACATTTAAAACCCTGATATATAAGAAACCTACATCTAGACTACCGTATGTACTTTAAATAATCCAAGAGGGGCACTACGCTGATGACCACAGATACTGCTACTAATGACACTGAACATCAGTTGGATTTCTGTAAAGTACTTCATAAGTTTGTGAGATGGCTGTTTCCTACCCTATTTGCACAATTAGTGTGTTCTACTTGAATGAATCATAAATAGATCAAGAAAGCACAATTCAATATGATTTTTCACTGAAACATTATCTGAATATCCATAGAGTTGGCAATAAGCAGGCTTTAATACTTTATATTTGATCATATCCAGTAAATGTGGGGCTATTATTTTAATTGTAAAATATATTACCTGTGCTCAAGTTGTTTAACACCGAGACACAGCTGCCAGATGGTATGTCGCCGAGAAAAGTAAAGCAGACATAGTAGAATTTTAAGTGGGTGTGTAATTGTACAGTATTATTTTCTTTTAGATTGCCAGTCTATTGACAAATTCAGCATTTTATTCCTTAATCAGAAAATAACAAATTTTAAAGTTAGGGTATACATGCTTCCTTATCTATCCGTATTCTAGCTCAAAAACATCATTTTTAATGTTTACCTATATTTAATATTTCAATTTTGTGTTTCAATTAGCTAAAATAGTAACTAACTCCCTTGCCCCCAAATCAACATACTTGTTTAATTTTTAAAAGTTAATGATGTGGGGGAGGAAATCTTCTGGTGTTAGTAGTAGTATAAAGCGGTAGTGTTATAAATGAATAAAGCTAGTTTGTGTATGAAGGAATTATACCTGAGATAGTAACCTGAAGATCTCTGTACACAGTTGTTAAGTATGCTACCTTTTCATCTGAAACAAACAAAATGAACAAAAAGAGGAGAAATGAAAAATATGTGCTAATAACGACTTCAATGTGAAAGTGCCTCTTGCTTTAATTTGGGATCACAGAAAATGGTGATGAAACATCTTTTATTATTTAAACATCTTAGAAGGGGCAAGAGGAGTCTGTAAATGAAAGGTGAGATTTATCACAATCTCATCTTCTTTAGCTATGAGCCAAATGTTTCCTCTTCCTTAAGCAAAGCAAAAGAAAACCCTTACCTATTAAATGTTAAAAAGAACAGGTCTATGTCAGAGTCATCTGCAGTTCTTTACAGAAGTACAGATATCCAGGACCACACTCCAGAATCAGCAAACTGCAACTTCAAGTCCACTCACACAACCCGAGAAGAAGCGCCTCCTCAAATTCTGTACCTTGGGCACCTCATTTGGCTCACCCTACTCCTGGCCCTACATTGTTAACACTCTTGTGGTACTGTAAGAGGCAGGGAACTTTGCTGAGAACTAAACAAATAGACACAAATGCAAGAACATGCTCTATTTAAAGGACTTCAGGGGTAAAGGGAAATCTCAAACTCGTTTCGCATCCCTTGGGACACTGCGAGAGACGTAAGCAGTTTCCTGAGGAGGGCCTCATGAGCTTTTCCAAGATTTGAAAGCAGAGCTTCTCAGAGGGAGCTGAGTCCAAGCCAACTGTTGAAGCAAGATCCTAGTACACACTCCTGAGCCTGAAACTGATGGAGAGGGGAAGAGGAAGCCAGAGAGGGCAGGGTCTGGGTACCTAAATGGCTATCCATTTTCATTTTAAATGGATGCAGGGAAAAGATATAAATGATTAATATGACTAATCAATTCCCTTAGTAACTCCCTTCCTCCCCACTGCCACCACTCCCTAATTTTTCAATATGCCTTTAGGAAAGTAGAGAGATTGCCTACAACTGGCCATAACTACAGTCATACTTTTCTATAACCAGGAGTCTGGTAATATCTCTAAAGTTTAAAAGATAATATTCTGGAAAGTACCCAGCACAACCCCTCCAATATAGTAAGTGCTCAGTAATGTTTCTCTTCCCTGCCTTCTACATAATCGTCAAAGTATGGAGCCATAAACAGCAATGGAGCTTTGACATAGTTAAAAGTAGTTAAGGGAAGGATACGGAAGGATACCAGTCTGCTATTGTATTTTTTGTCATTCCAAACCCCTTGCAGGAACTAAATCCTTCACTCCTGACCCTTATGAATACAAAGCAGGTTCTTTGCCTAATTTATGGCAATTGTAACTGAACTGGGCCAAGTGGCTCCCAAACTGATTTTTGAAATACTAATATGCCCTCTTCTGGCTTCTGATTTAAGAAAAAAGGAAAACAAAATGTTAGTTTATTAGATGTGTAAAAATGTGAGGTAAAAATGTCCACTTATTTATTGTATTTACTACTAATCATCTTAATTACTTCATAGAGATTTTCATAGGTAACTATTTGGAAGTCTCAACATTAGGTAAGGTGACAATACTTTCTAATGACATGGTGTTCACCAATGGGGCTTTGGACAAATTTTTCCCAAGCCAGATGACAATGTAAAGACGATATAAACTGCATGAACAGGGGTCAGAAAAGAAAAATCTAAATGTGGTATACCTACTATGAAAATCTACAATGTCTTTCCAGTGGTGCCACATGCCCCCTCAGTGCTGCCCACTCAGGCCTGCTTTCACAGCCCAGGGCCGACAGCAGTGCCAATTAGTGTCAGTTATGATGGGGTTTTAGAGACATGGACCTTTGTCTTAGAGGAAGTGGACTGCAACCACCAACTTACTGTACAGAAGCAACCTAACCAGCCATTAGGTGGAAATGACTTTTCAGCCACTTCCTCCAGGGACTGTATCAGAAACTGATGGCTTAGACAGATGGGAACATTTTTACATTTCTGTTTTAACTGCATCCAGGAAAATGGATTTTTATCATTTGATGCTGCCAAACCCTCATTTCATTTGCTTCTCTTTTCTATGGTATTATTTGACTAATAAAATGATAAACCAAACACTTTAGAAATAGAAGATGCCATCTTACTGTATATATTAAAAACATTCTATGAGTTATCCACGGAATTTTTGGGAATTTCTGAAAACAACAAATTTCCTTACTGGAATATTGTTCTCCAAGTAGCATTCCATGCTTCGAAAAGATGCTGATGGTTACCCTTTATGCCTCCAATGGTCAAACCAGTAATAGATTAGGTTAAATCTATCAAGAAGCAAAAGTAATCCTACTCCTTGGTCCAGGAAGCAATGAAATCAGGCACTGCAAACAGAAATGTTCACACCCTTGTAGCTAACTCAGAGCCAAAGGCTTTAATCCAGCATTATATTTATGTGGTTACAGAGCTAAAATCAAAATTTACTTCTACTCAGTGTCAGGTAGAATGCTAATGTTATACAAGAAAACTTGTAACCAGTTAAAATTAAATTTTTCATGTTATTTAAAACATATGATTTAAAAAATAACCATTTAATACACATTAACTGCTACCAATGCAAATATTTGTTAAACTTTTAACAATCAGGTTCACCCTAACATCACATACCAAAAGTTGCAATTTTTTTGTCTGTGTGCAAAATTGCTCCATTGAAGAAAATAATTTCCAGACGCTAAACATATATGTACATAAACATTACTTATCAGCAATAAAGCAGCTCTCAAATGCCATAATAAAGACTCAACAATTAGAGAATCCTTTGTGGTCTAAGATGCTT
This sequence comes from Chlorocebus sabaeus, assembly GCF_047675955.1. Lineage (NCBI taxonomy): Eukaryota > Metazoa > Chordata > Mammalia > Primates > Cercopithecidae > Chlorocebus > Chlorocebus sabaeus. The sequence goes on from NC_132915.1 coordinate 45,938,139, forward strand.
CACTTTAGGCAAAACTGAAAAGGAGGCTGCAAATGCCATGAAATCTGGCAATAACTTAAGATTTTTAACTTAAGATTTTTAGGTAAGCTTCGCTATCAACATCCCAAATGTGCTGTTAGTATTTCTGCTCATAACCTCGGCTGATTTTATTAATGCCTAGAAAAATATACATTTTTATTTAATTCTTTTCTGTTTAGGTATATTTTCAAACCTCTCTCAAATACTCTCTTGAAAATTAGGTATTTTCTAAAAAAAACATTCTGTCACAGTACTGCTTAAAACACTTAGAAATTTCATATAAATTGTCCATTTTTTTCTTTCCTCAAATCAAAAACATATAAAAGAACATAAACTCTAGTAAATAAAACTTAATATGAGTTTGTATACTAAATAACATCCTAGATAAATAACAATAAAAGTCTAAATTTTATTTGATCTGGATGTTGGCAAGATAGATGTTTAATTCTCTTTATAGTGTTCTAATTAGTTCACAATTTTAAAAACACTAACAACTACCTGCTTAGTCAACAGAAACACAATCAAGCCAATACAAAGCAAATATCTAGGCCCTATCTTAATTAGAACCTCTTTCTCTAAGAGAGATTTTTTTAAAAACACTTTAAAAAAGAGAAGCAATGCTCCATTCATATTAATTAAATACCAACATTTTTTAAATTTTGTGAAAGAAACATGGAACTGATATGTTTATTTTAGAAAAGCTGCATGACATAATTTAAATGCAAAGCAAAATTCATAAAACTTTAAATATAAATCCTTTTCAATTAAAAAGATCTTGAGAAATAGATGGCTACAAAACTATGCTAAAACTATGCTAAAAGCCACTGAATTATATACTTTAAAATGGTTAAAATGGGCTGGGTGTGGTGGCTCATGCCTGTAACCCCAGCACTTACGGACGCTGAGCTGGGTGGATTACCTTAGGTCAGGAGTTCGAGACCAGCCTGGCCAACATGGCAAAACTGCAGCTCTACTAAAAATCAAAAAAAAAAAAAAAGAAAAAAAAAATTTTTTTTTTCTTTTTTTTTTTTTGAGACGGAATCTCGCTCTGTCACCCAGGCTGGAGTGCAGTGGCCGGATCTCAGCTCACTGCAAGCTCCGCCTCCCGGGTTCACGCCATTCTCCTGCCTCAGCCTCCCGAGTAGCTGGGACTATAGAGGCCCGCCACCTTGCCCGGCTAGTTTTTTGTATTTTTAGTAGAGACGGGGTTTCACCGTGTTAGCCAGGATGGTCTTGATCTCCTGACCTCGTGATCCACCCATCTCGGCCTCCCAAAGTGCTGGGATTACAGGCTTGAGCCACCGCGCCCAGCAAAAATTTTTTTTTTTTACTTGGAGGCTGAGGCAAGAGAATCACTTGAACCCAGGAGACGAGGTTGCAGTGAGCTGAGATCGCGCCACTACACTCCAGCCTGGGCAACAAAGCAAGATTCCATCTCAAAAAAAAAAAAAAAAAAAAAAAAAAAGGTTAAAATGATGAATTTTTATGTTATGTGAATTTTACCTCAATAAATCAGACCTGGTAAAACAAGACAAAAATACTTCTGGGGTCAATCTGTTTTTGTGTGTTTGTTTCAGTAAAGCTAATAAGGCTACTGTACCAAACAAATCCCTCCACTCTAGGGAATTACACAAATAGAGCACCAACTTTCTTAATGGACATATCTTTTTCAACAATGACTTCATGTAATGTCCGCTCATACATGCCAAAGAACAAGTCAGTATTTCAAAAGGAACACAACGTTGTAACTACTTTCTGTAAAACACATGACTAGACTGTGACCTGTATCTAATTCATCAACAATAAATTAGTAGAGAATGAAAAGAGGAAATTATCCTAAAGATTTCACGTTTTTCAAGTATATATTTTTACTTATTTGCGTATTTCATATATTATCTGCAAAGTTAAGTCTAAAAATACTGGCAACGCTTCTTATGCACTTACTATCAAGCAGTGTTCTAAACACTCTGAATGGACAAACTCAGCTCATCTTGACTTTTCCCTCTTAGGAGGGCATCACGCTATCATTATCTCAATTTTACAGGTAAAAACAACAACAAAGCACAGACATTAACTACCTTTGCCAAGGCAGAGCCAGGACTTTCAGTCAACTTCACTGCCTACTCTCTAAACCACTATGCTTTACCACTTCGAAGCGTCAACATTTTTCTTTAAGTCCCATGACTACTGTTAAGTAACAAGTGCTACATAAAACTGTTTTCCACATTTAAGATGGACTGAATGGAAGCTTTTCTTATTGCCAAAGAATGAACTCAAAGTGAGAGCTTCAGAAAATATGAAATGGAAGTTTATTACAGCACAACAGAGACTAGAGCCACAAAAACGAGCATTTTTAGAGTTCAGAGTCTGTGATATAATTAGTGACAATTAATAAAGAGTCCAACCTTTCAAGAATTCTTTTTTTGGAGACAGGGTCTCATTCTGTCACCCAGGCTGGAAAATAGTGGCACAACCATGGCTCACTGTAACCTCAACCTTCCCAGGCTCAGGTGATCCTCCCACCTCAGTTTCCCAAGTAGCTGGCACTACAGGCGCACACCACCACGCCTGGCTAACCTTTTCAAACCCCTGGCCTCAAGTGACCCACTCACCTTGGCCTCCCAAAGTGCTGGGATTACAGGCATGACCCATCACATCCAGCCAAGAACTTTTTTTTAAACAAGCCATTTAGAGTACCTACTGCTAGAACAGAAAATAAGGGCTTACAACTTTAATTATGAGCAACATTTGAGTCCTAAGTAAGAGAAGTAATTATGGTATTTATAAACCAGCTTACATATATATTTAGAACAATGACAATTCAAACATGTATAAAAGACAAAAACTTGAGAGAATAAATATTTTTTAAAGGATTAGCTTTAAAAGTTAATAATAAAGAAAAAGAGAGTTCACTCCATCAGAGAGGAATGGATTAGAGGGGAGAAATATACAGGTATTCGATTTTATTTATTTATTTATATGGTTTGGCTGTGTTCCCACCCAAATCTCATCTTGTAGCTCCCGTAATTCCCACGTGTTGTGGGACAGACCCAGAGGGAGATGGTTGAATCATCAGGGTGGGTCTTCCTCGTGCTATTCTCGTGATAGTGAATGAGTCTCACAAGAGCTGATGGTTTTTTTTTTTTTTTTTTCTTTTTTTGGAGACGGAGTTTCGCTATTTCACCCAAGCTGGAGTGAAGAGGCACAATCTCGGCTCACTGCAACCTCCACCCGCCAGGTTCAAGCAATTGTCCAGCCTCAGCCTCCCGAGTAGCTGGGATTATAGGCGCCCGCCACGTGCCCAGCTAATTTTTGTATTTTTAGTAGAGACGGGGTTTCACCATGTTGGCCAGGCTGGTCTCAAACTCCTGACTGCAGGTGATCCACCTGCCTCGGCCTCCCAAAGTGCTGGGATTACAGGCGTGAGCCACCAGGCCTGACTGGCGATCTGATGGTTTTTAAAAACAGGAATTTCTCTGCACAAGCTCTTTTGGCCTGTGGCCATCCACGTAAGGTGTGACTTGCTCCTAAACAGACTAACACATTTATTGAGGCAGGGTCTCACCCTGTCACCCAGGCTGGAGAGCAGTGGTGTGACCACAGCTCACTGCAGCCTCAACCTTCTGGGCTCGGGCGATCTTCCTGTCTCAGCCTCCCAAGTAGCTGGAACCACAGGAGTGTGCCACCACACTTGGCTGACTCTTTTCAAAAATTTTTTGTAGAAATAGAGTCTTGCCATGTTGCCCAGGCTGATCTCAAACTCCTGTGCTCAGGCAATCACTTTGTCTCAGCCTCCCAAAGTGCTGAGATTACAGGCATGAGCTACTGTGCGCTGCGGAATTCAGTTTTAAAAAGGGGATTCGTTTTGATAAAAGTAATGCAAAACCTCAGAGAAAGAAAAAAACAGAAAACAAGGAGAGATGGAGAAAATAACTAAGGAATGTAGAGGAAAGGGGTAATCATGAGGTGGCATTTAAAAGAAACATAGGACCAAGTCCACACTTGTAAACTTGGTTGTAACCATTTAAACTCAGTGGTCCTCTGGACAGGTAGTTAAACTAAACACGTCTAAACAAAAGAGTTTTGATAAAGTCTACACTTTAGGGTAAGTAAACAATTTTATTATATTCTTACAGAATAAATTTTCAAAGCAAAAAAGTGTTTTGGTTTTCCTACTTTACCAATCTTGTTTAAAATAATAAACAGAGAAATTAACAACTCTACTTGAACATAGCATAGTGTGCTAATGTATTCGTATATGCTACACAGATGCTTTCATTTTCAGATGAGGTTCATTTTCAGTCTTTTTGAAATCTGAGGTGATGTTTTCCTACCCTGTCTAGGCAGTTAGGACTTCCAGATGGAAGGCCCCTTAATACTGTAGTTCCAACTCTAGTGACCTAATTTATAGATTAACAAAATTGATACCTTTTTTAAAAACACGAAACAGGCAAAATAAATTTGATTCTCCTAAAACATTAATGTGTGAGCACAGTTTTTAATGAGTAACACAGGGTTCCCAGGACCCCCAACTTACTCTTATGACCAATATCTAGTTCCAAGTATCCAAAAACCCCCGTGGTACAAGCACCAGTCACACTGCCAGAAAGGACCACAAAGCACTGTTTAAAACCTTCAATAAATTTGAGACATCAAATTTACATCAGGGGACGGCAGGCTCAAAAAGAGTAGAAAGCTTGTGATTAACTAGATCTACCCTTATCCTCTACTTTCCATGAGCAGAAAAAGATTCCTTAGGGGTACTTCCTACTTCCTGTTTTTATTTATTTTCTCAGAGACCCCAATTCTTCACTTGTAACAATCGAATGGTACTACTTCTCACACGGCAATTTTGTACACATTAGAAATATTTTGCTTAAAAAGTTAAGCACAGTGACAGACACAGAGTAAATGGTAAATAAAAACGTTTATTCCCCCTCCCTCTGTCTCTGTACAGGGGCGCTTCTTTTTTCTTTCTTCCCCCTTCTTTCTTGTCTATTAAACTCCCTGCTCCTTAAAACTAAAAGAAAAAAAAAGTTTATTATGATTATTAATTCTTAGACAAACAAGCATTTAAATATAATCATTTTTAAATTTTTTTTAAAGAGACAGGCTCTTGTTCTGTCACGCAGGCTGGACTCAGTGGCAAGATCATAGCTCACAGCAGCCTTGAACTCCTGGGCTCAAGGGATCTTCCTGCCTCAGCCTCCCAAGTACCTGGGACCACAGGTGCACACTGTACATTTCTACAATATATGGCTCCCAGACATACACTTTACATGTTAAAATATGCCCTAATTACTTAATACATAAGTTGATGTCATGAAAAGATAACCTGACAGGGAGTCAGTGAGATCTGAAAAACAGAGGTACTGTGTCCAAGCCTGGCAGAAGCATGCGAACTTGAAAGAGGCAAAAGTCAAACTCCACTTCCTCTTCCATTATATGCATGAGTTTCAATATGCTCAACATTTCTTCGAAGCTCTAGGTTTCCATGTTTTATAATGTTTTTATTATATACTTAAGGTTCCTAGACATCATACACCTTGCCAACCTAAGTTCAGTCTCCTGTACAGGAAAGGATCTTGGGATTTTTCTGTTTTTCTTTAGTGCCTAGAACACAGCCTTGTGAAAGATGCGCAACACAGGCTGTTGGGATGAAAGGGGATAGAGCAGGCTTGGCTAACTCTGATCACTAATTGCCTAGAGAAAAGTGCACCCCAGGGGACCTTTCAGAGCCACCATTCCAACGCTCAGAGAGCTTTTAAAACAAGTCTCAGACATGAAATCATTACTTCAACAAGTATTCTGTGAATGCCTACCCTGTGCCCAGGATTGTATACATAGTTTAAAACCCACAGTATCCTCAAGAAGCTTGAGCTGCAAGGAAAGTAAATAAGCAATGTTCAATAGAGTGGGGGTAAACCATAGGGTGTTATGATATGCAGAGAAGGCGCACCAACCTAGTCTTGTTTCATGGAGGTGAACTGAGATAGGAATCTAAAGGCCCAAATTTGAAAGCTTGGGCTGCTCCAGGACAACAAAAATTGGAGCTCAGCTGGAAAACAAGCTAAATATAAGCATAAAGAAATAACTGCTAAAACTATGTCCAGCCTGCTAAGGAGAAGACTGAGCTTCATCCTTGTATCTCCTTTTCTTATGTTACAGGTAATAAAGGTATGTAGAAGATAGCTACGAACTATTCAGGTACTTGGACAGCAGAATTCTAGGAGTGTGCTTTATGGAATTTATCTGTGGGACATATTTCTATTCTGGTTCTTAATTTAAACTAATCTCAAGAAAGGTCTTCTCTGCTGGACTTCCAGAAAGATCACTGTTCTTTTTCTTTTTGACAAAAGTGTTGCTCTACCCCTTGTCTCCAGTACGTCTTGAATCCCTTACCTGCCCTTCTTACCTTTCCCTTGGTACCCCCCTCCTCTCAGGACTCCTGTCTCTTAGTATCCTCCGTTTTGACTGACTTGAGAGTAGAAGAAACAGGTTTGGCTTTGGTTTGCTTTTATTCTTCTCTGCCATCTTCTGTCTGATAATCACAAACTCTTAAGAAGGCAAATCACTTCTATCCCTCAATACCGAATCATTTGTATCTGAACCATATTATGGATAAAAATAACGTCTCCACAAACGCTAAAGGAAAGGCCCAGCAACATAATATAGATGTCACACAATGCAGTGATGAGGGAAAGGAAAAGGGGTGGCAAAAAATTGGGCGCACCATGTAACCACAACCAGAAGGATAACAGTACAAGGCAATGTACCTAATAATGCAACTGAAGGAGGATATGCTGAATCCGAAGCATTTTAAATTATGCTCATAGAGTGGCATTTGGGAGCCCCCTTTGCTCATCTAATGGTTTTCATGCCTGCAGATGCACCACTATAATTAATTCAGTAAAACTTGAAAACAACGACCAGTGAGTAACATCTTTCCTTAAATACCCCCAGAAGGAAACCGAGGTTCCCAACAATGTATGTATGACAAGAAAGCAGACTACAGATACAAGTTTGAAGGAGTGATAAACTGACAAAATACTTAAATTACTATAATTTATCAGGGTTATAAGGGTCTATGAATTGAAACAGAGATAGGTAGTCTCTGCTCATTGACCCAACAGAATTTAAATGCAATCAATGAAGAAAATACAAAGTAGATCTGAAAAAACTCCTATCTGCTTTTAAAATGTCATCTGCCCTGTGGGAGCTTAACTCTCATTCTCATACACAGTAGTTCACCTTTCCTTGCTTCAGAGTTGAAGAATGGCCACACTCAGAAGATCATTAGGTACATGGAGTCTTTTCCGGGGTACAACACCATACACACACTTAAAATAATTAGTCATGAGTGCATACCCATTTTCAAGATGATGTGTATAGAGCAAATTCTGTTGTTCCCTGGCACTTAAAAGAGATTTTTAATTTGTCATGATAAAGCAAGGAGAAAGTAGCTGTCAGTTAGGCTGCCACTGCTGTCATACTTTTTAATAATACAGCTCCTGTAATTACACTGTGGTTCTTTATATTAACTCAGTGAAAGCTTGCTTGGCTTTAGCATGAAAACAATTTATGAAATTATAGAAACAGACTGAACACAGCAGTTCATTTGTTGAAGCAATTATCCAGATCCTTGTCAAAAAAAAAAAAAAAAAAAAAGTACAAGTGAGAGAAGACTGCGATGTGCAAAAAATGGTTCTAATTCTATGCTTTAATATGTACAATATGTCTGTGGTTGTGCTGAATTATGTTAATAAATTGCAGCCGAAATATATTTGTTACAACACAAAGGAAAGGCGCTATCAATCGTCCCGCCAGATACTTTAAATTAGTCACCAAAGCATCCAGCCACAGTTTTTTCTATAATCTGCACATGAAGGGAAAGGCTCATAGGATACTGTTCTAAAGGACCAGATGGATTTTTCTAGTATTTTGAATTATCTGGAAAACAGCTGTAAAGTGAACTGTGGCACTAATGCCATTTTTAAATGACACATAAAAGTCCAACCCTGGACATCAATCTTATGTTATTTTTTGACTGGTTATCATACAAAACTCCAGGTTCCCAAGCAGCTCCCAAGACAGGAATTTGGAATACTTGTTGCTGAAAAGGTGAGGCTAATAACACAATCAAGTGATGCCAGAGCTATTGTTTAAATGATTGCATAAAGAACAAAAAATAATTCAAGTTAAAAAAAGGTCTCACTTTATACTCTGATAAAGCAAGACATGCAGTCTGTTAGCATTCAGCCATCAAATAATACATGGTAAGATCAGCTTGTAAGGCTATGTCATCCAAGCTTCACTAAATGTGTTTATCAAATTCTCTGGAATAATAATTAAGCTCAATTTAAAAATATTCTACCTGAAGAGTAAAGGAATAATTCCTGATTTAACAAAATTTTCAAAATTCATATACAAGTTTATCATATAAATGTATGCAAATGAAATAAATAACTCAAGGAAGAAGAAATATTCCTCCATATAAAAATAACCTAGTCTCTTTCTTCTAACTAGACTACCTAACTTCAATAAAAGCATATTAGTAAATGTTTCCTTTAAATTATTGTATTAGTTAATTTGTAAGAGGTAGAAGAGAGAACAGAGATCTAACACCAAAATAACTAGAAAACAGAAGCAAAAAAAAAAAAAAAAAACCTCTAAGCTCAAATTGTGAATTGTGCAACAAAGTGTTACATGCAATAAAATGTGGACGTCTTTCTTTCTCCCCACATCTGGAGATAGTTTAGTATACCGATTTCCAGAAACCATGCAATCTTCCAGCCTGACTAGCCCCTTTTATTCACAAATAAACAATTAATAGAATGGGCAACTAATTTTCCAAGTGTTCATATTCATTAGGCTGTTTCCTGAAATTAAGTATCTGCCTCATGATACAGTACTGTAGACATGAAACAGTCTCGCACACCCACCCCCTCCCCAGCCACTTTCTCATACCAAACTTAGAGAGCTAGGCATTCATATTTCTATTTTCCATCCTTATATTAGAGTAGAATTTGAAAATTAAATTCCCTCAACTGTACTGAATAAGAAATACAAAATATTGTATGACAAGATCCCCTCACCAATTCTTAGCAAGGATTTTTATTCTTGTGGCCCTGTCAATTCAATAAATATTTATCAAACACCTACTATGTGGAAAACAGAATTCTAAACCCTGACATGTAAACATAAATATGTCCTTGAGGAATTTACAACTGAGTAGGGAGATAAACCTGACCACAAATAACTATACTATAAAGTGGAATGTGATCAATGTGACAGGGGAGGCATAAACAAAATGCTTTAGGGTTCAGGGCAGAGAGACTACTTCTATTGAGGTAATGAGAAAAAGCTTAGTGAAGGAAGTGGTTTGGAAGATGGATAGGCTTTCAAGAGGCACTGGACTCAAAGGTCCTCAAGGTCAGAGACCATGTCTTGTTTTACGTGGCACCCACACACATCCCCTAGCTCAGTGCTGGACCATCATCACTTACGACAAACCTATTTAAGTGATTTCAACAAGCCAAGATGGGGAAAGATCATCCAAGAAGATGGACAAGTACTGCCAATGGTATGGAGGTAAAGCAGCATGGGGCTTGTTCAAAGAATATATGAGTTACAGCAAAGAGAATACCTAGGACCATAAGGTTAGAAAGGTAGCCTGAAAAATAATTTCAATCAAAATAAAATATAGGAGTTTTATTTTAAATGTGTGAACCATGGGCAACACTGACAGTTTCCAAGTATATGACTAATTATTAGAGCCTGTATGCCTATTGTGCCAGTTTGAATATGAAAATATCCAGTGTACTTTTCCAATTTTAAAATGCAGATCACACAAGGGAAGGAAAATATACTGTGTTAAAGAAATAACAAGAAATATGCAAAACTTCCAGGAAAAAAAAAACATTATATGCTTGCAGCCCAGAAAAATGTGGCTTTAACAAATTTTAAATGTAAAAGACAAAGTCAAAAGGAAAGGTGGCCCCAAATGCCACATGTCACTGAAAAATCACTGGTGACAGCAGGTTATGGAGTATTCCCCACTACTACTGTGCAGGCTTCTCAGAATAGGTATTTACAACAAATGCCAACACCTGTACCTCTTCTGAAAAGGAGATCAGGTATTACCTTCATTTTTCAATTACTGAGATTGTGTGCAAGAAGTTCCCCCTGCTACTTTTCCTATGAGTGACAACAGTTAAATGTAAGGAGCAACCTCTTAGACCTCTTACCATAATTTGGGCTCCCCAGATCGTTGAGTTGAACCACCAATTCAGCTTTAAGTGAGAAATCCTGGATAACAAGGGCAGCAGACTATGACAATTCCCTGGGATTTCCCAGAAGAAACAGTGACAAGCACAGTTGTCACTGGGCATGTCATGGAAGATTGCAAAATTTTCTGAGTTGTCTCTGATTCCAGACAGGCAGTGTATTTTCAATTAATTGTCTGGATGACATCATGTGACAACTCGATTACCAAAGAAAGGTAACAGTCACAAGAGGGAGATGAGCAGTACCATATGGAAAACAGCCTCCAAAGAAAGGAACGAAAATAAGTCTAGTTTTCTGGTTTGTGTGCCCTTGGAGCCAAACCTAATGAAACAAGGCTCAAAACCAAATTACAGCATGTCCTATACATTAACCCTTGGGACTGAAATTAACCAGAAATTAACACTTGGGATTGAACCCCAAAAATGTTAAATTTCACTGTCACAAGCCCCAAGAAAAAATACAAAAGCAACAGAGGTAGGGGTACATCCTGAGATCAATGGATGAACTTCTAGTAGAAATAGTTGGCCATTGGCCAAAACTTAGAAATCTTTCTATAATATTAATGTCATAAAGACTTTATTAGCAAGGATTGGGTGTTACTCATCACAGCCTCCCAAATCCAAGACAGCACCTAGCACAGAGTTAGCAATCAATACATGTATGCTTCGAAAGAGAAACAGATTCAGTTCACTGTGATTGCTTTTGTTTTAAAAGCCAACAAAACCACTTGGAAAAACTTTATTTTTTCCTGGAAAAAAAAAAAATCCAAAAAAATCCATCTAATCCACGTAAATGGCTTCACTATCATGGTAAAATGCACCTTTTCTCTAAATAAAAAGAAAGCAAGGTTAGAGCTTCCAGGTACTATTTAAAAGAAAGGTTTCTGGCGTATTGTTCCTCTTTTATGATAGTAAGGTGATATGGAAGAGCTACATTCATGAAGTTAAAAAAAAATGGCCAGGAGTGGTGGCTCACACCTGTAATCCCAGCACTTTTGAGAGGCTGAGGTGGGAGGATCCCTTGAGCTCAGGAATTTAAGACCAGCCTGGGCAACACAGGGAAGCCCTGTCTCTACCACCTCCCCCCACACCCCCCCAAAAAAAAGCTGGGTGTGGTGGCACATGCCCGTGGCCCCAACTACTTGGGAAGCTGAGGTGGAAAGATTACTTGATCTCTGGAGGTCAAGGCTGCAGTAAGCTGTGATCATGCCACTGTATTCCAGCATGGACGACAGAGTGAGACTCTGTCTCTTTAAAAAGAAAAAAAAAAAGTCAATCAGGCCAGTTACCTTTCCACATACAAAAACAGTCTGCAGTCACACCAGCATGCCCCAAATTAGCAACATTTACTGCTAAGCACAAGGAACACTGCTTGCAAGAGTGAGGATACAGCATGATAAACCCATTATTACTGCCATAATTAACGAATGGTGGTGCAGCTCATAGGTAATTTAGCAGGTAAGTTAACAATTCTGCCTCACATCTTCCCATCTTCCTAGATGTTGTAATTTTAGAGTCAGCATTTCTCAAGCTCTTGATATGTGCCAGGCATTAGGCTAAATATTTTTACATTAATGTTGATGGAGCTCAGGACATGCTACCCCAAAATATGGCACCTGACATACTGAATATTTAAGAGTTTTGAGAGATGATACATGCAAGGACTCTCTGACATTTCCCCATCCTTTTCCCCAGAAGCAGGTCATAAGATTGTCATGTGAGAGGTGCCCCCCTAAAACCCAGAGGAAAAAAGCATCCGTATATCTGAAAATGGAAAGACATCAAGAGGAATCTAAACAAGTAGGCCTTGCTAAGTTTCCTTCGGTTTACTACTCTTAGCACATACTCGTTCTTGTCTTATCACATTTTTCCAGGACTGTCCATTCTTCATCGAACCTATAAAAACATTCAGGTTTAATTGTTTCTTCAAGTCTTCATTTCCTTATGAAGGATATGTGCCATATAAAATTTATATTAAATAAATTTGTATGCTTTTCTTTCTTAATTTGTCTTTTGTTACAGAGGTAGCAGCCGAGAACTTAGACAAGTGGAAGGAAAATAAATTTTTCTTCCTCTATAATGTAAATAATTCACATGCATGAATTAATTTAATTTTCATGACAATTGAGCATGCTCGGTACTATTATCTCCATTTTACAGATAAGGAAACTAAGGGTCAAGGAGATTAAGCAACTTGACTAAGGCCTTACAGCTGGTCAATGGAAAAAGTGGAATTCAAAACCAAGTCTGAGAGCTCAATGGCCACATTTGTCCAATTCCATTACATCAAGATAACTCCAATTAGGCTGCCAAATCAAGCAACCGTAACCGGTTGTTTCCATAACCATATTGAAAACGTTCTGGGCCAGGCACAGTAGCTCACACCTATAATCCCAGCACTTCGGAAGGCCAGGGTGGGAGGATCATTTGAGTCTAGGAGTTCGAGACCACTCTGGGCAACACAGTAACACCCTGTCTCTACAAAATAAAAAATAAATAAATTAGGTGGGCCTGGTAGTGTGTGCCTATAATCCCAGCTCGTTGGGAGGCTGAGGCAGCAGGATTGCCTGAACCTCAGAGGCTGAGACTGCAGTGAGACTTGATCACACCACTACGCTCCAGACTGGGTGATAGAGAGAGACCCTGTCTCACAAAACAAAAGAAAAGAGGCCAGATATGGTAGCTCATACCTGTAATCGCAGCACTTTGGGAAGCCAAGGCAGGGGATCACTTGAACCCAGGAGTTCAAGACCAGTGTGGGCAGTATTGCAAGACCCTGTCTCTACAAAAAAAATTTTTTAATTAGCTGAACTTGGGTGCACAGACACTTCAGAAACCTGTCCAATATCACAGAGACAGTACAAGTGGTGGAAACAGGATTCAAACCTAAGAAGCCTGGCTCCACAGTCCATGTTCTCTGTCACTGTACCATGCTGCCCTTTCCCAGCAATGGTAGTAAGGCCATGCCTGGACTGAACTCTAAAATGGAGTGCCATTTTACAGTGACTAAAAGCAACTTTTGGGGCTACCTATTCTACGTGCCCTCATTGACAGGCTTGTAACAATGCCATCAATAATCCCTGATCTCATACCCAATGGAATGCTAGCTACCCTCTCAGTGAGGCCAGTGCCTTGGGGACTGTCATGCCCAACCCCTCCCTGCCATGTGACCTCTGAGATGGTAGTGGGAGCTGAGTCTCTACTGGTTGGCTACACGGTCTCTTGTGACTTAAACCAGATCATCTGGACACCTTATTCTCTGAGCTGGGTTATCCCTGAAAAAAAAATACTCAGGTTGCATTTAACACCTCATCTCTCCAGCCGAATTTTAGCTCTGGAGCTATTCTACATAGATTTCAGTTCATTCTATAATGGCGTAGAGAAAGCTATCCTGTGGACTGCTTTTTAGATGATGAACCTTCTCATTACCAGAATTCGTTCATGGGAGGACACCAGGAAGAAGAAAGCCGTATCGAGCACGGCCACGGACTAGGGACACGACATCAAACATCACGGTCAGAGCTCTCCCCTTATTTACAGAATGCAGTCAGCAGCAAGGTCTGTAAATTTCATCTTCAAAAAAGAGGAGTAGGACTTCACATTACAGTACTTAATATACCCTAGGATAAGAGAATCTACAAGTTCTTCAAAACTATAAACCTTCAAAACTATAGAGATCAGGCGGAAACAAGGATTGATAACAAGAGGTCCAGAAAGGACAGATACTCATCCTTTCCACATAAGCCTTGATTGCACAATTACTTAAGTAAAGTTATGCATCCTCAGAAAACCAATTAATTGTGCTGGTGCTCTCTGAAGCTCTAACACAGGCTTTGTCAACAGCTGAGTGGTTTCATAAAGGTGGAGAACAACAGTTGCAGCTCAAGCAGTCCTGAAGCTCTAAGAAAAGGCACCCTTCTAAAACTCACATAACTTTCAGGAAAGAATAAACGAAAATGATTTGTCACCAAAAATATTAATCTTCTGACATGGCAACAACTTTAGCTAAGTCACCAAATTTACCAGCATTTCTATAAGTGAAGCAATTCAAAGTGTTCTTTATTGAACATCTAAGGTATGCTGGGTACAAAGATCGCTAAAACAAAGAATCTAAGGGCTCTCTATCACCTGGTGACTTCGAGTGAGAGAGGGAAAGAGAATAATTCAAGAGAATTATAAAAATTCCAAGGAAGGGGTGGCTCTGTTCTGGAGGAAAGGGGAAACATGAAGCCAAAATGCCTGGTTAAAATATTCACAGAAAAATAAATATGTACACCATCGATGTTTTTCTCAAGAATACGAAAGAAGGGAGCAAGGAGAAAATTCAAGCCCAACATAATGCTTTAGAAAAACAAAAATAGTTTTCTTTAAAAACAAAAAAAAAACAAACAAAAAACACCAAAAAGCACCCTTCTGGCACAGCAGGCTTCCTGTGATTGCAGAGTGAAAACTGTACCATAAAAATCCAGTCCATAAGTGCCAGAGGAAAAGAAACTTTCCCCAAATAACAAAATAAAAATAAACCTTCCGTTAAAATAATATATTACACACTGATGTAAACTGAAATGCTCTTGTCCATGGGTTGAGCTTATGAAACCCTTAAACATGAACATGTAACACTAACAAACTATTTGACATTATTATTTGGGTTCAAAGACTCCCTTTCTCTAAATGTTTATAGCACCATACCAGTTATTTCAACTGAGCTGACACAATGAATTTCAAATGATCTAATACTTTTGACTTACCAGAGGATTAGCACATGATTACCCTGAGTAAAAGGATTATTATTACTGCTGCTCTAAGATATTAACACTTTCTGTAACACACTCTAAGGGTGCTGTATAGATCACTAAAAAATGTGACAGAATGCATGGGGGGAAGGGGATTTTAAAAAAGAAAGGTGGTAAGTGTTCTTCTAAGTTTCCTTGCTTAAAATACAGTGGGCCTCCCAATGGTAGAATCAACATTTTGTATGATGCTTTCAGTGGGTAGACAAGTCACAGATAAACAAGTCCAGCATTCAATGCACTCGGGAAATTAAGCCACATATGGCCTTCTTCCCGTGAAGATCAGGCTCCAAACAAAAACCCCCACTTTGTAATAGACAACTAATTCTCATGTAATGAATGACAGAACACAGCATTAATGTACTTAACAAGACAGAGCTAAATTCAATGAAGCTTGACGCCGTTTGTATGAAAAAGGGTTACATTTGCAGACACAGCCAAAGGGAGAGAGAAAATCATTCTGAATCCCGAGTTAAATAGTGCAGCTTCTGCTCTGGTTTAGCCCTCTCACTGGAAATAAAGATCAGAGCTAAAATATGACCCTTAAAACTGGCAGCAGCAAAGAAAGCTAAATACCACTGTATTAAAATCTCTTACTGACTGACAAAGAGGCAACAGCTAACGGACTTTGCTCGGAGCTTTTACTGGCAAAAGTGTTATTTCTTCATGGCTAAATTCCTGATCCATTAAAAATGTGCCCCTTCCCTACAAGACTTCATGATATGCAATTCTGCCACCATCTGATATCATGATAAAAATTTCAGACAACCCAAATGATGACTTAGTAGCTCCTGAAACTTCTACATACAGCATCAAAACAAAAGACAGAGAAGCAAACCATGTGACACAAAATGAGTAGGTAGAAAAGTTTCTTACGTAGAGCCACCATAAGAAAAGATTTGTAAAAGCCTATGAATACCACAGTACCAACTCCCCTTTTTCACTGTATGTGCAGAAAACAGATTTTAAACTGCATTTAAAAACACAGCATATGAACAATGCTGATCATTCTGAAAACAATTTATGAATTATAAGTAGATGAGTGAATATTTTAACTCCTTGAGCAGGATTACAGGAAGAACATTGATCTAAACAGCACACTTTATGCATCTGGTGATATGACTTATTTCTGTAGGATGTTCTTACACACACAGAGGTAACACCACCTGGAACTGCTATACCTTAAGGCAGGGAAACCTCAACTTTCCACTTCTCTCCTCTATCCACAATGTTATCTGGTTCCGCTGTTGTCACAGAGCCAGGGAATAAAGCTCTTCCAGAAAACTCACCCAAGATCAAACTGTGCCTGGTGACAGCAATGTCCAGGCCATAAGTAATGTTCAAAGGATTCAACAACGCCTGTGACTGATCATTCTCTTTCCCTTGCCATCACCTGCTGATTTTGTCCAGGTGTTTTATGGCTATCTTGAGGATCTGGAGAGCAGACAGAGGGAAGACTTTGCCAATTTCTTTTGTCTGGGATTGTGAATTCCTTACACAGATGGTGGACAGCCTCAGCCCAGGGCAGCACCAGGGTATATTGCCTTCAACCTCCAAATGGAGAAACAGAGGGAAACTTTTTCTTCTTCCACAACACTGCCTGTAATGTGTCTGTGGTTAGCAAAACTGAGACAGTATGGCTTCACAGGGAGTAAAGTGAGGAAGGAAAAAAGTTACAAGTAACTTGAAAATATTTACTTGAAGTATTACTAAGCATTTGCCAAGGAATCAAAATGTTAATGAGCAAGATGACTCTAGGAGCAATGTGCTTCTATTATAACGACTTATACAAGGTTTCAGTTACTTTCTCACTTGTGTATCAAAGACACCAGATCTCCTAAATTAACCAAAATAAGACTTTGAAAATCCAAGTTAACCCTTTAAAAGCAATTACACTGCCATGGTGGAAAGAAAATTGGACTGGTATCTAGACCTAAGCCATCCAATATGGTAGCCACTAGCCACATGTGGGTATTGACCACTGGAAATGTGGCTAGTCCAAATTGAGATGTGCTGAAAGTGTAAAATACACTGAATTTTGAAGGCTATGAAAAAAAGAAAAGACAATGTCTCAATAAACACTCACATTGATTATATATTTTTTATATTTATTATATATGGAAATCATAATTTTTGATATACTGGGTCAAATGAAATACATTACTAAAATCAATTTCACCTGTTTCTGTTTCTTTTTACTTTTGTAGTGTGGCTTGCACAATCATTTCTACTAGACAGTACTGGTCTGGACATTAGGATTCCTGTCCTCTTCAATCTCTTGTTGGTTGTATGACCATGGTCTTCTTAACCTCCTGAGCTTCATCATTTCCAAATGAGAGGGATGAAAATCAAGGACATAGATTCTAAATTTTATAACTCCCCAAATTATAAAATTTTATCTAATTATTTTTCAGACTTTCATTCCTAAACTCCCTGATTCATTTTCATCTGCGCCCACTCTAAAACAAGCAGTGAAGAACCAATAGGAAAACAGGTTTTATTCATTAGTCAATTAATTTAAGAACCTATAGCTCCCTCTGATGACTTTTAGACTAAAATTTTTCAGAAGAATTTGCACAATATTTTTAATGTAGACAGACTTACTAATCATGAGTCCTATCAGTGATGAATAACTCAAGATGCCATATCAAATAAAGAATACCTATGCCTGGCCGGGCGCGGTGGCTCACGCCTGTAATCCCAGCACTTTGGGAGGCCGAGACGGGCGGATCACGAGGTCAGGAGATCGAGACCATCCTGGCTAACACAGTGAAACCCCGTCTCTACTAAAAAATACAAAAAACTAGCCGGGTGAGGTGGCGGGCGCCTGTAGTCCCAGCTACTCGGGAGGCTGAGGCAGGAGAATGGCGTAAACCCGGGAGACGGAGCTTGCAGTGAGCTGAGATCCGGCCACTGCACTCCAGCCTGGGCGACAGAGCAAGACTCTGTCTCAAAAAAAAAAAAAAAAAAAAAAGAATACCTATGCCTTAAGTGGATGTGGATTAACAAAGTGATGAATCAAGTTGCTTGTTTTGTGAATTCAAGTTCACTATCACAGGCACACTTGATTGCAATCCATTTGGTCAGAAGGTTACCAAAGCCTCAGTGAAGGTTTTTTCACTAAATCCAATAAAGTATATCTGAAATTATAAGATACAATGTAGCTGATCCCTCTTGGAGGCAAAATTTTTGACACAAATAGCTGCACAGATTTCATCAGTTATACCTAACTTTGTGATAATTCATAAAACACCTCTTCACATGGTTCTTAGATAGGTGGCCAGGCCAGGAGGAGGGTATTTTTAGAAGCCTGTTGCTCCCACAACTGGCACTAACTGGCAGTATTAGGTGATTACAAAGGGCTAAGGGAAACACATGTAAAGAACAATTTCAGGTGACAATTTAAATGCATAATTATATACTTAAAAAACCTTACTATTTTTATTTCTCTACTGTTAAAAAACCATGAACAACTTTATTCTCTGCCTTCCCTAATAATAATAAACATTTGGTTTTATAGGTTATACTGAAGATTTGAATCAGTTTGCTGTCTGAATCAAAGAAAGAAAACATAAAACAGGAGAAGATTAAATGCAAGTCAGAAATTCAGTTTCTGTTTAATACATGTATTTTGACCAAAACAATGGTGAAACTAAGCCACACATCGTGGTTCACTGAAAGCCTTTGTTGGAATACATTGTTGGACATGTAAGACACACATATCCCCTTGCTTTATGGACGCATTCCAGTAAACGAGACAGAAAGTAGTCAGGTTAGCCACCAGAGATTGAAAGGGCGGCATACAAGACTCAGGAGTTAAAAACTAGGAGAGCGAGGGCATACTGTACCAGACTGAATTATTTCCTGTCATGATGTGTTTAAAATTCTAATACAAAGGTAGCAGAAAAGAGAGATCAATAAATTATGTTATATTCTATGTATCCAAAAGGAAGGATTTTCTAAAGAAATGAAAAGACCAAAGTAAAAGGCACTAACAAGTAGATGCAAGTGAATGGGGTAGAACAGTATTGTCAAAGCTAAGGAGCCTGCAGAGAAAACCATCAGAATGGCTTAAACAACTACACTTTGTAAAGCAATTCAGCCAACTATTTAAAAATGTCAACATAATATGATGTATACCTGATTTTAAGGATCTAACTTACATGCAAGAAAAACATTAGTTTAAATTATTTGCTTTTTAAATATTCCTAATGCATAACAGATAAATACTAAAGTGAGGCTGGATTAATTCACAGTTGCTCTAATACTAGATGTATGTGGATCATAAAGTAAATGGATCTTTCCAAAAGCCTTTGGGAAAACCCAGTGAGGCCAGTTTTGAGATCTATCAGTAGCAGGAAAGGTAAAAAGGATTCAGTAAAAAGCAAAGCAGAAGGGAGGAAATAATGTTACCTTAGAAACTGATTTATTGTGTATTTCTGTCCCCTTGTTTAATGTTTCTTAAAACAGAGAACATGATTTGCTTAACTGTCAAACTTGGAAATTATATCGATCTCAAAAGATCACTTCGTTCAATATTAAGTTTTAGCCTAGTCAAGAATTTCTTAAGATATACCAAATGTATTTTAAAATATTTTAAAGTGCTACTTCAAAACTCTAAAGTACAATGTTTTTCAAAAGTCTTATTTCTTCACAGCAAGGAGCTTCCAGAAACCACTAAAACATTCTTGCCCTTTGAATGTTTGGGCATGGTCTCTTCATGTGTTATTAATAAGCCAGACGAAGTATTTGTATTAATGGCCATACAATGAATATTAAACTGCATGGGGACTCATACCACAGGGCTATGAAAACCGAAAACCACCTTCACTGGACTTGCCAAATTACCTGATTATACCAAACTTTTCATGGCTGAACCAAAGTTATATAAACGTTCACTATGGCAACAGCACCAGATATATGCACAAAGAAATATCTGCAATTTTAAAGGGGGCAACAAGAAAAACTGCTCACACAACATAAAAGTTAATTTTACATTAGTATCATTAATATTATACTCACACTGTAACAGCCAAATAAACCTTGTGCTTTAAAAACAGATCAGGTCACTTGAGTCGTCTGCTGCATTCTGCTAAGAAAGCAAAACCTACCATGCATGGCAAGTGTTGACACTCTTCCTCAATGACTTTTATTGTCTCTGGTCAACTTGTAAATCTTCTTTTTCCAAGTATGGAATCAGAATACCTCACTTGTAGAAAGTTACATCAATGGTATTGAAAGCATATTGAAAACTTTAAAAAATTGATCCAAATGGAAGTCATGCTTTTTAGAAAAATCAAGGTTATTTCTCTAGTTTATCTGAGCATTTAAGGTTTTTTAATCCAACAAGTATTTCTTTAAAGAATGATCTTTATGTGGCTGAAATGAGAATGCACACATGATAGTTTTTCAAGGCCAGCAAGCACTTCCTAACCAAATCCCCCACTTCCTCTGCTAGCTAAACATAACTACTTCAAATGTGTACATCCTTTAAAAAGTTAGAAGAGAGCACCTCGCATGTAATAGCAGGCAGCTGGGAAGCCAATTGGTGCAGTCGGAGTGCACATTTTGGAAAGCAGCTTTTTAACATTCAATAACTAAGTGGTAATTGGGCACAGAAACATAAACTGTCAAACTGAATCAAAACCCCTTTGCTTTTCAGAGAATTATTTGTAAGATTATACTAGAATTAAATTTGAACATGCGTCTACCCTATGCATTCAGTCAAATTATGAAACAAAAAAAAAAAAAGTTGTGCTTTCTTTGGATAAAATTAATGTCAGCTTTGTGTCCTTAAACCAGACCCGATCGGGAAATGAAATATGTTTAGTCCTGAAATAGTTGTGGTAATTCAATCCCTGCACTCTCCTTATTTTCTTGATGACAAAGAA
This sequence comes from Chlorocebus sabaeus, assembly GCF_047675955.1. NCBI lineage: Eukaryota > Metazoa > Chordata > Mammalia > Primates > Cercopithecidae > Chlorocebus > Chlorocebus sabaeus. Next base: position 45,959,124 of record NC_132915.1, read on the forward strand.
AAACTCCCAACTGGCAGGGCCACCTGCACTGATTACTCCTCCATCCACACCCACAGAATATGAAAATGAGCCAATGATCATTAACCTTAATTTCTTCTAACATAAACCTCGGCTCTTTTTCAGTCTTGCTACTCAGGGAACTCCCCTGAGATAAAGGAAAAGAGAAGGGGGGAAATAAGGAAATAGGGAGTGAATGCTCAGAGCAAAAGGCGGGGGGCGGTCCAAGTGAAAAGTGGAATCCACTGGCTTTTTAAAAACTGCACAGCTGGCTTATTAAACTTCATACAGAAAAGAGGTTACAAAGATAAAGAGATTCTGAGGCATCACTAACTCTCTAGATAGTGGGATACTTTCCTTCCTAAGCAAACAATGAGAAAGGCTGCTTCCTCTCCACCCTCCCTACGCCCGACCCTGGGCATCCCATTCCTCCACCTAGACATCACTATATAAAGTTAGCCAGCAATAAAGATGGGTCTGTGCAGCAGGAATCCATGTGTGTTGGTAAGATCTCCAGTATGAGGACCAAAGGGCCTCTACGACCAGAAGACAGATTTCCAAGGTAAGCACTTGCAATTACAGTGGAGAACGTCTAGCACCTTCTGGTCATTCACATTTAAATACAGCCAACTGGAATCATTTTTGGTCCAAGTTGTGTGGAGCTAGATACCATTAGCATGACATCATCTTCTAATGGATGAGGAGCTAGTTGGGGCCCTTGAAAGAAACACAACTAGGAAGGGAGCAGGAAACCTTCAGAAATACCAGTCTCTTTAGCACAGATGTGTGTACTGAAAATTATCTTGTAATGTTTGCCTGCAGACCTTGGTATATCTTAAGAGGGCTCCTCAAAGATAAGACCACAAAAGTGAGGAACAATTCAACATGGCAACCACACATGACCCTATGTAAAGCATTCCTGAAGCTGAAAGGAAAACAAACTTCAAAAATCATTACACTGCTGAATGAAAGCAGGAAGTCTTTAAAATGTGGGTATTTCGCTAAAAATATTAAATGAAAAGACAATAAATGCTTAAAGAATATAATAAAAATCAAAGTGTTTTTTCCTGCAAGTATATTTTCAAGATGCATGTTGCCTACCCAGTGCAGGTAGACACAACAAAACTTTCATCTCTCAGTTATCCCCTCATTATTTCAACCTCAAATCAAGTAGCAGTCATGAGGAGAGTGAGATAGAAAGGCAGGGAAAATAAACAAAGACAAAAACAGAGACCTGGTTGCAATTTGGTATTGGATTCAGAAGCCCAATTTAAACTAAAACCTGACTCTGGGGTGCTAGCCCTCACCTCCTTCTTGACTAGCCTACGAAACGTAAAAGGCAAACACACACATACACCCTGTCTTCTTTTTTCTTTCTCCTTTTTTTCCCTCTCTAATCAGGCTCTCAAAAGTCAGTGGTCCCCTCTGGAAGTGAGGACAGGCTGTTGAAGTATTCAGTGCCATGAGTCATTTTACTAGATGCTCTAGCAACTGCCTGTGACCCAGCAGTGAGCCAAGATAGCAGGGCTTTTAATAAAGCAGCACTTTTGCACACTCACAGCCCAGTTAATTTAATACCTGCCGCTTGTTTACCAAACAGCACAGGCATGTCTCTGTGTCGATAACTTGCCAGTGACAGTGAGGCGACTGAATCTGGGCACAGAACAGATGCACCTTTTTACGCTCTGTTAAACTGTGTCACAGACTACAGCCCCCGAGCGCATTCCTTTATTTATCCTGCAGCCAGCTGAGCTAATTGTCAGAGACAGACCTGGTTCTAATTCTGCAGAGTCCAGCAACTGCCGGAGTGTATGTAGTGAGGCATGAATGGTACAGAACTTAAGAAGGGAACAGTTGAAAAACAGAGTCTGAGGGTAGAAGCATAATTTGTCAATATTTTACTTAGACTTTGAAAATACCACCTGTCTCAATAGCAGGTTATGGGAGTGGGGACAAACGTAAAACAACCCCAGTGTCAGAATGAAGCAGAAGCAAGCAAATGTCAAAGCATATTCCCATGTAAGGAGAACACAACACAGCAGCAATGGCATTCATTTTCCAAAGAATATGGTTCGGCCAGTGCAGTTGTAAGATATTCACAAGCTCAAAAACCTGCTGATAACAGGCCAGTATTCAATACAGCTCACACCAGCAGTTCTGCACAATACCAGGCTTGAGCATTACAGAGACGCCCTGATGTAAGCCCATTAATGACACCAAAATTACTTAAAAGACTAGTCTCTCAATCCTCCAGCCATACAACTTGAGTCTGCTTGATCATGTGTAGACAAAGAAACTCCCATTTATTGTTCTCCTCATACTGTGTGGTATTAGAAGTGTTTCTTATGAGCTGTAATACCATACTCATATTTTATCAGTAGCAAGAGTTCACTCCAGTTAAAGTTCTTCACCCGTCATGGGCATTTTTCAGCAAATTAATGTCTTTTACTTGCATGACTTCTCTTCATATTATAATTTGGGCTTTAAACGGATCATAATACTTTACAGAAAGTAAAAAGAGAAAAAGAGCTCGGTGTTGATAATTTTTACCACTTATGACTAAATGACCTCAACTGAGGAATAAAAAATTAAGTCATTTGTCTTATGAGGTACAGAGGACATTTTACGGTGTACAATTTAGCTAATAACGGGTTCAGGCCAATCCTTAAGAAGTCACATGTTTCCATTGTCCCTTCACCCCCCGCTTATGTTTTTACCACATCCTAACAAAAACATGACCAGAACTGGTGAAAAACATACGGTTCCAACTAATGAATCACATACTTTCCCGCAAGTACAGTAAGTACTACCAGCTGTGTGACAGTCTTGCTTTGGCAGTGGGACCAGCTTAGAACAAGCCGGCCCATCTGAAAGCAGCTGTACTGAAAAACCACAAGCAATATAAGTGTGTCTGCCTTCTCAGGGCGGCTTTGTCTCTGTTCTGTGTCTCTGCTCTGTCCCCAGAATGTGCCAGCCATCTTGTTTAGAGAAAGTTTCAGAAATTACAGAGGTAGGGAGAAAATCCACACATTCAAAAACCTTAAGTTTTCAGAAAGTGTTGTCACTTTAACAAGTGGAACGCTGCAAGAAGTCAATTAAAGGAAAACACCTCTCTCCCACATCCAACCTTCCATATGCATCTTTTGGGGTTTGCCTTAGATTAAAAAGTGTGCATATTTATGTATCTAAGTAAGTGAGGTGGGAGACGGGGGGAGGAACAGCACAGGATCCAGCTACTTACAGATGGCCTGACGCATGCATGTGAACACACACAAACACACACGCAGAGCAATTCGCAGATTATCAACTCATGCCATGAGCTACTGCAAAAAAGTTATATGATTTTAAACTTGCTATTTATACAACAATAAGCTTCATTTGTAACCACAAAGCATTCTGAAAAAAATTCCCTGGCAAACCCCAGATATTTTTACACAAATGCACTTTTCCTTTCTGTGAAACAACATTCAACTGGATAATCACTGCTGTTAAAGGGAAAGAAAGTTCAACAGCATTGGTCTAGAAATGTAAGTGGAAAACAGTAGGATTTTTAAACTTCTGTAGTGTCTGAAGGCAATAACTAATTAACATTATTTTAATGTCATTAAGTGATCAGTAGCTTGTATGTAGCACCTAAGTACCATCTCAGGCTTGTTCTGCAAAAAACAAATACCTACCATCGTCATTCTTGACTTTTCCAAAGTCTCAATCAGAAAAATAAATACAAAGTAGTGAAGTTATTTTTGGTTTTTCTGAGAGTTTTACATACAGAGAAATGAAATGTAAGGACTAATCAGGAAGGTTTACCTTTTATGTTTACTTTTATTGCCTAATTTAGCCTAACACATTACTCTAAACTATAATGTTGTAAAGATGCTTGATTTGGCAATAATCTAATCCAAAAGTTATATTAACATCACATTTTTGTATTTATACCATAGTTGTGTGAATAATTTTTGTTTTGAATGAGCTATCAACGTAATACTCAAAAAATGGTCAGAAGACTCACTACATTCAGAAGACTCACTACATTAGTTAGAGAAGATCTCGACCCCTGTGGTTTCTTCCTAAAATTCACTCTTCCTAAATGAACTTTAATGTTTGTGTGTTTGGGGAAGTTGAGTGCTGAGCTAGTCAAGGGCAAGTGCTTAGGGTGAATCTAGAAATCACATTGATCCTTATGATTGGATAAAGGCAGACAGCAGAATTGGGAGCACCAACAGTAATGGGGAAAGAGTAAAGGATGAGCATCTGCAGGCATACATTGGAGGAATTCAGGTTCCATTACAAACCACCACATAAAGCGAGTCACATGATTTTTTTTTTTTTTTTTGGTTTTCCAGTGCATATAAAATTTATGTTTATTTGATACTGTCGTCTATTCAGTGTACAATAGCATTATGTCTAAGAAAAACAGTATACATACACTTAAAATACTTTATTGCTAAAAAATGCTAACAGTTGTCTGAGCCTTCAGTGAGCTGTAATCGTTTTGCTCGTAGAGGGTCTTGCCTAGATGTTGATGGCTGCTGATTGATCAGGGTGGTGGTTGATGAGGACGGGTGGCTGTGGCGTCTACTCATAAAATAGACAGTTTGCCGCATCCATTGACTCTTCCATTCAGAAAAGATTTCTCTGTTGCATCTGATGCTTTTGATAGCATTTTACCCACACTAGGACTTCTTTCAAAATTGGAGTCAATTCTTTCAAACTCTGACACTGCTTCAATTTATAAAAGAAATGCAGTATCTGCAGAGTGTAGTAAAGCCAAGTGTAATAAAAGGAGTTATGCCCATGTTCAAGCCTGAAGAACAGACTCAGTTAATACATAGACTTAAAAAACAGTACACTGATAAACAGACATATAATTTTAAAAGAATATTGACTCATTTATAGCATTAGTTCATGTTAAATCTAATAAAGAATACTAGTCTAAGAGGGAAAAATCCAAAACTGGATTATTAAATTACACAGTAAAATCTATCAAGAAAGAGCTAATATGGCTGAACCAAAATTATGATTAAATTATGATAAAAGCATTAAAACTCAGTTATTAATAACATGGAAAGATAGTTACAAAATATTGATAAGCAAAAAGCAGCTAACAAAGCAGTGTACTCAGTATGATCCTCTATTTTTAAAATGTATACAAAAGAAAAGTGAAAACATAAAATAATTAACACCTGTGTGGAAGGAACTATTGGCAATGGCTTCACTCTTGTTAAATTCCATTTTCTAAACTTTATTTATTTAGCATGTATAAACTACACATAGGAAAAATAAGTGTACTTCTTTTCCTTTTTTTAAACAGTGTGATAAATTTTATTTTTAAGAAATCTAGTAACTAGATTTCTGGTCCTCACCAGTAGTTACACTGCAAAACCTGTGTATTATTTTAAAATGGGGAACTTTTCCTTTTTTTTCTGAAACAGAGTTTCACTCTTGTTACCCAGGTTGGAGTGCAATGGCGCGATCTCGGCTCACCGCAACCTCTGCCTCCCGGGTTCAAGCGATTCTCCTGCCTCAGCCTCCTGTGTAACTGGAATTACATGCATGTGCCACCACGCCCGGCTAACTTTGTATTTTTAGTAGAGATGGGGTTTCTCCATGTTGGTCAGGCTGGTCTCAAACTCCTGACCTCAGGTGATCAACCCACCTCGGCTTCCCAAAGTGCTGGGATTATAGGCATGAACCATCACGTTCGGCCTGCAGCTTTTCTTAAAATCAAGAATTGATTTACTTTGAACAATTCTTTAAAACTACATTTATGGGGTACATGTGTGTTCTCTATAAAATCTCAAGACAAATACCAAACTTACTTATCCTCTCCCCGACACCCAGTTTCCCAAGAATATTCTTTCATAATTTGAGCCAAAAGCTAGCCTTTGCTAATTCAAATTTGCATAATTAATGAACCACAGATCTAAATCTTTATCTTTCTAACAAAAATAATACCTTTAAATAGCACTTAATTGCCAAAGCATTCCCATAAAATAAGAACTCATACCCCCATCGAATCACCATTACTTCATCCCAAAGCCTAGAGACTGCCCTGTAACAGACAGTCCAGGGCACTGGAGTAGTATATAATACCATCACAGGATCAATGCAACAGAGCGAATCTGTTAAATACGCTTATCCATGTTGAAACATGGCAGAAATAACTAGATTAATAACCATACTCTTGTAATAAGGGACTTAGAATCACAGTGAATAATCAAGAAGATTTATTATTAAAGAAGCATTCAAAGTTTTTCATTCTGCAACTGAGAGGGCTGGTATGAACACACATTTGGCAAATACTTATTAACTGATTTCTGTGGCCCACCATCATGTCCAATGTTTGGGTGTGAACAAATATAAAGAGAAGCTTCTTGACATAAAAACCATCTAGTGAAGGAGAAAATTAAAGTAATTTTAACACGTTGTGCAGAAGAGTAGAAACACACAGAGCTAGCTTTCCAGAGAAACAGAAGAAGGCACCAACTCAGGTGGGGCTTTAGAACGACTTCAGAAAAAAAGACAGAACATAATGAAGCTTAAATACAAGTTTAGTAGACAACCAGGCAAGATAAGGCCCAGGGGGAAAGGATAACAACATGGGAGAATGTTCCACAATAGGAAATAGTACAGAATCAGCAGAGAATTACCAGCTGATCTGTGTTGCTGGGGCAACAAGGCTGAGGCAAGAAATGACAAGAATGGCGGACAGAGAAAGGGGCAGGTCCAATCATGCAGGGTCTTGTTTGTCCCTTTTAAAGACATTCTAGGTTTCCCTTCACCTAATCCAGCAGCAAGAATGCTCAGTCTCCTTACTCCAGAAGTCAGGACTACCCATGTCATCTCACATATGATGGTAGGAACTACTCCCTCCTTTATTTTAATCGTTATTTTTATTTCAAAAAAGTATTTACTAAACCCCTTCCATGTGCCAAACACTGTTTCGGCACTGAGATCTCAGGATCAGACAGTCTTGCTTCTCTGTCCCTGCAGGAGCTCACTTTCTGTTGATCCTCCACACTCGGTAATAATTTCTTCAGAGGCACAAACAAAAAAACTGGCATGGCCGTGTATGTCTTCTGGAGTCTGACGGCTAGGAAAGACTAAAATGGGGGGAAAAAATCTGTGTATGTAAAAGCACGATATTCCCAAATCATTTCATCAGTTCACATTCTGCCAAACTGATGAACTCTTAATTTAAGGGAACAATTTGCCAAGGCTCTGCTAATTGCAGATATTAGCATATCAGACCAACCAAAACTTAGAAAACTTATTCTCTTGATAAAGTAACAGATATGGCCATTTTATATAAGCCCTAATGCAGACAGCGTACACTTAGGTCTAGAACACAGCTTTCCTCACCCATTACACTGAGTACAGACTGCCGTATCTCTGACTGAGACACCCATCCCATGGTCTAATTTAACTCCATTTGGTAAGATTCCAGATGCAAGAGTGTAATGCAAATTTTGATGACTCAAATTTTAGCACCAACTTTTATGCAACAGTCTATACCCTATAAAAGCCACTTTCTCAATAATTCCTAAAGCAATAATACTCTTAGGGAAAACAATATAATCGAGTTTTATAGGAGGGTAGGTTTCTTAATGCCAGCTGGCAATATTTGGGCCCCAAAGCATGAGAACTGATCATATTAAAATCCAGATACCAGCTATTATATCTAAAATTGTTGCTTCATTCATATTTAGCATGAAGAGGAGCCTATCTAAAGCAGGCTCTATTTAATACAATGTGGTTTTAATTGGAGTCTGTTTTAGATGAGCCACCTGTATTTCATCTTTTTAAAATTATCCATAATTTTCTGCACAATTTGCCTCTGCAACATAACGAAGAGCAGTTAGTTATAAATTATTGCCATTGTTTGGATATCTAAGAAGAGGGAAAAAAAACTCTCTATTTACTGAAACACGATGGCCCTGTACCAAAGAACAAAATGGGGAGCCCAGGGTTCTAGTTCTGTCCCAGTGCACAAATGAACAAGGCCGTACATAACTGTTATTAATAAGCCTTAACTAGAAAAACAACAGATTAAAACCCTGTTAGTCTTACTCCAGCTAAACTTCATTTATGGCTACTCTGAAGCCTACTGTTACAATAACTAAAGTCTCATATTCTTTACTATTTAAAAAAAAAAGAGCCTCTTTTTTAAGCATTTCTAACTGTGAAAATTTTGTTTCCAGCAACTACCTCAAATAACTCTTTTTTGGTAGTGTGGTAGCTCTACTTTGCAATTATTTCTATACCAATATATTCTTGGTTTGTTTTCAACCAAAACCATTCAAAAATTTTTATAATATCATTATTTCTACTATATTTTCCATCTTCATTGTTTTTATCTAATAATTGTTAAGGTATCTGGAAATACAGTATATCATAACATCGTGACAATGTTTCCTATTCAGATCCAAGTAAATAGCAGTTTGCAAACTAAGCTATGTTTATTCGTGTGATGGCTACAAGAACCACCCAAAGAAAACACCTAAAATGCAACTTTTAAAGAAGATTCTTCAATCAATCTGTTCTGAATTACCAAAAACATACCCCAATGTATAAGTCAGAATTTCAGAGGGTGTAAAATATATTAAAATTATTTTTTGATAACATGCTAAAATAATGATTACTCTAGACTATTTAGCAAAAGATAAAAATGCCACAATCCATTTAAATGTGCTGACACTGTTTATTAAAGTACCCTATCCAAGCGTTTCTCTTGATGCTTACCAGCGAATACAAGTGATTCCTAACTAGTACTTCTCCTCTAAACAGACTGTTCCACAACAAGACTCTGCTCATCTTGTGTTCTGACAGGACTATTTATATGAATAATATTCCCCACTTGCAATTTGTCCACTATGCTAATTCAATGGACTTAGGTATGCTATAGAAATAGCATCTCTTTTGCAAATGTCAATGTATTTTTTTCCTTCAATATTCTGTATCTATTCCTCTATTATTAAGTTGTGAGCTTGCTTTACTTTGTCCCCTATTTAAAACATTCTGATTTGAGAGTATCACCAACAGCTTATGTGATTTTCCAAATTTCTCAAAATACAGTTGTCACCATTAGTCACATGAAGTCTGGATACTGGCTGGTGACAAATAGGTAAACCAAATATGATTATTGTTATTAAGAGTAACCTCTGAGAATTACTGCCACTTAGTCACCAAAATTATCCTATAATTAGATCTTCAAATATCTCATTCTTAAACCCAAAGTATGAGCCCAAGAAGCAGTGTATACTGAAGGGAGGGGGAACACATACTAATAAAGGCGTGTTTTTTTTTTTTTTTTCTTTTCTTTTAATCCAACCCAATAACACCAGCAATTTCCTTACATATATCATTATGGACATTGTAGCTTGAGTTCAGTGCCACTTGATAGAATCTATCAGTAATGTGGTCTGTAGAAATTACATACCATATACTCCATATGGAAACCTATTTTCAAAATAACCTATGCTTAATAACAAACACTATAACTTGGGGTATCTTTTGCAGTTTCTCTTGCACTCTTTGCTGCACTATTTCAGCAATTTGTCTGTACAGATATTTAGTCTATGAAGCCAAAGCTTTTAAATTTTCTCACTGTAGCTAAAAAGAGATTAATTTTATCCCATGTCACATTAGGTACAAGATAACTGGACTCTTTAAAAGACACCATCAGAAATTATCTTGATTCAGAAATTACTCTGAACACAATAGGTAACAGTGTTCCTGAATAAACATACTTGTTTGTGGAAATTACTGATTTCGTTTATTTACTTTATAATTTTATGTATTTTTTTCTTGGTCTCTGTCAGATAAAATTGGTTAGTCAATGTGCCACAAACTCTAACTTTATTTAATATTTTATAATACTTTTGAATACTTTGATAACAGCAAGTATATTTTCATTTTAATAAATGTGGTCTGGTCTTTATGTCAAAAATTTATAAGAAAAAGCTATTTTACTGGAAAGTAACAAAAAATAATTGTGATTACGATAGAGTTCAAATTAATATTGCAGATTTTTGTGTGTATGCAAAAGATATAATTTGAAGTCATATTTCAAAATTGGACAGACAATTCTATTATAGAGATTTCTTGGCCAACTTTTGTTGGCAACTCAAACAAGCTAAATATATTTCTAGATACGATCTATAATAAACTCAGCAGATAAGTCACAGAAATGTTTAAGATTTGGTGCCTAGAGGCCATAATCAGTTTTTAAAAATAAAGGTTTCTTTAGTACAGAGAAGGCAAATTTGCTTATTTAAAACCTAACAAACAATACATTCCACACTCCATATAGCAAAGGGTAGGATGGTGGTTAAGGGCAGGGGACAAAAGAGTTCCCAAAAAGTAAGAGAATGTGTAGAACAGGGTATACATTAATAGGGTTGGTTTGTTTTATTAATATTCAGAGACTGGAAATAATTCAAACTTAAGATAGAAAAAGACTCAAAATCTGCACAAAGCAAATGGCGAAATAATCTTAGGAATGTTCCTTGGACTACTCTAGAATTTTAGAATATGGAGACTGTTAAGATGAGTGAACCAGCAGATTCAAAGGCTAAAATGTGAAATTATATTGGCATGTTGTTCATATAATCATAATGCTGAAAAATTATCTACAGAAAAAAAAAATCTGCTAACATAAAAATAAGAAGGTCTGACCATCTATAGTTCATGGTTCTAGAAAATACAAGTTTTAGATGAAGCCTTTTTTTTTTTTTTGGAGACAGTCTTGCTCTGTCACCTAAACTGTAGTGCAGTGGCACAATCACAGCTCACTGCAGCTTCAAACTCCTGGACTCAAGCGATCCTCTCACCTCAACCTCCCAAGTAGCTGGGACTATAGGAGCAGGCAACCACACCCAGCTAATTTTTTAATTTTTTGTAGAGATAAGGCTATGTTGCCTAGGGTGGTCTTGAACTCCAGAGCTCTTGCGATCCTCCTACCTCAGCCTGCCAAAGTGCTAGGATTACAGGTGTGAGCTGCCACGCCCAGCTAGATAAGCTTTTTGTATAATGCCTACTTATCTATGTGCCATGAAGCACGGATGAAAGAAGAATCCAATGACAGATTCCAAATCTAAAGAACAACAGGAAAATACTTGAAGGGAAGTGGAAAACTTCCAGGTTACTCTATCTTTTATTTCTTCCTTTTTTAGCCAAGCTACTGGAATTCTGCATCTCACCAGACCCTCAAACAAGTCAGACAGGTGGGATGTTATTTGAAGCTACAGCATTTATTTAACTAGTAAACTAGAAGAGTGTTTTGCAAAATCTAGATTCACTTTAAATCTTTTGTTCCATATTATTCCATGATTTTATATATATATATATTTTAAACTCACACATTGCTTTCCTAGCTAATGGGAAAAACAAGCTAGAAGACCCTTAAGACTAAATCCTGCTATGGTTCAAAGACAAGTGCTCTGATTTTTTTTTTTTTTTTTTTCTTGCCATACAGAAAGAGGCAATTTTTTTTTTCTCTACCTTCTTTTCTTACCATACCCTTATGGCTCTTATTAGCTATGTTAAAGGTTATAGAATTAATTTTGTTTTCAAAATTACTCAATAACAATCCCCATATATGAGTTTTTACAGGAAATCACATACAGAAATAAGACTCTTAAAGTGCCTAACAGACAAGCAAAATTTAAAAGGAAACTTCCCCCTTTACTGTTCATGTATTCAGACCTAAAATGAAGTTGGAATTATGTGAGAGACGCAGTGAGAGATTCAGCAAGCATTCTTACAGTGTAAACACAGCAGTTCAAGTTGTGATGTTCACCCAACATCAAAGCCATCTATCCAGAACATGCAGGGGCAAGCCTCCGCCAGGGAAGACCTGTCTCTGTCAAATAGATTGCTCTAACTCCCCAAAATAACCCAGTGTGTGATTTAAATCACAACAGTACATAATAAACTTTGGCTTTATCACGCTAGTTCCAAGTGTTCAAAGCCATTACTAAATTTCTGAGGATGGCCAAAATATTTATTCTAAAAAAAATAAAAACAGTAACTTTTCTAAAAGTCAGCAGCCTCATGTATTTCAAAGACGTGTACACACAACCATGCAGCTAAAACACCTATAGAACGAAGCAGGCCTCACGTGGGTGAGGGCAGTGCCCCGGATGCTGGAAATTTTAAGATACAAATGAAACTAGATTAAAAGAAAAAAAGCCATCTGTTTCATCAAGGTTGAACAAGATATATCAGGCAAAGAAAAAAAATGAATAGATTCAAAATGTGAACAGTATTGTGGCGTAATACACATACGGTGAAATAAACAGATTTTAAGTGCCCAGCAAGAATGTATTTTGGAGGGAACATGCAAAAAATCAAAAATATACTTAGGTGTGGCTGATAACAAAATCACTGGGACATCATAGGCAACTATGATTAGCAATGGATGACTCTGAGCAGGATTGGATCCGCTTCCTAAATTTTAAATGATTGCTTCAAGCTAAATTTCTGGGAACTTCTTTGGTCTGGTAACCAGTCTGGGAGTCTTGTAGGAACAAGCTTTCTCGTGATATTTCCACTGCCTCGTGGTTTCTGGCAACTTTGAGCCGTCTACCGAAACAAGATTTTCTAAAAGTGTTTTGTTATTTCCATTTCCTATCTCATCTGAAACCACATGCATAGACACAAAAATGTTAAAAATACACACATAAGCAAACTTTTCATCAACAAAGTTGTTTCTAAATCAACTCAAATGATATTCATCAACAGTACTTTGAAGAATCAAGGCAGATCATTACTGATTATTGGATAAAACAGAAAACTTGCAAGAAAAAATAATTTTACATTTTTTAATATTCTTGTAACTATCCAGCATTAAGAATGTTTAATATTTAAGACATATTAATAAGTTAAACACCCCAAAAAAGTCTTAAGATTACAAAGATTTTTCCTACACATGATTCTTCAGGCTCAGGTTCTTGCCTGTACCCCTCGAATGGCCTGTATGCCTCTAATTACTTGTAAAACCCTTACATATAGGTCATGTTATTATGCATTATGCAACATTCCACTCACAAAACTATAGTCCTAGAAATAGACACCCTTTAAAAGAAAAGAAAAAAAAACCTTCATCTACGAAAATATACTAAACAGAAAATGACAAACTCCAAATAGAATAGGATAACACTACTTTTAATGTTTCCTTCTCTCCACTTATTTTAAATAAGTAAAATTGAGTCTCTTTCTAAATGCACATAAATTGCCTCACTTAATACCACTGGATATGATTTATGATTCTCAGTAGGGAATGTAACATCTAAACACAATGATAACATAAATTGCAAAAGTTAAAGATAATAATTAGAAAGTAATAATGTCTAGCATAGCAACATAACTTAATAATGATTCAATTATTATTGATTTGAAAATACATTTTAAAAGTCCAAGGTTTAAGAAACTCTCATAAGAAGAAAAAGGATGTCATGTGTAATAGGCTATTTTCCCTCAAAAGAAACTTCTTAATGTGAACTTAGTAAGTTTGAGGTTATTAAAAAAAATTACTGTACTTATTTTTTAAAAAACAGAAATTAATAAAGTATTCTTGGACGACACTTCAGGAGACATTTTATCAAAACCAAATTTTAGTTCAATAACAGAAATAATGAAAATTTATATTCATAACAATGTTATTATTGGTCTCTGTTAAGCTATGGGGAAAAATCTGGTCATGTTTTACTAGTATTAAATTTTAGCATTTGCTTACTAATTACCAACATGTAGAAAGAAGAAAAGCTCAGTGTCTGGCATGTTTATTTCTGTAGACATAGGTCTAACATATATATTTCAAAAATGATTTCAAGTTTTAAGAAATAACTGCAATCTCAATACACCACTGTTGAATGCTACCACTATATTCTCTTTTCTATTGTCTTTATGTTAGTGAGTGCCTCTTTGTTAATTCTCATATCAAATTTTTTATGTCCATATTAACAATAACAACAAAACCAAATGAACCTTACAATAACACATGTGAAAACACATTAAAAAAATCTCAAGTCAGGCACAGTGGCTCATGCCTGTAATCCCAGCGCTCTGAGAGGCTGAGGCAGGAAGACCGCTTGAGCCCAAGAGTTCCAGACCAGCCTGAGCAACACAGCGAGACCTCCATCTCTACAAAAAATCTTTTAAATACTTAGCCAGGTGTGGTGATGCATGCCTGCCATCCTAGTTACTTGGAAGGCTGAAGCAGGAGGACTGCTTAAGCCCAGGAGTTCGAGGCTGCAGTGAGCTATGATCACACCACTATACTCTAGCCTGGGCAACAGAGTGAGACTTAGTCTCATTAAAAAAAAAAAAAAAAAAAAAAAATTCTCCAAAGTGGATTACATTTTCCCCCCATTAGTGACAGACAGTTTGAGGGATTTTTAAAGAGCAATTTTTATTTTTACAGATCTATGAACCCATATTTATTATAGCTCTTCTAAAGATTATAAATAAAATATAGTAATACAAATCTCTTCTTCATAAAAAAAATGGAGACTAGCAAAGAATTTGATACACCTCTGTCCTTAATTTTGTCAAGTCACATTTCAGGTTAAGAAAATTAAGCAAAAGAAGAAAACAAAGTCCTCAGACTACAAAAGCCAAGAGTAACAAAATAAGTGCACTGGTGATTAAATCCGGAAACCAAATATTCAGAGAGGGTCTCAATCTCTCTCTCTCTTTCTCTCTAAGCTACAGCCGTCATTCCCATCACATTTCACATCCAGATCATCTAAACAGATTATATTAAATACAAATACATGAGAGTTCAGCTAATTTTGACACTTTTACAATGTTTAACAAAACACATGAGGGATAAAATCCTTTCATGTTAGAAAATGGCAATTATTAACCACTAGTTTTCAACTAAATTTTCATTTACTGGTTAATAGTTTCCAAAGAAAGTAGAGAGTCCTCCTGTTCTTATTGTACTTCAACATTTCAAATTATACAACTTAATTAAAAGGTCATTCTATTAGGCTAAGAAAACGTGTAGAAAATTTTCAAGTTTATGTAAGAAACTGGGAGGGATAGTTTGCTGTATACATTAAGCATGACCTTAGGCATGTATTTTAAGAGAGTTTAATAACCCTATACACCCCCTTCAGAAATACCCCAACAGAAGGCATCAAATTTGTAAACTTTAGCTTGCAGCATAACAGGTTAGCTAGGGAAGAGCCCAAACTGGGCATGAAAACAGGTGCAACCAAGACCTGGCTCTGCCCCTTGTGGTCACAGGACATCCAGCCTCTGGATTTCAGTTCTTACAATGAAACTAACACTAGGATCCTGTTACTTGAAAGAGAGGTGTCTAAGAACTCAAGGAGCAGTGCGTTCACAGCTCTAGAAAGAGTTAAGATACCATTACCGTGAGCATTTACGGATGTGCCAGGATGTAAATACAGGAAATTGGACCCTCAGAACAAGACCTTAGAAATGCTCACAGAGAAATTCATGAGAATTACTGGATAAAGTAACCCCTGGAAAATACAAAGAATGAAGGCTTTGTTCTGTGTTGTAGAAAGCATTACCAGAAAAGTTCATTCTCAAAGAAAGACCACTGATTACTTTTTTAAATCACTGCACAAAAGTAATCACACTATGTGTAGTATGCACAGTATGACAATTTTTCAAAATACTTCAGATTGCAAACTATTGAAAAAGTCAGTGAGATGATTAAAATAAAATCATGGAAAAGATCTTAAATTATAACAGAAAAGAAGTGGTCAGGTGAGTGGGACATTTCTTCTCTCCTTCAAGAACTTTCCCTTTTCCATGTCTGGGAAACATAAAAATCCACACCAAATAAATGTACTGAGGCACCTTCTCAGATATTTTACAGTAAGCTATCACTACTATTTCAAATAGGTTTACTATCCCAATCTGTTGCCTCTATTTAATTAATTTCCTGATTGTTTAGTCTAATTTGCAAGACTATTTCAAAAGATAACTTAATTTCACCACTAAAAATTTCTAGATTAATAAAGTATTCAGATGCAAATTACATACTGACTAAACATTCCTGCTATCACATAAGTGTCTGAAATCAGTGGCTCCGGCTAAGATTCCAAAACTTCTAGTCCAAATAAATGTTACATTTCAATGGGGGTATATGGATTAAATGAAATAAAGCATATATACAAAGATATGGCCATGTTAAATATATATTAACTATGTAATCAAATATGTAAACTCTCTTTCTCTCTAAGCTACAGCCATCACTCCCACATGAGAATTCCCTTTTTTGGAACAAGCCAAGAAATAATCAAAATACCATGTAAGATGATGCTATTTCATGGAATGGCCATTTTTCTGTTTGCTGTTAACATTTAATTAAAAGTCACAGGCAAATATCTACTAAATTACTGGTTAAAGATTTTTCCTTCGCAATAAGTAAACACCCAATGCAGCAAGTTATTAAGCAACATTTATCATCTGATTTACAATCATGTTCTATAAGCCAAAATAAGTAGTGGCCCTTCTTCTGAAACACTCATCTGATACTAGAAAATTACCTTGCCAACATGCTCTTTCGACTTCCTTATCCTTGAAATTATAACTAATAATACAAGTTTTGTTTTTCACTTTTATACTTTAAAGCAAGCACATAAGGATTTTTTTTAAGGAAAAGGAGAAAGAAAACAGTATCGGTAAAGATTAACGAGTCTCAATAGCGTTGTGTTTTATAAATGCTATTTTAGGCAATACTGCAACAGCTTTTCATTCTGACCTAAGAAACATCTCCAAAGTTCTTTCAGGTGGCACTAGTATTGCTACTCACCCTGGACTTTTCTTTGAAAGGTAGAGTACATATTTTAACATATTCTTCCTTACTATATAGCTTTCCTTATTTTCTCCACACTGAGAAAACAACACAAACCATACTACAAAACCACTGACCAAACCACCCTTCCCATAGCATGCACCTCACTAAAATTTTTCTTTTACTTCTGAGGACACAGAATCTTTGAAGCAAATCTACAACTAGTGGCCAAGTGTCCATTTGGCCATAGAAAGACTGTCATCACTAATATCCCATGCTCTCTTAAGATTCAAGAATCAAGGAAGAAAAACAGTGAGTGCCTTGGGGCCACATTTTTTGTTTTCTTAATTTTGGCTTTCAAAATACGGTCTACAGTCCCTATGGCTTAAATAGTCTACACAAAACTTTGTTTTGGAATGAAAAGTAATAATCAAATCCTTCTAGGAGAAGGTACAGTTAAGTAGTTCAAGAGACACAGTTCTGGAATCTAACTACCAGGATTCCAATTCCAGCACCTCCACTTACTCTCGCTCTAAAAATATAGACAAGACTCTTTGGGCCTGTTTCCTCATTTGTGAAACGGGAATATGAGTACACTTAATTAAGAAAGCAACCCTGTAAAACTGCTGTCATGGTGCCTGGCCAACAGTAAATGCTCCCTAAACTGAGCTATGATTATCATAGTAGAAAGAAAACTACACAAATGAATAATGATCACAGACCTGTCTTTTCTATATACAGCTGGCACTAACTTGGGATTAAAACATATGAGGTTAGCTGGGCATGGTGGCACACACCTGTAATCCCAACTACTCGGGAGGCTGAGGCAGGAGAATTGCTTGAACCTGGGAGGTGGAGGTTGCAGTGAGCCAAGATTATGACACTGCACTCCAGCCTGGGTGACACTGCAAGACTCTGTCTCAAAAACAAAACAAATAACGTCCTAAGAAAAGCTCAGGTCAAAACCTGGGAGACCAGAATTTGGGTCTCAAATAATTAGTTATCTACTCACAGAATAATTTTACCTTCTGTAAATCTCTGCAACCCCATACATAAGTAAGAAAGGCTGGTCTGGAATCCACATTCATGGTTTTCAACCTTGGCTGTATATTTGAATCACCTATGGAAACTGAAAAAAATATCCACACATAGTCCCCTCTAGCAAAGATTCAACTTTTATTACACTGGTTATGATATAGGATCTTAGGAGCCACACTATATATGATCTTAGGTCCCTCTTATTTTTAATTCTAGAATTCTTTGCTTTTTTGCATGAAAAAAATATGGAGAAATTATATTCTAAGCATGTGAAGAGTAGCAATCATATCTGATGTTTCTTGGTACTTACAAGGGTAGCTGGTATTCAAGTAACATTTTCAGCTTCTTCTGGAGTAAATGGGACAAATACACGGCTCTTTTTCTGCCCCAAAATTGACCTTCCTTAGCATGGTTTAAGATTAAAGATTTTATATTAAAGAAATCTTCAAATAGCTTTCTTTAGCACAATTTTCCTCAAGAACAACAGGAACAAGTAGCCAGTTTTAAAGATCTTGAGTTCTCTTAACACCATAAACTTTCAGAAGAACCTATGGGTGGCGTGGAAAGGGATAGGGCTACACCTATATGCCTGTAATAAGTACCCCAAGAGAACCTTAGAAGAGCTTTCTGATAACCTTTCAGGAAGTCAAAGCAGAGATTCACAGATTTACAAATGGTAACCTACATCAAAAGACTTTGAAATATCTTTTATTTCTATTCTGCCTTTCTACAATGATATCAAAGTTTCCTATACATACCAAATCAAAAGATATTCCAGAGAGATATTTTCATTCTCAATTTATCATTGGAGTCAAGGGGCAAAAAGAGGAAAAGAGTCTAGATATCTAGAATAACCTTAGGTGGTCCCCTCAAGTTGTTGCAAGATGAGCACAGAAACGACAAGGTTGAATCAAGTGATCCCTGAGGTTCCATGTACCTTAAATATGTTTTGATTAAAATTTTAAAAAAAGATTCTCTTTTGGATGGTACTGAACGTTGAAAATAAACTTCACAGGCAATAAAACTTAAAATTAAAGCTGGTACTATCTAATCATGATGACTATCAATAGAAAAAAATAAATCAACTTGGTGCATTCTAAATATGCTAAGTCATTTATAGTCATAGGGATTCTGAATAATCCCAAATTCTCTAAAACGTTCATCTTTTTCTTTAAGCTTATGTATTGTTTTTATAGAAAATCACAATTTATCCTTTAAACTATTCATAACAAAGATGAAAGGAAAGATGTAATCAGGGGCATAAGACAGTTAACACATTGTCAGCCTAAGAGCATCAAGAGAGAAACAGAAAGAGAGACAGTAAATAAGTAGCACGTATCAAACATTGTACAGCCAGCCCAGCAACTGTCAAGGAGGGGATGAGCTTCCCAGTGGAGACTAGCTGCTGCCTTCTGCAGGTTTCTTTTCTCTTTCTCTTTCTTTTCTTTTGGCTAGTGTTGATTTAGGTACTTATTTTGCTTTTTCTCTTTCTCTTCAAAGTTTGAAAGAAACTAGAATCCGTTCCAAAGTACACTTTGCAAAGCAGCCCCTAACTCTTCAACTTTGTCTGCTTCACAAAGTCGTCAGCATTATAAATCTAAGCCATGATGAAGATACTACATTTATATATTTTAAAGAAATCATTCCTGACTGCTTCATAATAGTCTCTTAGGTAAACTCTTAACACGTACAAGAATTTCTCTAGTCCTTGTCTATGACTCGCAGGTAAAAAAGATAACAATAATGTCCCTTGAACCTTGGCTTGGATAAGAGAAAAAGAAGATTTGAAAGAGTAGAGGAAGAGGCACAGGGAGACAGTCTAGTTTTCTTGTAACTCTGTACTGCTGTGGAAAAGTTAAAGAATCTTGTCTCAAAATCTTCATCTTCAAAATGTGCATAACAGTTCTTACTACTACTATTCTTTATAAAACATTATTATTCTCTGCCTTTTCACATGTTCTAAGACCCTTAAATGAAAAGAATTCAATGCAGTTAGAGGCTCCAGTTCACGTCACATTTTTATATTTTCATAATATTCAACAGCTTAACTATTATATTACATTGGATATTTTAGACCCAATACTAAATACATGTATGTTACCACACTGCATGTTTTATACTTGGGCAGAGATGTCCAGAAAGTATTTGTGGGCCTTAGAATAGAATGTTGGTGGGACTGGATGTCAGATCTGGAATCACATTCTTGTCCCATCACATATAAGAGTTATATAATAGCCATGGGTAAGCTATTTAGGCTTATGTTCCTCAGCTAGCAAGTGGGAATAATATCAGTATTAACATAAACAGGATGTTAGATTATATACAAAATAATGTACATAAAGTCTTAGCCTATTGCTTATAATGGTTAAATAGTTAAGAATAAGTATTATTAACCTAATCACCCAGCATTCTGTCCTAAAGGTATTTAGAGACCAGTGGGATTGCAAGAACCTCTCAGGTAGCAACTCAGGTCCAGAACCATTCTGGGGCTTCTGAAGCCTTCAAAACCTACAGAGAAAAACCCTGAGGGCAGGATACATTATCGAAAATACACATCACGAGACTCTCAAAGAAAAAGTTCCTTTCAGGTCATTCCACAGGGTTCTGAAAAGGGCTTCGTGTTGTTTGAGAATCCTCACTTGTACACAGAAACACATCTACCTCCCAGTTAGCAAAATAGTTTCACAACATAAGTGAGGACAGCAAGAGTTTTAAGATGTGCTAAACCATCTCAGTGAACTGGAGGTCACCATTCCTTCTGAGGTTCAGGATGTGAACCAAGAATACCCAGAAGCCTGAGACTTTGGGATGGGCATTCAGCCCGCAGCTGGGGAATTCCAGCACCCTTGGGCAGGGAAGTAGTGAAAAGTCCGATGATAGTCAACTATTTGTTAAACTCAAGAGTTGTTGCAATTTTAAGATGTTTCCACTATACAGAAATGACTCATAAAATATGTCTAAACATTCATTTTTTAAATGGCTGTTGTTTACAGTGAAATACTACTTGGTAATAAAGAAGAAACAAATTACTAATACACACAATATGGATAAAACCTCCAAACATTATATTGAAAAAAAAAAAAAAAAAGCCAGACACAACATAGTACATACTGTATGATCCAATTTATATAAAGTTATTGAACAGATAAAATGCATCTATTATGACAAATCAAAATAATGGTTGCCTTAGGGGAAAGGAGATTAACTGGAAAAGGCATAAGGGAACATTACGGGGTAAAGAAAATGATATGTACTTTGGTTGGGGTGATAGTTTAATATGAGTATACATATTTGTCACAACTCATAAACTGTACACTTAAAATGGGTCTATTTTATTGTGTGCAAATTGTACCCAAGTTTAAGAAATTAGGGGTTAAGTTAAAAAAAAAAATCCTAAAGTTCTAGAAGGAATGCAAAAATAGAAGAAAAGGTCACAAAAGGTATGAGACATATTATAACAGCTGGGAATGCATAGAGGGTCCACTGGGATGTCATCCATAGCTGAGTCCCAGGTGTAAGTTACATGAGATTCCCCATATGAAGTATCACAGACAGATCTGTTTCATTAGTCAGTTTAGTGGGCCATGCCCACCCATGAGCAGACATGAGAGAGCAAGTTAAAAGTATTACATGTTAGGGGAAAGGGGTGTCGGAAGACAAAGAGGAGAATGATGGTTGATTTTATTTAAATGCAACCTGGTTGTAGATGATATTTCCCATGTATACTCATATTTCTCAAGCAAACATCTACATATGGTTGTGTTTTCCTGATGTCTATCGGCCCTTCTTTGTTGAGATTTGAGCACAGCACATGTTCCAATTAACTCCACTCTTTGTTGTAACTTGCTGACTCCAGTGTCCCTTGCCAAAAAGGGGTAGGTGGTAGGTTACATAACAAGGATTGGGGTGGAATCTGATGTCAAGTCTGCACAGAGAATTGGCGGAATGTGTGTGGTACAGGTGGGGGCCAGTAGAAGGTAGAAAGAAAAAGGGAGACCACAGGAAGAATAACATCCTTAGACAGACTTTGTCAGAGGCCGACCTGGTTAGCTATGTGGCTAAGGGAAAGGAGGTCAAAGGGTAGCCAAATTGGAGATAATGAATGGTCAATGTATAGAATGCAGAGAGAGTTCTTCTATTACACAATCATTTTTCCCCTACGGTGATGCTTCTGAGAAAAGTCTAAGATGACAATAACTTTATGAAGAAGCTTGATCCAAGTGCAACCATGATGAAATTTTTGAGAATGAGGGAGAGAAAGGGTTTATCAGGTTAAAGAATAAAGTAGCCTTCAACAGAATTTTTCAAGTAAAATATAAGAGATTCAACAATATGTGTATTCCTATCAATTTAGTAAGTAAAATACTGCTCACTAGAAAATAAATATTAAATATGATCCTCTTAGGCAGATTTAATAAAGGTATCTTATACATTTAGATCAATATGCTCTTCAAACTCACTTGTGGATCAGGTAGTCTATTCCATTGCCATGAACTAAACTATATTTCTAATCTTATTCAACCATCTCCCAATTTTGAAAAATTTGATACATTATTAACAAAAATAAATTCCCACCACCGGAAAAAATTAAGTGACAGAAACTAAATACTAAAAGGCAATCACTGTAAAGTATCTCTGAGACTGGTCCCTTTGAAGACAAAATTACAGAGAGTCCCCAATGTACTCAATAAAAATGTGTGTGTGTGTTTATAAAAAGACATATGAAGCTTCTCAGCAATAAGCAACAGACATGGGCAAACATAAAAAATTATTCACTAAACATAAAAAATTATTCACTAAAGAGATAAATGCGCCGGGCGCGGTGGCTCAAGCCTGTAATCCCAGCACTTTGGGAGGCCGAGACGGGCGGATCACGAGGTCAGGAGATCGAGACCATCCTGGCTAACACGGTGAAACCCCGTCTCTACTGAAAAATACAAAAAAATAGCCGGGCGAAGTGGCAGGCGCCTGTAGTCCCAGCTACAGGGGAGGCTGAGGCAGGAGAATGGCGTGAACCCGGGAGGCGGAGCTTGCAGTGAGCCGAGATCCGGCCACTGCACTCCCGCCCGGGCGACAGAGCGAGACTCCGTCTCAAAAAAAAAAAAAAAAAAAAGAGAGATAAATGCTCTGCTGCTAATGTGAAGATTTCCTAGATGAAGCAGATGCTATGAAAAAGGAAAACTGCTCCACTATTGCAAATATTGTCATAGTTACTACTGCCATACACCTGGCTGTTTTTAACTAAAACTAAATGGTTCAGAGATTCTTTGGGTTTCTATTTAAGATAGTAGAACATCGGGATGCCAAACTCTGAGGAGAAATGGCAGAGTTGGTCGACGGAGGGCTAAATAAGGACTGTATGGTGATAGCAGTGATTGAGAACACAGCTAGGTTCTATTAGCCAAGACGAGAGAGATGTGTGTAATGCTGAAAGCAGCTTAAAAACACAATTCTGAACATGGAATTACTTTGGCTTCCTCAAAGACTAAGGACCAGGGAGAGGTGTCATAGGACAAACACCATTCACTGTGCTGAATGCAAAGTAATGAGGACAGAACCTATCATGCCATATTTAATAACATAATTTAGCTAAGGAAAACTAAGGGATGGCTCCATCAAATAAGTTATGTGAATTGTGTCAGCTGCAAAACACAAACTATCACATTAACTAAGAGAAACATTTGATAAGCAGTTTCCAGTCACTTGACCAATTCCACATTAGACAATCTTGCAAATGACATAATTAACACAGCTTACATAACTCATCTCCATTTGCGATTCATTAGGAATAGTTTTTTAGTAGAATTATACCCTCTAAAGGTGACCATGCACACAAGGGCAGTTAACAAGTATGAGGTATTCCAGCTATAATAAAAATATAGTTTGAGTCAATAACTTTGAGTTAAAACCAATGATATCTTTAAGTGCTAAAATAGCGTAACTACTTAGTCCCCTTATACTCCGTATGAAAGACAAAAACATAGAAGTGTATCTTTGATATGTAAATGTGTGAATGTATGTATCATCCCATGCTTTGTACACTACTGGGATATCAAATGATATCTACAAAAATATGTGTGCACATCCAGTGAAAAAGAGAATGAGCCTGACTAACATAGAATATCCAAAGGTCTTCCAGTACGGACTCATGGGCCTCAGCACACCCACAGCATCTTGGAGTTGCAAAGCAGTGTGTGCTCTCCACCTTAACCAGCCAGTGTTTTGAGAGGCTAGTGGTCTGTAGCTGACCAATTCTTTAAGAACCATTAGTTTTGAAGTAGACTTTCCCAGAGTCCTTGAGAAGAGAAGACCTGGAAGACTGCTTTCTCAGACCCTTATAAATCACAAGGGAGAATCCAGTCCATTGGTGATAGATCTTTCTTTCCATAAGCTTAATGCTTTTCTTATGAACTATCACTAAACTCAGAGGAAAATTAGGAGCAATGGTGCACAAGAGCGTACAATCAGAGACAGAAAAGCGAACTACGGGAGAGGGAAAAGTATATTCTCTCTGTCTTTGATTTGTTTTGTTTAAGGATTAAAAAACTACCAATGACTACAAGCTTGAAAAGCCACTTCTATAGGCCTCTGTTTCCATCTTTTAAGCTTAAAATCTTATTTTATGTTCAAGTGGCACAATCTATAAGAGAAAGGCATCTATTTCTGATGTATAAATTATGAATTAGCCAAAATTTTGTTGCAGATGATACGTCAATAAACTTTGTTTGAGAGGCCAATGCTATAGAATCATAAATAATACAGCACAAGCTTTGGCTCAGCCTACACTAACATGCCAAGATCATTCGCTCAGTGGTAAAGCTCTGGGGTACCCCAAAGAACAGAGCTATGGAGACACAGAGGCCTTCATAAATCTTCTGTAATCTTGCATTTTAAAAGCGTTGGCTAGGGGAACGTTAAATTCTCACCCATGGTTTCCAAAATGGAGACACTAAAGAGGTTCATCCAATCTGATAAGCTTAGACCCGCAGTTGGCAGTCAACCCTGGGTGCATGGCAGAGAAAGGCAAAGACCAAGAAAGCAAAAATGAAGATAAATGCACAGCTGGTTTCAAAAGGACTCTGCTCTGAATACAGAATATTAAAGGCATAATGTCATTCACAAGACACAGGAACTCTTTAAAATTCAAAACAATATTGACTGTCTGCAGGTATTCTTAAATGGAATTTTACCTGTCAACCATTTTTAATAAGGAACAGAGGGCATAAATAGGACCAATCCATTTAAATTAGATATATGTTTAAATTGAAAGTGCTTCGTGTCTCAGTGTAGGCAGGACTGAGCCCAACTGGTTAGGGCATCACTGATGTGTTCATGTCTTAGCAGTAAAATATTCCATTTTTACCTATTCTGTAAAGACAATTAAAGCCTTTTCAGTTCTTCATTCTTCCCTGTACACTCAAGGCAATTCCCATCTGAAGTATGAATAACAGAGTCCACCAAACTGCCTGGCTATTTTCATAGTAGAAAAGATTATTTCAAAACTTTTTTAAAATTTTCTTTACACAATAGACTAATTACTCACTGATTTGTGTTTATAAATAATGGCATGTCAGATCAAAGTCTGACTTCTATAAATGCATAATATAGTTTTAACTGGATATATATAGGTAAATGTAGTATTATGCAGCATAGCATAATCAATTGCATTCAGAAAAGGGAAATATCTTATAGAAGCTTCTAGCTCAAAATATATTGCAGCTTCCAGGTAGCAAAAGAATTATTCACAAAGCTACGCCTTTTTCAATCCTAAGTGTTGCCTACCTTCCAAACTTTTAGAAAATTATAGATCCAAAAAGTTACATTTGTGTAAGTTTTCTAAATACTGATATGTGCTATATGCAATGCAAAATATTTTTCACTTCTAAAAATTCATTTATTTTATCTTGCTTTTCTTTCTAGTCAGATAACTCTTTAAAAACAACCATTTCTATATGCCTTGGTTTCCTAACCAGAAAGGATAGTAACTGTTTACCCTAAGATGCCACCCACTCATCCTACTCCACAGGGATACTGTAAGGATTAATGAAAAAATAAAGGTACAGTGTTGTAAGCTGTGCAAAAGAGAAGGCCTGAATACAGAAACAATGGTCATCTTAAGCTATACTTTCAAAAGAGACCGTTACGATGTTGTAACTATATCTACCTGTTCCTTTTCCAAGCTATCAAGTAGATATTATATCATGTATATTTCAAAATGATAATTTGTTGATTCAATTTTGTTGATGACTTCAATCAGTAAAAGAAGATAAACCAGTAACTTAAGAAGCCTATCATCTTAACCTTAGATTTCAGCTATAAGCAAAATCAGACCCACTTTACATTTCCCTTTATTACTGTGACAGATTCTAAATGCAGCTTTACTTTACTATTATTTCAAACGATTCCTATTACAAAGATTTTGCCACAGAACTGGGGAAAACATTACAGGGTTTGAGTTTCTTACCCTCCACCAGTCACTTGTCCTAGAAGCTAAACAAAACTCCCAGCTCTGGCTGATCATGGCTGGGAGCTCATTAGGCTGTTCCTCACGTTAAATTACTGAAAAGGGTGATGTATTTATAATACAGCTTGCGATGCTATAAAATGGCTCATCAATCTGTTTTATTCATGGAAAGTCCACATAAGGCCACTAGTCTGTTACTGGCAATAAACCTTGGGTGCGTCTTCAAAAGACCTGCATATTAGATAGTGATTTATGTCTCTGTCCAAGAAATCAAACATGATACTAACAAGGCAAGGGATAACTCAACTGACACTTTCAAAAGCAATATAATTTCAGTAGTAAATCAAGTGAGTATAATATATACGGAGAAGAGAGAAAGACGATTAGCATGTATATATTAAAATAAAAAAAGAGTGTTAAGAAATACCAATCCTGAGTGTTCAGATCTTAAACCATTCCCAATCTATTCTCTGCATTATTTTTCTTAGATGGTATTTCTTACACAGCATATGAGTGCCTCATCTCCCATTTTATAAGTGGAATATCCTTTTGTGAAGACATTGATATATCCTAAATAGTTTGCTTATTTTGTTAATAGCCAAAGGCAGAGTTGCTCAGCTGTATCTACCCTCAAAATGTAAATCTGTTTTGGATGAGACATAAAGACCCAACAGAGAGAATAAGAAATATTTAGAATCAACATAAGAAACCAAAATAATTAATTGAGTCATTGTTTTCAGATAATAGCACTTTTATTAGAAATTTTTTTTCTCAGGAGTCTGCAAAACTCAGTACCACACAGAGATCTCGTACTTTAAAAACAAGTAAAAACTAACTATAAAACAAACGATTTTTTTTAACCATTGGGTTTTCTTTTAGGTTGCCAAACGAGTGACTTAAATAGGATGAATGTGAAAATGGAGATGTAGAAAATAATGGGGCTTTTCATGAAAGTGAATAAAGAATTCAAGATGCCTTACTTGTTATTTTTATCTTCAGTGGTCTACTTTTTAAAAAATTCATTTTAATAAAAGATTTAAGGTGAATTATACAAATGCAATATACTATTACAGACAATGAACCTGTCTGCATTATTTTATTTGAAAAACAGAAACCTCATTTTTAAAGGAGAGGTTTTTACACTCTAAGTGCACATGATATCACCACTTTTCTACCCCATCAGTGTGCTTCATATTTTCCTTTGGGCAAATTTGAAATCTACTGGAGTTTTCCTCATGGACAGCTCAATCTTATGGACAGGAGTCGTGCATGCAACAACATTCCTAAAAGTGAAAGGGAGAAAGGCATCCTCCCTGTTATTGTTAGTCAAAATAGAACACCCAGCTTCAGCAAAGAGTAACAGAAACACCTTCCACTTGGAGGCAAGCATTTCTGGCAAACCGAAGTCTTGACACACCAAGCCCAACAGAAGATAGGGTACACTTCCTCAAGGGCACCCTGTGGGCCCTACCTCCTAATGGTTTATAGGATCAAGTTTTGAACTCTTGATTTCAAAATGTTGGGGGTTATATGTTTGTGTTTATAGTCGATGATTTCTAAATTACAAACTAGTATTTTTAGTTTAAAATTACTTGATTTTCAGAATAAGTGAATTTTTTTAATGCTGCAAAATGGTTTAAGAGTACAGTGGATTTTAAGACTATAAAGAGAACTGCAGATTCATATGGATAAATGGGTCTGTGTAGTTTTACTGTTAAACAACTTTTAAAATAACTGCAGATCAGTTAAGTGTGACAGCTGATTACTCTTCCCCATATCTGACCAAAGCTTTTGAAATAGAAAAGAGGGGAAACACACACACTCACAAATGTAAGCGCCCACACACAGAAATCTCCCCTTCGATATGTACAAACAGAAAATAAACTATCTCCTCTTGCCTCCTTAAACACAAAATGCACACACATACACACCATTGCCCAGACATCCTTCAGTTTATCTCACAGACAAATGAAATAAAAAGGGCTTCTTTTTGTGTGTTTTGAGATACACACAAAAAAGCACACACACTCCCTCCAAGAATCCTGCCTCCAATTTTCTGTCACAAGGAGCACTCTGGGGGCCCGGCGAGGGAAGTGTTTGGGAAACAGAAGGAGCCATTTCAGCAGGCATCGGTTTCTCTCTGTGCCTGTGAAGTGGACATTGGCATATCTTGCCTAGGCTGTTCCTGTGGGGTTCATCTGGTCGGCAGGGTGGGGAATAGTTGTCTGCACCATACCAAGGTCAGCCTGCTAGGTCTGACAGTCTCTGTCTCTGTACAAAGAAAAGAATCAATACTTTTGGACTACGGCTGTGCCCTCAGTGTAAAACAACAAACATGCAGTGTCTGACATGTTTCTAGGTGATTTGTGGCAGAACCTCTTGTCTGATCTGTATCCAGGAGCTGCTGTGTTACTGCTCTTTGCTTTTCGCCTCCCCCACCCCTTCCTTGGCCCCCCTCCTGCCTGCCCCAGCTCTGTGATGTCTAATACTTTACTCAGGTACAGAGGCGGGTGTTCTACCCTACAGCTACTTGTCACTCAATAAATCACACCTACAAGCGCAGTCTGCACAGAGTGATCTGGGCTTTAACAAAGGATCAGAGGGACAAAGTGCAGGCAAGATGCTGTAATTATAACAAAAATAAAACATTCAGAGACCGGGACAAAAGCACAGGCTCTCAGGCAACTACAGTAGAAATTGTAGTTTTTGTCCTCTCTTTTGGTTTCACTCTCTTAATGCACTCCTCCCATCTTCCCTCTGCCGAACCCCAACACCATTTATTTTTGTTGTTCTTGTCCATTTTCATTCGAACTAGAGTTCAGGGCATAACATAAGCATTATTAAAGAGTCCATTAAAATAAACAATGTTCATCTCAGATGTTAAAATGTACGTAAGTTACGCTAATGAAAGATAGGCACTTATAATAATTATCTTTATTATCTTCAGTTTATATCCTTTTCTAAAATATTTGTGCATGCAGGTCCCAAATCCTCCTGAAATAGACCAAAATATAACAACAGTACCAAAAGACAGCTATTAATTATGACTCGAACTTAATTATTTGAACAGCCATTAAACAATTTAACTTACACAAAAATACACTTGCTTTGTCTAAGTTAATTTGTGTAGATATATTTCTTCAGTAAAATATTAACATATAGGTTGCTAAATTTGCTTTAGAACAATTTTATACTAGATCTGTTCTTTTTTACCCATCCCCACGCCCCCAAATTTATTTTCCAGAGCCTGAACCATTAGCCAAGTCAGATAAGAAGGTTTTGGACAGTTTATTCTGTTCTAAATATTTTAAATGCAGCAGTTTGAGTTATCCCAGCAATTTCAGTCACATCAGACACCTCTTAATGCAGGAAAAATGATGTTCCATCATGGAGGTCTTGCACAAGTCTCTACTGTAACTGTTGCTGATGAAAATAAAAGTGAGTTAGAATAGCTCTACACTTCCTTCCTAGTCAATCAATGCCTGACAGCACCAGTTCCTTCAGCCATGTACTTCAACGATGATGGATCAATAACTGTGGTTTAACAACAGGGAGCCACCAATCATTATACGAATGATTAAAAGGGGTCTCACTCACATACACCTCTGCAGACAGACTAGGCCATGAGATCAGAATCCTTGCCACATTATGCTTCATATTACAGACATTCAGGTAAAGGAGGGAAAAACTAGGAGAGGGAAAATCATTAAGATACAGCATAAAGGAAATATCAAATGCTTCATGACCATGCTAATTTTGAGCCACTGCTATCTTAAACACAAATTCTCCAAATTCACTAAAATAAAGATGGATAAAAGCAAATCTAGGGGGGACACTGCTTATTGCTCAATCCTACAAAGCATCAATGTATTAAGATTACTTGGAATTTGCCCCTATACACACCCACAGGCCGCATCTGCTGACAGTATGAGACTCAGTTACCTATCCTGGAAATCTCTGCTGCAGTGACTTATTTTATCTCACTGTAGTATAGTTCCTCCTAGAATATCTATCTGAAAAGTCTTAAAGGCCATAAAAAGGCAGGACTATTTCATCCAGGAATAAATAAAGTCCCTAGCACAAAACAAAATTCAAGCATTATTGACAAATTAATTAAATCAATAAATCAGACTTTTAAAAAACTGAGTCTCTTTTTGAAAGAATTCTAACAAAAGATATTGTACAACTTCCCTCATGTGCCTATTACAGAATATTTTCCTTGAATTCACTTATTACAAAGCAAACAAACTATCAAACTGTTCCAAATAGCTAAATTCTCCACAATTACTGACTTTCCCTTCTCATTTGTCTAGAGCAGCAGCAAACGACTGTCCTGGCCCGTACAGTCAGGCAGCGAAGAACACGTGCTGACTGGGGGCCACTCTGGACTCAGTACTGTTCTAGAAGCCACAGATGGGCTGACCTCTGACAGAATGAAGATGGACACGTGCAGACATATTCGCCATGCATTATAAGTACTTCAGAAGAGGCACATACAGGGCAGTGTTCTTAACAGGGGAGGTCTGTCACCAAGGAAACACTGGGAATGTCTGGAGACACTTGTGGTTGTCACAACTGAGTGTGGAGGACAGTAACTGGTAGCTATGAGTAGAGGCCAAGAAGCTGCTGAATATCTCACAATGTAGCACAAAGAATTGTCCAACACAAAATGTTACCAGTTCCAAGGTTGAGAAACCCTGTGTACGGGTGCTCAGGGAACACCGAAGAGAATGTGCTTAATTCTACCTCAAGAATGGCAGGAGGGAACAGAGGAAAGGGAGAACCCTACTCACCCATAAAAGCAGGAGACAAGAAAAGTGGTTACAAGAAAGGACAAAGGGACGACCATGGGGCCACCCATGCTGAGGAGTTTCTGTCTCATTCGATACACCAGGAGAACTGATGGTAAGATTTGCGGGTGGGGAGGGACAGAAGTCACAGTACCAGCAGGAGAGACAGCCTCAAGAATGTTGAAAGTGGAGTCTGAAATCAAGAAATAATGGGAGGCCCCCTCACCTCAAGATTTGCTGAGGTATAACTGGTATACAAAAAACCACACAAAATTAATGTCTACAATTTGGTGAGTTTGGATATATGTATCCATTCATGCTACCATCACCACAACCAGAATAATAAACATATTCATCATCTCCAAAAGCTTCCCTGTGGACCTTTAGGGTTTTATTTGTTTTTGTTTTGTGGTATGAACACTTAACATGAGAAGTACCGTCTTAACAAATTTCTAAGTGCACAATATCATATTGTTAACTGTAGGCAGTATGTTGTACAGCAGATCTCTGGGACTTACTCATCTTATATAAATGCAAATTTATACCCATTCAAAAACAACTCCTCACAGACGGAATCTTTACAAGATGAGAGGCACTGGGGATGCAGAATAATGAATAGGAAACAGAGGTCAGTTGCCATTTCAAACTGGGGAAGGAGGTATGAGCTAGGGAGAAGGACGAGTCTAAGCTGACTTTCTGGTTTCTAACCAGATGGTGAGGCTATTTAAAGAATAGTAGAGACTGACTATAGGAGGGCAAGGGTAGACACTAAAAATTGAGCTTCTGATTGGCTTACTTTTGAAGTGGTCAACCGAGAGAGCTGAACATACAATTATGGAGCCCTACAGAGAAGCCTGGGTTGGAGAAATAGGTGGGCAGTTATCACCAAATCTGTAGAAATTTATAATAATGGAAATGAGTACAACTGCCCCAAGTGTGTAGGTGAAAACCCAGTATAGAATACCTGGAAAAGATTTATGTTTAAAAGGATACAAAAGATGAACTAGAAAACAAGGAGTTAGAAAAATCAAGATTGAACTGGAACAATGAAGAGTTAGAAAATCCAAAGACTTAAAGGAGGAGCAAAAGTGGTCAGTGGCATCAAATGTCACAGAGAAATAAGTAAAAAACCAGAAATGCTGCTACAACATGCTTCAGATGAGAGGTGAGTGCTCCAGAGCTGCTGTTGTGGAGAAGATAAGAAACAGAAGCTAGACTGTGGGAGGCTAAGGCAGAAGAGGAAACAAATTTTTTATGTCCTCTTTCTAAAGGCTGAGTTCTGAATGGAAGTTGAGAGAAAGGGACTGCCAGATGGAAACAGAGGTGTGATTTAACCATCAGTAGGCTGAAGGGAATGAGCTTGGACCAGAAAGAGGCTTATCATGTATTAAGAGTAGGAAAGAACTAGAAATAAACTCTAGGAGAACTGTTTTATCCATATAATGGAATAAAGCACAGACTCTAAAGATGATAGAAGGCTGTTCATAACATCAGACATACAAATACACAAATGCATCAATGACATTACATCATATCAACGATATTATCTATCATACTATGATGTCATCTGAAGCGTAATTTGTGGGGCTACTTGGGATACATAGGTGTGCTGGTCTTAGGGCAGGCAGTCAGGGTTGAAGATGATGCTCCTGCTTTTTTAATCTGTGATTTTCCAAAATTCTTATGTTTAATATATGCAATAACACACTTTTAAAAGAACCAATCTCCTAAGTAGAATAAACAGAAGTTCAATAATAGGCCAGAATTTCTGGGGCAAGAGAAGCGATGGCATCCAGAGCACTCAGAGGGAGGAGGAGATCCTAATTTACTAATTTGCAAGGGAATGGGGGCATCTCTGCATTGCAATAAAACTGTATAGCAATTTAGAAATTCTCCATATCAGTAATACATGTAGAATGAGTGAACATTTTCATTGTTAAACTATTTAGAAATTAACAAAAATTTTCACGTGTTATTAAGTGTTTTTGCAGTAATCTCAAAACATGGAAACAGACAGCTATAAGGTTGAAGGGAGTATCTGGAGTCGGGTGAGTACTGTAAGGAAGAGGGGAAAAAAAGAAAACAAAACTTTAAGCAGCCCGGTATATTTTAGTCAATTTTTTTAATGTCCCTGTGAAACAAAGCCACCTCAGTTTACACTACCTGAAACTAAAACACACATTACCTTGGTCAAATGCTTGGCTAAATGCTTGTTTTCACCGGGAATAGCCCCCATATTGCTCAGCATATCACCTCCTGGATTCCTTAATATTTTTTTTCCATCAAATGGTCTAAGCCACAATTAGAGGGAACAGTTCCAATGTCAAATTCTTAACAATTCTCTTATCCTTCCAAATTCTGGGAAAGATCATAGGTCTTACAAGTATGTGCCCAGCCCTTTTCCTCTCCAGCATCAATAAACAACTTGATCTGTCTCTTAAGGAAAGACTGTACTTTGCCACACAGCTAATTTACCAACTATCCCAGAACAGACAATCTGGCTACCAAATAACCAGTGCTCTCTTTACCCAGATGTTGAAGGCACTCTTTCTTATGCTGACACCCCCCCATCCAGTGTTTTCTCTTACACCCTTTTCCCTCTAAAAAGCAATGGCTGAAGGAAGCAGAGGATTTTAAGGTGACAGTTTACATTGTCTTAAAATCATCACCTAGGATCAGAAAAATACATTAGGCTGATACACAAACCACTGATCATCACAATTGTCTCTTTCTTTGAATGTGATTAAACTTAAGCACGAATGCATTTGAGAGCTAGGTCCTAGAATGGTGGATGAATTAAGAGAGGTACTCCATAAACATTTGCTGAATGGCTGGATAGATGAATAGGTGTGGGTAAATGGCAGACGGACGGAAGAGGGGGCATATGAACGCACACGCACGCACTGACTTACTTAATGCCGAGGGCCCTGACAATAGTATTACAGCCAAATTCTATTGTACTGCCATGTAAAAAGGCTCTCCGTTTCATTGTGCCCTTCTGTAATTTCAGGACCCCTGTTCACTGACAGCCATGCTGCTTCTCAAAATTCCAAGCCTGAGGCAGGCGCAGTGGCTCATGCGCAATCCCAGCACTTTGGGAGGCAGAGGTGAGTGGATCAGGAGGTCAGGAGATTGAGACCATCCTGGCCAACATGGTGAAACCCCATCTCTACTAAAAATACAAAAATTAGTTGTGTGTGGTGGTGCACGCCTGTAATCCCAGCTATTCAGGAAGCTGAGCCAGGAGAATCGCTTGCCAGGAGGTGGAAATTAAAGTGAGCCGAGATTGCGCCACTGCACTCCCGCCGGGCGACAGAGCGAGACACCGTCTCAAAAAAAAAAAAAAAAAAAAAAAAAATTACCCACTTTGTTCCTGCATCAGGGTCTTTGTCATTGTTGTTCTCTCTGCTAGAATATTCTTCCCTTGATCTGTGCAAGGCTTGCTCAACTGTCATCTCCTCAGAGTTGCCTTTCTTGGTCACACCATGTAAAATAACAGGCTCTTCTCTACCCTCACTCCCCATCCCCTTATTCTCTGCTTTTTTCTTCATAGCCCTTATTATACTCCCTATTTTATCAGTTGTTTACTATTTGTCTTCTCCACTAGAATATAATCTCCAAGGGAAAGGACTTTGTTACAGTCATCACTATACCTTCAGCAACCAAACAGATGCCTGAAACAGAATTATATGCTCAGTTAATATTTGAATTTAGCCAAATACTCCCTGCAAAATATTTTACAAATCTAACATCTCACCCCCAAATAAGTTTTACCCACACTAGGGACCCCATAATTAGCTGTTCTCCAACTGTACTATGTACTCAGCACTTTACATCCCTTGCTTGCAATGTCTTGGACTTCCCCTTGAATATTACACATCTTTCAACCATCAAGGACCAGCTCAAGTAGCACTTCCTTTCTATGCTTACTCCATAGAAAAACATTATTGCTTCCTTATCTGTAGTCCCCCAGCTCTTAATACATATCACTTTGTATTAGTTCCTTGTTTAAGTGTGTACCTCCTACTCTTCAGCAGAACATAAGCTGCCTAAGGTATTCATTAGCATGGACTATAATTTGCCTTTACAAAGGCAAACTTTATTGGATAGCAGAAAAAGAGAAAGGACAAAAAGGGGGAAAAACCAAGTTTCCACAGAATGTGCCAGCCAATACGACTGCTATACAATCGCCCCTCTGTATCTGTGCATTCTGCATCCATGAATTCAACCAACTGCAGATTGAAAAGATTCAGGAAAAAAATAAAAATAAAAATAACAACACAACAATAAAAATAATAGTAATTTAAAAATCAATACAGTATACCAATTATTTACATAGTATTTACATTTTATATTGTATTAGGTATTGTAAGTAATCTAGAGATGATTTCAAGTGTACGGGAGGATGGACATAGATTACATGCATAGTAATGCCATTTATAAGGAACTAAACCGTCCTCAAATTTTGGTATCTGAGGGAGGTCCTGGAACTAATTCTCTACAGATACTGAAGGATGACTGTAGATGATCTAACTTAATCCTAAATATTCTAAAATGTATATACCATTATTCCCATTTTAAATGTAAGGAAACTGAGGCTCAAGAAAAGTAATTAACCTTCCCAAGGTCACATGGTAAAACTGATTTTACAACCTAGTGGTTCCTTTCTCCATTCCTAGAGAGAAAGAAGGTGTGAGCCCTTGCCTCATTCCTGTATCATCATCAGAACAAGATGCAATAGGTAATACACTCATCTTCTAACAAAAAAAGCCTAGGTTTTAGCTTACTATAGCTAGTCCTTATTAACTGTTTGAACTTACTTGGATAAACCACATAAACTCTCTCAACCAGTTTCCTCATTTATGAAACAGCAGGTATCACCTGCCCTTTTTAACTAAATCACAGGTTTACTTGGAGACTGACTTCAATAGTATATGGGGAAGTGATCAGTATACTATACAGCCGTGTTTTAGTTCCCCAGAGATGAAATCCAAGCTAGGGTACATATTATAGAAGACTCTAGAGCCCTTTGTCTCATAATTTCAGAGGCCATTAAAGTTTAGTCTTATCAGTTTCCTCTCTGCACTCAGGGATTCCCTCCATCAGAGTTTCAATATATTAATATTGCTATTTCTTTGGAGACTCCTACTAAAGCAGCCATGAACATCTAATGATCTTATTTTCATGTCTATTTCTAAAGACATATGTGTTGTGTGTGTGTGATTTGTTGTGAGAGCATTCCTGAACTTAAAAACATCAATAAATAAAATTAATTTCTCAAGATGTTTTTAATGTCCATGTAAATATACATAAGAAAAATTATTTTGTAAATGTCTACTACAGAATTAAATATTAAGAGGTTTTTAAAAATAAAACCAAAATATTTAATGAATAAAACTAATCTGAAATTATTTAACTCAACTACTTAGACAACTCCTTAGCATCAAAGACAAGTAACAGAGCAGGTCTGAGCTTTAAGTGTGTAGAAAATCACACTAACAATTGTCTTTAAACCGCTAGTTATTTTGAAGAGCTGCCAACATGTTTCCCTAGAAAAACAGATTGGGATTTAGGACCTTACACGGTGATACCAATTTGATTAACCATTCAAAAGGAAATTTCTACTCAAGCTATTAAACTCCCAATATTTCTCCTTCAGACGGGAAAACATTCACATATTAGTTCATGAGTCTACTTTGTGTACTCAGAATAGATATTCTGGTCCTCTAAATGGTAGATGTTGTGATGCTACATATTTAAAACATTCTAGAGCATATGGCTCAAAAAAGTAAACACAACAAACCTATAAAGTGTACAACAGGGCAAAGTCTCATTCTAATTACACCACATCGCCAACACTTTACTTAAATTCTAGGAGTCATACCTTAAAATAAATACTGATTACAATGGGGCATGGTCAAAGGTAATCGGCCAGATTTTAACTCAACACAAGAGAAAATACCCACGCTGAGCGCAGTGGCTCATGTCTGTAATTCCAGCACACTGGGAGACTGAGGCAGGCACATCACCTGAGGTCGAGTTCAAGACCAGCCTGGCCAACAAGGTGAAACCCTGTCTCTACTAAACATACAAAAATTAGCTAAACATGGTGGTGCATGCCTGTAGTCCCAGCTACTCGGAAGGCTAAGGTGGGAGACTCATTTAAACCCAGGAGGTGGAGATTGCAGTGAGCTGAGATCATGCCACTGCACTCCAGGCTGGGTGACAGAGTAAGACTCTGTCTCAAAAAATAAAATGAAATGAAATGAAACGAAACGAAACAAAACAAAACAAAACAAACAAAAGAAAATATCCTACCTAAAACAGAAAGGAATGAATATTTGATGGCATAAAATCAGGGAGAACTTGCTACTGCTTCCTTCTCTAGAAACACCATTCTTAAAAGGTTACTAAATCAATGTCTTTTAATTATAATTTTAAACAAATGCTTTTAAAGTTGCTATTACATGCAGTAAGTGCCTTAAACAATAGTAGGGATATAAAAAGGAAAGCTCATGATCTGCTCTCAAGGAGGTTACAGTCTATTCTGGTTACACCCTTTCTGATTATCTCATCTGCTTCAGTATAAAGCCAAGTGATTTCATCAATAACATCCCTAACACCTCCCCCACTCACTCACTCAATTCCAGTGATCCCTAGGCACTCCACTCTGTTTTCTCTTTTTTTTTGAGACGGAGTCTTGCCCTGTCGCCCAGGCTAGAGTGCAGTGGCGCAATCCCGGCTCACTGCAGCCTCCACCTCCCAGGTTCAAGCCATTCTCCTGCCTCAGCCTCCCAAGTAGCTGGGATTACAGACGCCTGCCACCACGCCTGGCTAATTTTTGTATTTTCAGTAGAGACAGGGTTTCACCATGTTGGGGCTGGTCTCAAACTCCTAACCTCATGATCCACTGGCCTCAGCCTCCTAAAGTGCTGGGATTACAGGCATAAGCTACCATGCCTGGCCTACTCTGTTTTCAAACTAACACAAATATGGGTTCTTTCTAATTTACCAAGAAGGTTATGTATTCCAACTCTGGGACTTCAGACTATACTATAAAAAGAAGGGACTGAACTTCATGATCTCTAATATGATGATATTCTTGATACTAATATTCTAGTTCTTAGAATATTCGCTCTAAAATTATATATTTCTGTAACTGCATTCTGTTGACTTTACACAGGTTTAAAAAAAACACACAAAAGAGTATTTCAAAAATCTCAAAAAGAGTAATCATGTCCAACAGCATCAATTCAAATGTGCCTGCTGGGATATCTAATTCACGGAACAAAATTTTAAAGAGTCAGGTGTGAATATTGTTTCCTTACTTAGTAAGAAAGAAAAAATCTGAAAGCAGACACATGAAAACAGATTTTCCAAATAAACCTTTGCCTTAATAAGTAATTTCCTCTTTGAGTAAATGTACTGTTAAATCTATAGAAACTTGCTTTGAGTCTGCCTATAAAGTCCAGCTATATTAAACGTATGGTACGAAACAAGGGAGGAGGTAAGCCCCTCGCAAGAAAAGGGCTAACCCAACTAGCTTGCCATTGTTATTAGAGATTAGTTACGAAAACCAAATCCTCCATTAATCCTCAATTCCACCTTTATCCTGCTTCTTGAAATAATAAGTCTTTATTCCTCCTGTTTCCCAATGTAAACAGAAATATCATGACAAGAAAAAGACACTCTGGACTTGTGACATCAGTATTCATTTCATCTCAAACACTGAATTTGATAGGGAATGCTCCCTGTTATTGATTTCCAAAACATACTCCAGAGTCCCAATGTTGTCCCTCCTTTCCACTCCAGTCCTTCCCTGGCTGGCATCTACACATTTTGTTGCTCAGAAGCATGCTAATTCTTCCCTAATGCTGCACTTTGCCCAGAATGTCTGACTGTCACTACCCCTCCCAACCACAAGTTCATGGGGCCAGAACTTTCCTATCCAGAGAAATTCCACTACAATTGCATCCAACCATGGTCTTGACTCATAAACCTATACCAAGTTTTTGCTCAAGGCCTCTCTCCTTTTAGCTGAGACTGTCTGGGGACACTGAAGAGAATTTCTGGCCTTGTAGTAAGCAACTATAACTTCAGGGTTTATATGTGGTAAAAATTCCTGTAAACTGCCTGTATCCTAATCTGGTCTAGTGTTGGATAGGATGCTCATCAATGACAGATTCATAAAAATGAAAGGAAAATAAAAGCAG
The DNA here is from genome assembly GCF_047675955.1 of Chlorocebus sabaeus. Taxonomy (NCBI): domain Eukaryota; kingdom Metazoa; phylum Chordata; class Mammalia; order Primates; family Cercopithecidae; genus Chlorocebus; species Chlorocebus sabaeus. Next base: position 45,998,406 of record NC_132915.1, read on the forward strand.
GGGTAATAAGGGCATTCAGAAAAGAAAAAAAAGAAAAAAGGGGAAAAACAACAACAACAACAACAAAACCCAGGGGATCTACAAGAGACCCAGTAAGGAGAAGACTTTGTTGTCTTCAGCTGAAAACACTGTTCTGCTCTGGGATAAACTCTCAGAGTTCATGTCCACATGAAATGTGAGCAGCAGAATGCTTCACCTATCCCATGAAGGATTGTGCTGATGCTGCCTACACCCTGCCTATTCTTAGATTCAGAATACTGTGAATCTTACATTCAGAATAGGCAGGGTATAGGCAGCATCAGCACAATGCTTCATGGTAGAAGCAGGGAAGTGCCTTAGATATCACAGCAACTATCCCAAACTAGACCTGTAACTTCTTTATAAATTAAGGAAGTACCTTAGAAATCACAGCAACTTTCAGCCGGGCGCAGTGGCTCTCGCCTGTAATCCCAGCACTTTGGAAGTCCAAGATGGGTGGATCACCTGAGGTCAGGAGTTTGAGACCAGCCTAAAAAACATGGTGAAACCCCATCTCTACTAAAAATACAAAAAACTAGACAGGCATGGTGGTGCATGCCTGTAATCCCAGCTACTCCAGAGGCTGAGGCAGGAGAATTGCTGGAACCTGGGAGGCGGAGGTTGCAGTGAGCTGAGATCGCACCATTGCACTCCAGCCTGGGCAACAAGAGTGAACCTCTATCTCAAAAAAAAAAAAAAAAAAAAAAAAGAAAGAAAAAGAAAAAGAAAAAAAAGAAAGAAATCATAGCAAATTTCCTAAACTAGACCTGTAAATTCTTTGAGGTTGAGCAGTTCTTACCATCTTATTTTACCATTTGACACTATTTTATGCTACTAAGCATGAAAGTGTGTTTAATATTTGACTAGCATCATGAATTTACAGTCATGACTGATTTAGAGATATAAAAATGCATAATGCAAGTTAATTTTCTAATCAGAACAAAATTTATTTCCTCTGAAACCAAGCCCTGGAGCTTCACAGATCTAGGCACACTGGAGTTAGGATCATTACAAACATGATCCTTAGTAAGTAGGTATTTGATTTTTTAAATATTATAATGCTAAACAATCTGTAAACAAATACTCTCTACCTGTTGAACTTTTCCTAGTAAATCATCAGTAACTAACTGAAAAATCACATATTGCCATGATTAGTTTTTCAGTCATACTCACAATAAGGATTTCTAGGATTAAAAATATTAAAGAAACCATCTTTAAAATTGTATCTGGTAAATTATCACCATTTTTTTCCTTGTGCCATTTCAATGCATATATTTATCTATTAAAACACAGTAATTTTAATAACTACTTCATTGACAACTCCTTTCAATGAGTTATTTCTTGTATAAAATTTGAATTCATATTTCAATAAACAGGAGATCACATGGGTTTTTTTAGAATTTTTTCCCATAAAATACTTTTTTTTTCTATGAAGAGCTACCTTCTAACATACTTTCCTCCAGAGCTATAGTTTGCCAGAGGGCATCTCTATCTATCTGATTTTGGTCTCATCTTCAATTCTCTGTTTTCTTCACTCTGGTAACATTGGCATTCCCTTGATCTCTGCCATGTCCGCTGCAAATGTTCTCTCCTATAACTCTATATAGAAATTTTATTTGGTTTTTCTCAACATTATGAATCCTCCAATAAAGCAGGTAGGTGGCATTAAAGCTATTTAACATGCTTCATTAAAAGAGAGAAACAACAGCTTAAAAACACATGCACAGAAAGGTTACTGACCAATACTATCAATTATCTAAATGCTACAATGCAACTGACAACACAGTAAATAACATCTAAGCTATCTTGGCAATTAAGTGAAAACATCTTTCAAGAAACCATAGGTCAGCTTTCATTACTGAGACTCATTGGGTGATTCTGGAGCTAAAATCTCAACACACATCCAGCAGATCTGTTTTCCTGGTTTAAACATGGTGTCTAAACAGCAAATGTATCTGTTTTGCCGCCCATCTGAAATGTAACCTACGCTAATCTATACAAAGCCAGATGCACACACATTTTGAAGCAATATATTCTTTTTTTTTTTTTTTTTTTTTTTTTTTTTGAGGCGGAGTTTCGCTCTGTCGCCCAGGCTGGAGTGCAGTGGCCGGATCTCAGCTCACTGCAAGCTCCGCCTCCCGGGTTCACGCCATTCTCCTGCCTCAGCCTCCCGAGTAGCTGGGACTACAGGCGCCCGCCACCTCGCCCGGCTAGATTTTTGTATTTTTTAGTAGAGACGGGGTTTCACCGGGTTAGCCAGGATGGTCTTGATCTCCTGACCTCGTGATCCGCCCGTCTCGGCCTCCCAAAGTGCTGGGATTACAGGCTTGAGCCACCGCGCCCGGCCAGCAATATATTCTTAACAAATTTTTCATGTTTTGAGGAAGTGCTAATTCACTTAAATGTAATTAGCATTATTCAACCTGAACATTTTACTTGCCTGATATATTTTGATTTTTTTCTGCTTGAGTCTACAGTTTAAAAATTCACATATAAATTCAAATATTTATGAACTCTATGAACTAGTACTAGAGTGATACCACACTCTGAAAAAATGTAAAACCAATAAAGAACACTGTAGGCTTCCTATTTCCACTAAAAACCTAAATACTAATTTCAGAAAAGCACACATCACTCACACACACACACACACATGCACACACACACACAGATGTTACAAAAGCACTGTCACTAGAATACATGCTTTGGTTGTTTATCCAAATGGTAATGAGATGCGATGATCTACCTTCTTTAGCCACGTCCTCTTTTGTAATAATAGCATCTATTTATTTAACAGCTAACCAACATTTAGAGTGCTGTCTATGTTTACTCAAGGAGTTTTTCCTTTTGCGAATCTAACCGGCCTATACAAGAATAAAATCCACAATCAAGCTCTTGTTGGTTCCACGCTCTCCTCAACTGAGATTAGGTAGTAAAAACAACTAAAGTATAGTTACTGACAAGATAATCAACGTTGTAGTTAATTGAAAATTAACAGTGGGACTCTCTACTTACTGCCAAATGTAGTAATTTGAGGTGGTCATCCTCAACAGACCAAGAAAGTAGATTTCCAATTATCAGAAAGTGAGGATTATCTGAGCAAATAATACTTTCAAATTCTTACTGACATAATTACATTAAATGAGATAGTCTTTTGACAGCATTTTGTTTTCCCTCTAGCATAAATTATTTAGATATAATCAAACAAGAAATGTTTTGAAACCAAGACATTTACCACATTCGTAATATGAAAGTTAAGAAAGGTATAGTTCAAGTTCATACAGAGAAAACAATATAGCATATGTTTTGAGGACCTACTATGTATGGGGCACTATGCTAGATACCAGGATATACAAAGATCAACACAACTTTATTCTTGCCCTCAAGGAGAGCATCTTCTAGGTGGGCTTGCCTATTCTCCACTCTATTTGCACCCCAAAACACTATTCAAGAACTCAACTAAAACTCCATCCCCCTTTTAAATTCTTCCGTGGTTTTCCTGTTCTCTGTGATTCCATGGCACAAAGACTGCCATTTATCACATGAAGCAATTATTAGGTACGTTCCTACTAAGTGCCAGGCACAATGGTAAGTGCTGAGACCTGATAGATAAACAGGACCAAACCTGTCCTTCGGGAACATCACATTTAGCAAAGCTCCCATGGAAACACCAGCTTATTGTTATGCACCTTGTTTTTCTTCCAAAGAAAGGAGACCTCACTGTGTTGCCCAGGCTCATCTGGAAGAGATCCTCCTGCCTCAGCCTCCTGAGTAGCTGAGACTGTAGTCACAAGCCACTGCGCCTAGCTTCTTCTTACACATCTTTACACTGCCAGCCCCTGGCACACCGTGGGAGCTCGATGTGTTAATTAAGTATCCAATGAAAAGACCTTTAGATGAGAAATCAGAAGACCATGTGTGACCACAGTGTGCCATTGTGACACTCTGGGCCTCACTTTTTCCACCAAACAATGCAGTCACTGTCATTCTCCGATGTGATCTCAGGGTATACCACACGAGTGAATATTCTGATTTCAAGTGAGAGTTGTAAACATACTTAACAACGTCAGGATGTACTTTAAACAATTTTAAACCCCTCTAAGCTATGATCAGTTCAATGACTAGGCCTACGCTAAAATACCATCCTGAAACATTATTGTAGCCATTATTGTGGAATTTACTTTCTGATTTTGATATATTGAGTTCTTTTCTTGTCTCCCCTTATCCACAGATGTATAATGTGGGTCTGCTGTATTCTTTCAAAGGAAGAATTGGCAGGGTGGCTGCTGTTACTTAGGGTAAGTGTGTAATCTCTTTGACTTTCTCTTGTTGGGCAAACTGCCCAGTGAATATCAATTTTTTTAGAGCTACAAATATGGTTTTAATAGATTCACAGATTTTAAATTATTATAATTCAGAGCACGTCTCTCCCAGGGTGAGCAAATAATTCACAACAATCCATGAGATGCAAAGGAGATGACAATGGATCAATCTCTATGTGAGTAAGTTGACGCAGTGCTTTACTGTTCCTTCTTTCTCTACAGACCCCACCCCCCAAGACACACGATTTTCATATGAAAAAAATTGCTTTGGTGTATGAAAGTTTGAATTAGTCATAATACCCACTTTGGGGACAGAGGAAGACTTACTGTAAATCAGCCACTCAGAAACCACATTTGACATATTTTGGTTATAATGTAACTATAAGTTGCATAATATTGTACATATTGATTGGAGCCCGAGAATATAATGGAAAGCAATTGCCATATATTGAAAGTGACTAACCACAAGATAGAAAATTGTTCCTGAAGAGCCTACTAAGGGAGTAATTTTCCTTAGAATCTAAAACTCCTTATCCTCTAGATCTCATATTCTATCACACCCCTAGGTTACATTTTGCCCTAAAGGTGCTAAGGTATGTTAACCTCAAATAATCCAACTATCCAACTCCCTCAGATCAAGATAAAGGTTTAGCAGAGTAAACTAAAATTTTCCTTTATTGAAACAGTACTGGCTATTCTGAATTGGAGCAAAAGAGCAAATCAGATGCACATCTCACTAGACAGCAACTCCCAATTGATTGAGAGTATTATAACAGTTACAAATTCTTAGTAGAATCAGCCCCTCTGTTGTTTCTCTGTCCTGGTCTTTTACCTTTAAAATATAATAATTTATTGAGGGAATTAAAGTATGTGAGATACTATGTCATGCATTTGCAAGATGTTCCTTCCATGTACCTGTACAAATAGAGAACTTCTTCTTCTCTACCTGCTTAAATTACCATTTCTATAAGCAGTACACATTTCTTTAAACAGAAACAAAAAGAAAGAAAAGAAATCAGATACCACAAAAAAAGAAATCAAGATCAGCTCATCCACTTATAAGAAGCAAAACGTGTTAGAAACTTTAACTGCAGCTTAGAGTGGATGGTAGGAAACTTTGATGTGGTTTCATCTCCTCTGCGTGATCCATGATAATAGCTAACCTTATAATTTGTGGACCATGACTCCAATAAAAACATGTAACTACAATTTAAAAACATATAATAATTGTGTAATTCAACTGCTTTTGTTAGAAGTTGGTTTCTGAAACAGATTATTCTATCAAATAAGTACTGAAAGCATGCATAATGTTTCGATCCCACTGGGTACTACTTTTACTTTTTCCTTACACTCTTCTCTAAATCTTCACTAATCTATCATATGCCATGGTTTGATAGAAGTATTAACTATACCTATTGGGGTTCCTAGGACCATTGGAAACTCCCAGTAAAGATTTGGGTCTACTTTTGAACATCTGAAAAGAGACAAATTACCTTGTGGCAGAATTTTGCTAAATAACTCAATTTAGAATATATATAGTATATAAATATAAGTAAAATATATTAGAGACAAGGTCTCGCTCTGTCGCCCAGGCTGGAATGCAGAGTGCAATCATAGTTCACTGTTACCTTGAACTTCTGGGCTCAAGTCATCTTCCCACCTCTGCCTCCCAAAGTGCTGGGATTACCAGCATGAGCCATTGTATCCAGCCAATTTAAGAAGAATGTTAAGAGTGGCTGAATAGCTGACAACTTTGTCCCACTCCAAAATCAAGGACATAGGATATAAATGTTTTATGCTTTAGTGTGGATAAAGCAGTAGACTTGTGTCAATAAAAGGGAAATGCACTGCCTATTCTAGATCATTCTGGTCCTAATGGTGAACAACCAAATGTTCCAAGAGGTAAGACAAAATTATTGAAGGAAATGCAAACAATCCCTTCAAATAACAAAATGATGGTAAAGGTATACCTGAACTCACCTGAGAAGTACACTACAACAAATGCAAGAAAAGAGAAATTCAGAACATCAAATACTCCAGAGCTCTCTATGCTTTTAGAGCAAAACCAAAAACCATGTATGGGTTCCTTGGACTACTTAAAAATCCTCTCTGTCACGTCTCTTGTTCTAGCCGTCTCTTGTTCTAGCCGCATGAACCAACTTCCCCCGTTGATGGCTAATTAGCACCTTCCCCTGAGCTTGCCCCACCTGAGTCATGCGTCCTGACAACTTGAAGATGCACATGCACAAGCCAAAAGTGTGGGAAGTTCATGCTCAGACGGCCACACGGATCAATGGAAATGAGAGCCAATGGGGCACTGATCATCTCAGTAATTCATCTTTGTGTTGGTTTTCCCTGGTCCTTCATTTCTACTCTAGGATCCTCCCTAAACAAAATGCCTTCATGCAAGTCACTGTCTCAACTGTTTGCAGAAGAGCCCACATTATATCAGCTCCTCCTAAAAGACATCCTAAAATGTATGGATAAAATAATATGTGATTGTATCAAAATGAAGGAAAAGGTGAAGCACTGAAATAACAGCAAAAAGGAAAGGATAAGTGAAAAACGAAAAGAACTAGGTAAGTGCAGAAAGGCTGGAGAACACATCTAGCCTTTCACACCCAAAAGAACAGGCAGCCCACGGAAAAGCCAAACTCAGGAGAGAATCTCTGTACAGTGCCTTTATCCCAAATCAGCCTTTACCTTTACCACCAGGGGTTCTGTTTGACAGAAAATTAGACTATATCAGCTCTGGTCCTATGTATTACTTCCAAAATAGAAACTGGACATGGAGCTCATACTGTTTACTCAGCTCATTGAAGCCTGCCTCCCATTAGATTTGAGAAGCAGGCTCTGGTCGGCAAGTAAAGGAGAACAGTTGGCCCACCGTTAGTCACATCTTCAACCCAGAAGGCATCTTGTTTCACCATATGCCTGAGCTCCAGTCAGCAGATCCCAGTTTTAATACTGGTTTGACAAGTACTGTTCTGAAAGGCTTACAGAAAACAGACCCAAACTCCATCAAATATATCTACATAGCTCAACAATGACTGAAAATACAAGTTGCATAATCTAGAACGGAGCCAAGTGTAACAGTGAAAATATATCTGTGTACATACATTGTGAGGTTGTCTTACGCCACAGTTTCTCTCATTAAGCAAACTCTGAACAAATCATTCATGGGTGATTGGTCACAAATCTTTTAGTGGTTACTGATTCACAAAACCACAGAAATAATACATACTCTGCTAACAGCCAGGGGTGTTGCTATGGCATCATAGATAATCACAGGTGAAACAGGGAGATCTGGGGCACTCCTATGAAGATGAGACAAAAGATCTTTAAAATAATACATCCAAATATCTGACATGTCACATTGAAAACGTTTAACATCAACTATAGACCAATCCAGAGCAAAAAATCCTAACTGTTCAGGACAAAATGAAATCACAATTACAATTTTATCATATCACACTCCTAATTACCCTATGCCTAATCCTAAAAGAACATTATTCTAAATCTATTCTCTTTATGAGATTAAGTAGGAACAACAAACTTCAGCCATCAGGCTCCATTCATAAAAGGTTTTACAAGAGAGATTACATGTGACATTTTCTTTCCTACAATTTATTAGTTACGTTATTGGACACTGTCGCCAAATTCTGTTAAATAAGAGAACATCATGGAGTAGTGAATCTATCTAAGAGCAAGGTGAATAAAATCTACATCTTTTACTTTCCAAAAACAAAGTTCTCATTTGGGGACATAAAGAAACCAGCTTCACAGAGTCAAAGGAATACAGACAGGGAAAGAAAGCAGGGTAAACAACATTAACCAAAAGTTCTGAATTAAACAGTAAATAATGACACTGACAATTTTCCTACGAGCTGGAATCCCTGTTTAGATTTTTGGGGGTTTTTAATTTTGTTTTATTTTAGTGTATCTGTTTTCTGCTCTTTAGGTGACGGGAGTGCATTCTCATATAAAAGATAACGAATGATGCTTGCATGTATTATACATAGACTTATATGACTAATAATTATAAACAAAATTCCTTCGCATATCAAAGGGGGAAAACCTTTGTTTATTCAAGAAATTCCTAATGGCTTCATTTATAAGTAAAACTTTCTATTTGAGACCCAGTAGCATAGCACAATATAGCTGGAGGACAGCAGATAGCTCTTATGATGAACTTTGCACAGTTTTGAGGAAATAACATCTGAAAGCAGTTCATTCTTCCGGAGTGAGTAGATGAATGGTTCAGAAAGAATAAAAATCCCAGGGAACATTCTGAGATTTAAAAAAAAAAAAAAAAAAAACCCACAACTGAGAGGTGGAGGCATTCTTGCTAATTAAAATTTCCAGTTCTTATGGTCTTCTATATACACAAGTCCCAGTCAAGAAAGATCTGCAGGATCAGGCCTGTACTGAGCAAAAGTATACCTTCATCACATCACATTAATTGTATTATTACTTCATAAGGCTAACCAGCCAGGTTTATACAGAAGAGATTAAATAACAAGATAATCTTATAAACAATGCTCATTTCATCAGTGTACCAAATAAGTCTGATTTATATCTTTGACTGTTCTAATTAATTTCTGCATCCACATGCTTTAATTTACACAGCCAGACACCTACACTGCAGTACGGACAGCCATTTTTTTAATGTGTTGAACTTTGAGATGGGTTCATGTTTAGTCTCCCCAATGTTGCTGTTTTAGTTCCCCTACACTTAAAAAATGAAGTGACTGTTGTAATACCTTGCACTAAAATTAAAGCATGCAGAAAGAAAATATTTTATCAAACTTAATACCTATCTCTCTTGCCAACATTTTACATTTAATTTTAGTTGGTATAGCTTTACTCAAACGTACAACTCGAACTGTTCATTCCAAAGTTCTGAACCTCCCTTTTCGGACTAATATTCCACTCAAAGCCTTTTAGATATATAAGTTAATCTCATTACAGCATCAATTTTATATCCTCATCTTTGTTTTAATGTAGTTCCCAGAGGCTTAGGGGACAGCTAATTTTTAAAAAATATGATTTCTAATCACGGTGAGGGTCTGGATAACATTTTTAAACTGTCCTCTAGAATGCTGGTTTACAACACCAAGTACTACCATTGAATAGTTAGAAATAAAGAAATTCCAGAGATGGAGGAAAATTAATCTCATCCCAATTTCCTAGCCAGAAAGACAAAAATATCTCTGAATCCAGACCCACTTATAATACACCATCAGTGACATCACATTAATGCCAGCACTCTTTTAAAATCCCTAAAAAAAATAACCACCTAAAGGAGTATCCTGGTGTCATGATTATTTTAGTTTAGTCATTATACAACTCTCATGGAGAGTCTCAAGTGTAGGGATGAAGATGTGTGTTTACTTATTTAATCAGGCAAGCAAAAAGTATTTTACTTGTCTTTGATATCAAAATTTTATTTCTGGATCTAATCAATGTTTACTTGTAGGACTTTAATACAATAACAGATGTCAGTTATATTATCTGTTTTTGATTATAAACTCCTAGAGGGCAAAGACCCTATCTATTTAGCTCACTTCTTTTAAGATGCAAACACAGTACCATACCCAAAAAGGCACTTAAATATGGTTTATATAACATTGATTTCAAGGGGAGTTGGTCTGTGTATATGCTCCTTGAAGCTCTCCACTGGCACTCGATGAACATTAAAGATTTACACTTTTATGTTCTTGGGCAATTCCATTATTCAGTTGTCTATAATGGCAGTTTTGAAACAGATTATTAGATGGGAATATTTCTGATACTTAAAAGTGTAAGAATCAGCATTTGAACAACACCTAAATTCTAAACTACCTGACACTAGAAAAGTAGAAGGGAAAAAATAAAAGCAAGACCACAATATTCCATTTCTTAGCATCAAGTTAGCACATTTCACACACGGTGCAGGAAGATCTGCTATTTTCATAGTGAAACCTGCCAAGACAACTACTACAGTGCCTAAAAATGTGGCCTCCTCGCATGTTTCTTCACCTTTTCCCCACCTTTACTGAGGTCTAACTGATACTTACAGCCTTCATTTATGTCCCCTTGGATTATACAAAACAAGGACTAAAGAGTTAATTTTTTTATTTTTTTATTTTTTTAAGTCTCACTGTGTCACCCAGGCTGGAGTTCAGTGGTGTGGTACTGTGATATCGACTCACCACAACCTCTGCCTCTGGTCTCAAGTGATCCTCCCGCCTCAGCCTTCAGAATAGCTGCGACTACAAGCACATGTCACCACACCCAGTTAATTTTTGTATTTTTATTTTTAGTAGAACCAGCCTTTTGCCATGTTGCCCACGCTGCTCTTGAACTCCTGGGCTCAAGTGATCTGCCCACCCTGCCACCTTCCAAAATGTGGGGATTCAAGGCATGAGCCACTATGCCTGGCCTAATTTTTGATGAAAAGAAAAAATTCAGAATACTGTTATATAATACTTGTTAAACTCTAAAGGAATAAAACCTAGTAAATAGTATCTTAAAGACTGACACATTAGCAATGAAGAGTGTGTTACTAACTACGTGATTTTAGTTAAGTCTTAAAAGTTCTCTGCCTCAGTTTCCAAATCTGTAAAGATACTAGGTTACATAACTGAAGTAATTTCCAGCTTTGGCCGGGCTGTAATCCCAGCACTTAGGGAAGCTGAGACAGGTCAATCACTTGAGGTCAGGAGTTTGAGACCAGTCTGGCCAACGTGGTGAATCTCAGTTATCCATGTGAAATTTTGTATTTTAAAATACAAAAATTAGCTGGGTGTGGTAGCACGCACCTGTAATCCCAGCTACTTACTTAGGAGGCTGAGGCAGGAGAATCACTTGAACCCGGGAGGCAGAGGTTGCAGTGAGCTGAGATTGCGCCACTGCGCTCCAGCCTGGGCGACAAAGCGAGACTCTGTCTCAATCAATCAATTCCAGCTTTTAATTTCAAAAACATATGAAAAAATACTGATCCTAAAGAATTGAAAACACATCTTGAGCTTCCATTATCTACTCAAACAAAAGAATTTTTCTTTTTCTTTTGTGTACATGTAGGGGGGAATGTGTGCTCTTAAATTACTAATTATGACTAACTCCAACAAAATATTTGAACAGAATATCACTAGTTATTCTTATAAACATATAAAAATAAGGATATATACATATATATATGACATGTGTGTATGTACATACCAAATCCATGCATAGTCACACACCCAAATACAAATGCATAATTCTATTTAAGCCAAGAATTAAAATATTTTGTTTTTCTCTATTGTTTCCTTCTTCTATGAAGCTGCTATGGCTTAGGAACATACATAAACATAAGTATCTTATTTAATACTTCTTACATTAGTACTGGCAGTTGCCAACATGAACAACTTATGTTAAGTCGGTTGTCCAAAATCTCTCACAGAAATATTGGTATTGAGAAAGAATGTAGAAATGTAGTTAAGTTCTCAGGCCATTCGACCAAAGTTTACTTAATCCACAATGTATGTGAAATACAGAACCTGAGACACAGGAACTCACAAATTTAATGCTGCCTAACTAGATGCTAAGTTAACAGCAGCAGCAGAATAAAGTCTCGAAAATATGTAGGGGCATCCAGTTCACACCACACCGAAGTAAGAACAAGGGAGGAGAAAAAAAAAGTAAGTTCATGAAACTGTTTTTTTCCCTGTAAATATTTACTAACACACTTCTGAAAGAAAGCACAAGTCATTGTTGAATACATCATCATTTTCTTATTTGTTTGAGAAACAAATGTATTACAGAATGCGAATTAAGAAAGATAGAAAGAAAAACATAGTTATCTTGTTAAAAAATGTTCTGTGTTCACTTTAGATTCTTTATTCTAGGGAAAAATTATAAAAATGTTTTTAGGTGAAAAATATTTAATTTTTCAAGATATGTGAAAATTTCAGAAAAAATTATAATTTTTATCTGCTTGGCCACCAGAAGCTAGTAAAAGTAATTTACACAGTAACAACAATGTATTCACTACTAGCCGAAAGCTAATACACAGGCACAATCTCCTTCAGTCTGTCCAACAGTGCCAAGAGATAGGCTGAAGAACTCATCTTTCTATAATATCCATCAACTAAAATAAAATTTAAAGATAAAAACACACATGGCCAGGCACGTTGGCTCACACCTATAATCCCAGCACTTTGGGTGGCTGAGGCTGGCGGATTACTTGAGATCAAGAGTTCGAGACCAGCCCAGCCAACATTGTGAAACCCCGTCTCTACTAAAAATACAAAAATTAACTGGGCATGGTGGTACATGCCCATAGTCCCAGCTACTCGGGAGGCTGAGGCAGGAGAATCGCTCGAACCTGGGAGGTAGAGGTTGCAGTGAGCCAAGATCGTGCCACTGCCCTCCAGCCTGGGCGACAAAGCTAGACTTTGTCTCAAACACAGACACACACAGACACACACACACACACACACACACACACAGAGTAGCAACATCCTGACTACTGGTCATTCTATTCAACTTCAAACATGTCTAAAGTTAGAGGAAACACAAGTGTTTCAACCAGAATGTCTTCCTCCTGTGTCCAGAGTAAGAAGCGAGAGGGTAACCCAGAGCCACAAACTTCTAGTTGACTTTCACCAACAATTTCATTCAGGTCCAGGGAAGAGGATAACTCAATGAGTATTCTGCATTCCTTTTAAAAAGCTTAATCAAGGTTCAATTGCTTTCTTTTAAATAATTCACCAATGGTCACACAACTTTATGCAAAAATGTAACCTAAATTTTATAATTTTACAAACTAAGTAATTGTAGATATCAATCTTTGAACTAGCAGCAGGAAAACCAACATTATAAATGAAAATGGAATTGCAGTTCACTTTCTGTGAGGGTAGAGGATGAGAATCAATTGTAACAAAAATAAGAGGATGCAAAATAAAAGTGAGAATAATGGAAAGGAAAAGAGAAAATGGAGAGACAGGAGGAAGAAAAAAGGCAGCACGTGACAGTGAAAACAGCAGGCAATAAGGTAAGGGAGGGATGAAGGGGCAAAGGGAGATAAAATATTTTTAGCAAAACAACTCTTGTCCAAAGCTTGCCCAAGTTCCAGACCATCACTTCTATCTGTTTTCTTTCTTTTTCTTTTTTTTTTTTCTATTTTTGAGACAGAGTGTTGCTCTGTCGCCCAGGCTGGAGTGCAGTGGTGCAATCTTGGCTCACTGCAGCCTCCACCTCCCAATTCTCATGCCTTAGTCTCCCAAGTAGATGGGATTACAGGCACGTGCCACTATGCCCAGCTAATTTTCTGTATTTTTTTAAAATTAGAGACAAGGTTTCACCATGTTGCCGAGGGTGGTCTCGAGCTCCTGAGCTCAGGCAATCTGCCCACCTCCCAAAGTGCTGGGATTACAGGCATGAGCCACCGCGCCTGGCCATGTATGTGTTTTCTGACAGAGGGATTACCTCTCCAGTAATTTTTTAAAAATTCTTTCTGTACCTAAACAGTAACGGTCTCTCTCTTTTTTTTTTTTTTTTTCAAATTTCCATGATTATTTTTACATAAAAGTTCAAGCTTGAAAGCTCCACTTGTGTGTAAAGGAATGGCTTTTATTTTACAAATATACTTTGGAACCTACACACCATTGCTCCGTTTAGTGCACAAAACCTCAGAGTTGTCCTGACATTCCAAACCCGACAGTCTTTCCTTTGTAAAGGACTTGGGGATGTCTCCTTCCATAGTGCCTGAAAATTACAATCAAAATCAGTGTTCACTGATTGTGCAAAGCCTTATAAATATGTTCCCTTGCTTGAGGAGTAATCTTCTATCACCCAAGATGGTTGTTTTTAATAGCAAGAAAACAACATGGATGTGCCCAAAGTGTCAGAAGCTCTCAAAGGAACATTCATAGTTGGTCATCAGAGAGAAATTGTCCTCCAAGCTGCACTATGTATGCAGAGCAAGGGCACCTAATATTGCAATCACAGCCAGACTCTATAGAAAGGTACACTGTGCCTCAATTCAGCCTGGCAAAGCACCTCCCACCCACCCCACTGCACCTTTACCTGGTGGCTTGCTTCTTTCCACCCATCCACCTACACATCCTCTCTACATACCCATAAACCACTGGTCCTTACTATATTCAATACCGTAAGAATGTTTTATATAAAAATTCATTAAATAATATACCGCTTTTGATATACTGATCCTACAAACTGTAACTCTGTGAAATGGTTCAACACGATGTCATCACTATACAGCAACTTGTTTCATTTACAGTATCTGTTTCACTTCTACTCATGAGCTAATATAATTCAATTTTTTTTAACTGCACACAGGCTGCTAGACACATGTGCATGGCAAATGGAATCTGAACTTAGCTTAACAGCCTCATTTATTCCTGATGGTTTAAATTATTTCATCACAATTAATGACACCCCCTCAGCTTCCTGTGCAGCGCTGCCAGATGTTCAGAGACCACAAAGCCACTCTCTTCTTTGACGGCTGGTGACAAGTCGTCCTCTGAAGGACGTTCCCTAGGTGCGCGGGCCGGATGACACCTCCATTGCTTAGCACCTCTCTGTCTCCCAGAGTAACCATGGAGAGGAAAAGGCAGGAAGGCATGAGAAACCAGCAAATGCATTAGCGAGGGCAAATTATGTGAAGTGATCTAAACTCGGAGGAACTTGGCTCCTGCCAGAGGAGTTCCTAACCTTGTTGTTTTATGAAAGGGCTCTTTGCCTCCACCTTCCACCACTGGCATCCACTGAGTGCCTACCATGGCGTCAGTACTCAGGGAAAGTCAGAACAATAATCATATAAACTTTTCCACAGGGATCTGTTTGGTTCTTAGTAATTTTGTTTTGCATAGGGGGAGTGTTTTTTAAACTTAACCCCTCCGTCATGATCTTCATCTTGTTTTTAAGGGTAAACAGTTTGAAATCACTGTCCTCCTGTTCGGCTGTGATTATCTTCTATCCTACTCAGTAAAAACTTCCAATAGAAACATACAACATTTTGGCAACTTGTGGTAAATGGTTTTCCGCCATTTACTTCGGTTTAGGAGGATTTAATCTTTTCAGGGGCTTTTGTTGTTGTTCTTGTTAGGTTTGTTTGTCATTATTGTTTTGTTAATTTTTTAAAGAAAATATTGAAAAACAGACTTCACACTTTTTCTATGTTGATTCTGATGTGGGTATAATCATTTACCTCCTTTAATAAGAAAAAATTTTTTCTCAGTGCAGGAATTCAGAAATAGTAATTATATTCCTCATTCAAATTTCATATAAAAATATAAATTCACATAATCGCAGGCAGCTAAGAAGGTAGCAGAAATAGTAAACACACTAATACTTTCACAATAAGAATCCAATTCCACAAGTCTAATTTAGAAAACATTTCCATAAACTAGAGAACATGTGGCAGACATTTTATGGATTATTTTTTAAATGTTTCAAAAAAAAAAAAAAAGTTGATCTTATTCAGGGAATAAGGGGCCTTTCCATTTGCCAAAAAGTGTAATAGGAAAACAGACAGGCCACCTGTGTCAGCCCACCCTATAGTATGAACATGAGCTATAAGGGCATTTTGGAAAATATTTTCAAACTGAGATGAGAAAAAAAAATTCAGTATCAATACAGATTCCAAGCAGATGCAAAAGGCTTCTGTGCATGTTAGTGATTATGTGTGTGGCCTACACAGGCTAACTTCAGATTCCTCCAAAACTCAGTGTACTTTCTCTTTTTAAGCTACTTGTGATTAAAACTAGAGCCTCATCCATATGAATTTTGACAATGGATATAAACACAGAGTAAACCAATCAAACCCAACAAGTTGAATTTTCTCCCTCTTAGGTGGCTTTTTCAATTCTAAATGACTACTGAATTTTACCAGACACTCCATAATTAGTATTTTGACAGCTGTTGATTAAAATTACTTTACTGGGAAGTCCTAAGAAACAGTCTAGTTTTTATCAGAATTGAGGCACTCAAAGGGAAGCTGAGATGGTGGCATACTTGCAGCAAGCAGACAATAGGAAACTCTTAGCACTCCCAGAGTAACGTCAAATTTTCCATGGACCGAAACTAAAATGAAATACTTCAATTACTGAGAGGTAGATAAGTAAAATAAACAATTAATTTCATACGGTGAAGTCAGGAGAGAGTCATATGGACCTCATTCTGTTGTCTCCAAACATTTTATCGGAGGGGAAAAAGGAGCTGAATAAACTTTAAACTCTCATGTAGGGATGTATTGCTTGTGTGTCCCTGGCAGATGTGGAAAGGAGATGAAATGGGCAAGGGAGAATCAAATATCCCATCGCTGCAGGTTTGCTGAGGGAAAGAGCACTGCAAAGATCTCACATCTGGCAATCATTTGTCAATAGCTGGAAAGAGAACTGCAGGAAACTTTCTGGCTCTTGGAGAAGATGAAAAGACAAAAACCATGTGTCACACACACACAAACACACACACACACACTCACTCACTCTGCAATGGTACAATGACTACTACACTTATTCTCTACCCCTCCCTTCCCCCACTAAATTTAATGATCTTCAGATATACTCTACTCCATGGTCAAAAACATGCAGTCACTTGACTTGTTAAAGCTGCAGTGTATGTACATTTTTCAAATAAACCCCAGGGCTGATGTTAGAAAATCAAAATCAGTCAAGCATAGACCGCCTGGTACTTTGGGCAGGAATCCTTGCGGTTTAGTCAATAAACAGAATCTGAATGAAAGACACCACAGTAACTAGACAGTAACGTTTTGAACAGATCTGAACCTGAAAGAGGGGGTTGGGGGACCGGTGCACTGGTGACCAAGGATATAAGGCTACTGGTCCACTTAGACTGCTCTACCTGCAACACGACTTTGTTTAGCACAAGGTCATCTATTTGGAACAGAAAAAAAAGAGAGAGAGTGAACTTATATTTGGGGGGATGTTGTGGATGTATCTGTGAAGGAAACAACCTTTTTTTAAAAAAATAAGTTATACCTATTTAATAAGGTGGTAAGGGGAACTTCAGATTTTGTTTAGTTCATACTGGTGTTAAAAAATATAGAAAATTTGCTGGATTCATTGTGAGTTCATAAACATGACCAGCTTTGCCCCAGTAGGTTTATCATGTAATAAAAAGTTTTCAAGACACCCTATACAAAAGTAATTAACTTCTCCAACATCATAGGAATTTAAATCTGTTCATAGTGATCGACAGACTTCGATGAGCAGCTTTTGGTTCCCCCTTATGCTGCATTTAACTAGCAGCAGCAGCCGAGCTCATCCCCGTGATTCCAGAAGAGAATGCTGCAGGTTGTTTAATAACCTGGCAAATTCACAGTAGCTTGTCAAATTATTACAGGAACAGTGTCATCACTAAACAAGCCTGATCACGGTTAATTACAATGCAGACCAGAGAGCAGCCACAATTGTTCATTAATTACAGGAAGCACCTCATTTAAATTTTATGGAAATTTACACTTGCACCCCAGTATGTCTGGAAAAAAAGTGATCCTTCACGCATTCACAGAAGAAAGAAGTCTGTGGTTTATAAAACATCACAGTAAATTGTGTCTAATCTAGTACCGAAATATTGGTTCATTATTTACTCTAATTTTCTAAGCACTTCAGCGTTGAAAAATACCGAGTCAAACCTCACATCTTGAATTCCCAACCAAGGAAAGAACTGTGCTGAGCCAAATGTAACAACTTAATACATGAGGCACAACTGAACTAACAGGGTAACTTTTCTCTGATAAAAGTAAAATATCAGCAATTAAGTAGACTTTAAATTAGAATAACCATTTCTTAGAAGATGATTGCATAAGAGTGTAATTCTTCGCTACTATTCATCAGTTAACCTCCCAAACTGGAGTATCCACTTCAAAAGCCACTGGGGAAAATAAACAAAGTTAGAGAATCAAAATCTTGATTTCCAGTTATTTTTCTGAATCAAGCAATATTAACACAAAACACAGCAGACGCCCTTGCAAAAGTCAAGTCAGGCACAGACTTGAAGGATGACAGTCATTCAAAACCAAAGATACATTCATAACAGAGTAGGGGATCTTGGGATTATTGAAAAATAAAGCTGCTAAGAAATCTGAAATTTTAGGAATAAAAGGTAAAGGTTTAAAAGGAAGAAGGCAAAGAGCAGAAAGGGGCTCCACCAGTCATGAGAACCTATGTCAGCTACAATATAAAAGTAAACCAGATTTGAGGGCTGTATGTCTAAACAAAAATCCTTTCTAAGAAGGAATATAAACAAACCGTTGCTCCTAAATTGAGGTGTATGGGAGGTTATTCTCAGAATCAAGAGGCCAAACAGCAAATCCTCTAGTGATGGTAATGCCTAGCCCTGGGGGAAACCCTATGATACAAGCAGGAGGAGGAGATGACTGGCAAGTCCTATAGTGAGTTCCCTAGAGTATAAAGCTGTGCTGAACAATAAGAAATGGCTCATTCTCTAGGAAAAAATTTAAAAACGACGAGGACACATGCCATGGCAAGAATGAAAACAGTCTAAGCTAAAAAATACTCCTGAAATAGATAGCTGGTGAAAAGTATATTAAGCATCAAGTTTATTATGACGGACATAATATGGATATGTACTAGGTATTTCTAAAATGTGCAAAAGTCATATTTAGGAAGGCAGAGGAAAAAGAAGAGAGGAATAAATGCTTCAAGTGGGTCCCAGCTACTTGACCAACTCTCCATAGTTGATCATCTTTTAACAGATTCAGTATTTCCACGCAGTCCACCAAAATGATGTTCCGCAATGAGGAATCCAATAATACCACTTTCATTACTTTGTCCAGGAACTTGGTCTTTTTTTGCAAGGTCCTTGCTGAACTATCAAGCCCACAATCTGGTTTATCTACAACCAGAATGTTACTTTAACTTGTAAATACAACATTTTCTCCATTTTCTCCCGTAGTATGTCAATGTACTCAATAGGTTTTTTTTTTCCAGTTTTATCTCACACACTCACATCTGCAAAACCCATTTTTCTTTTCACTGTAACTCAAGGTTTAAAAACAGATTTCCAACAATCACCCATGACAGACCATTCCAGGTGATGTGTTCGAAGAACATCACTCGTCCTACCCAAAAAAGGTCAAGGATCAGACTACTCTCCACAAAAAGTCTTCCATCACTCTGCATTTGCGTGTCACACACAAGCTGTTAGCTTTCTAGAACTAGGAAATACATGATCGTGTCTCATATGTGTCCCACCTGCTTTTCTGTTATATCACAGCCATACACCACCCAGACAGTACCAGTTTGGGGCACAGCAGAGCTCAGGTGGTCTTCCCTAGGCCAAGAGCAGGTGTGCTAGAGATGGCATACTCTTTGGTACCATAAAAACTGAAACCTCCTCCAACCACCACTTCCACCCTCATTCTCACTGTGTAGAACTCCATTTTTTAAATGGTTCTCTTTTCTCATTTGTGGTTCTAAATCAGTACAAATGTTTTAAAACTAAGCTCACTATGCTCATCTTATAAGCCTGAAAATTTAGAAAATGAGGCCAAATGGAGGTTCTAAAAAAAAAAGTATGAGTTTCCTCATGCTAGGGAATGCTATCCATGTTGAAACTTCAGACTGCATCTTTGCATTGGTACACACATTCCTTAAATATTATAAGGTACATGGAAATGGAGGCATGCCTTTAGCCAAAATGTCATATTTACATTTTTAATTTGCAATACACCAAACCACTTCTAATGTCTCAAGACCACACAAAATGAACTGAATTTCAATTCAACAGTTTCACCAAAAAAAGTACTTTGCTAATATACTCCTATTACACCACAGGACATATCTTCCAACCCATGAAGAAGATATTTATCATTAAGTCCTACTTTTCTGATAAGCACCTAGTTGAAGGGCTGCTATTCTCCTGAGCCAGGAGACCATATTGTAGGAAGCATGACTTACTCACATATATCCCCAAGTGCCTAGCACAGTCCTTAGCACATGATAATAAAAGTCTTAGAAGGTGAAAGCTGATATTTACTGGGTACCTATTATGTGGCAGGTCCTGTACTAACTGCTGAATATATGTTAGGTCCTTTAAATTCTCATAATCACCTTGTATGGTACATCTCCATCTTACAGATCGGAAAACTAAGGCTCACTTAAATTAAGTGACTTGCTAAAGGTCTCACAGCAACTTGTGTCAACTCTAGGTAGTCAACCTTCAGAGACCATGTACTTACTGCAGTATGTATATATTTCTTGACTGAACAAACAAATGATCTACAGTTACAGACAACTCGTCCTGAAAAGGACCTTTGGCTGCGCACACGCTACAGTAGTCCCTCTTCACACCTGTCTCAATGGTTGTCTTTTCCTGATGGCACTGATATACCCAAATGGCTTTCCAGGACCACAGTTTCTGTCACACCACCCCCAGCTGAGAAAACAGTTAAGACTCCAACCTGGACTTCCAGCCTGTGGTCTGGCTCCTCCAGGTTTGGGCAGAAGTCTGCCCCCAGCACTCTGCCAGTACATGCCAATGGAACCTGAGGGAATACAGCCACATTAGATGCTGTGTATGAAGGCTGCTGAGAACTGCACAGTCACACCTGACCCAGGCTGAGAGAGGAAATCCCAACTGCGGGTCTACAATGGGTCATCGTGGCTTGACATGTATGTGACACTTAGTATGTCAAATATATAGTGAACACCATATAACAAAGTTTATTAACTACCAGAAGGTAAATTCCAAGAAGAAAAAAGCAACATAAATTTTGTTCCTCCTTGTATTCACAGCATGCAGCACACAGTAGGCACCTAATAAACATCCACAGACAGGAGGAAGGGGAAAGAAGGAAGGAAATGCAGGAAGGGGAAAAGACCAAAAGAGATAATTTCTGTTTCACATTGGTAACAAAAATTTTTTCTTTTCCTCTTTCCTTTAGTTTTCTTATGTAGGAATTAAAACAATACATTCTACAATGCTTAAGTTCCTTTACATTCTTAAAATATGTATTCAAATTTATTTTTCCTGTTCCTGGTATAGGCTAGCACAGGCAGACTTCTATTTATCAATATTTATTATTAATAGTCATTTAAACATGTTATCTTTAAGTTTAAAAACTTTGTTTTATATATCTGTCCTAATAATAAAAAAACAAGGTTAAAACTTAATGAACATTATATTTAAAATTCTACACTGAAAGCCACTAAAATCCCTTTTTCAAAACTAAGCTATTATAATTAGTCAATACCATCCCTAAATACTGCCTACTGTCCCTTGCTTATTTCATTTCAGATTTTTTAAGATTAAACAAGGTTTTAGATTCCACCTAAACATGTTTTCTGCTTTTTAAAAATTTCTAACTGTTCCTCATTATTTCCAGACTTATACTACCCTCACTAATCATATAACTGTCTATATGTCCCTAAACTCAATACATCAACTAAGCATCATCTCACCTTTGTCTTCTTCCCCTATAAAAGCACTCCTCTGTTTTGTTTAGTTTGACTTTTTTAAAACTCCAATTAAAATCATCTGTGCTAATCAATTTGCATTGTACAGACATCAGTTTTCAGCCATGCATGTTAGCTTAGAAGGTTCTTCCCTCTTTCTTTTCACCCAAAAATCAGTACATTCATTCAAACTTAAACAATGTTCAGTATACCTCACCTTGCAAGTTCACTAGTGAATATCACTGGAAAAAAAAAAAAAAAACAACCCACACTCAGTCAACGCTTCAAACATTTTTAGGTCCAGTTCTCTCATTCTTTCCAAGTCTTTTGTTCTTTACTAGGCTCATAAGGTAAAATGGACAGAGTGTCATCTGTCTTTGAAGTTTATAACCACTCTTTACCCAAGAATTTCACACATGGAGGCCAATGTGCCAGTCACTATGTGGGCATCCTACGTGTAGATTAACCCTCATTTTCCTCTCAACACTCTTACGGAGTATGAGCATCTCCAGTCGACAAACAAAAAAACTGAGGCTTTGAGTAGGTAAATAACTAGCTCAGAGTCACATGTTATTAAGTTGCAAAGCCTGGATTCAAACTTAAGAAATGAGAAAGCAAAGAAAGGTTGAGAATACATTTCAAGGAAGTTAATTAAAAAAAAAAAAAACATGTAATAACTACATTTAGTGACATCCATTCTAGAGGTATTTGTTGATGTTTCATATGAAAGAAATTACAAAGAAGACAACAAAGGGAAAAAGGTGCTAACAGAAATCAAGACCTACTACTTGCTCCTTGGTCTAGGACAACACAAGCAACAAAAAAGGGAATTTATCCTCTTAACTGAGGAATGAGAAAGAAATGGGGCAGCAAGAACGGGGACACTGTGCATTTGTGTTGGGTCACACATAGAAATAATGCTGAATCTACCCCTCAGTTGACATATGGAGGGCCACTAATGAGTTCTGCAACAGTAATTCTCCCCAGGGAGCAACAGAAGGGAAAAGAAAAAAATTAACCTTACAAGATTCCAAATCAAAATGAATCCCCCCAAAACCTTCTTATAAAACCTCAATCAATGTGACTTAACAAAGGCAGATTCAGTAAGCCATATACTGCAAATTAAGTGTAAACCTCATCCGATCTCACATACACAAAACAAATTCCTACTTACCTTAAGATTATTTGACCACGTCACAAACACTAAGTTTCTAGTTCTTTTTATCTTCACAGTCACAGAATGCACTTTATAAACATTCTCAAGAGGGAAGGAGAAAGTTAAACAACTAAAATTACATGCAATTACAACTTGAGACACTTAGAAATACACAGTTTCTAAGAGAAAACATAAAGTTCTGTGAGTAAGTTGGGAGGAAACGGTGGCAAACTACCAGTATGTTTCAACAATCATAATCACAAAAAGGAGCTAGTAGGGAAGTGGGTACATTTTCAAACTTAGAGTGCTAGGATTTCTGAGCAGAAAAATATACCCATAAGAATCTTTGAAGTGGACTCCCATATTCTGAAAAATGAGGAACTAGAGATTCAAATCAAAATTGGTTCGCGAAGTTCACTGAAGGGTTCACAGTCTAAAAATATACCACACTCTCCCCCATCCACCACAATCAGCATCATCAGTTAGGGAAATGTTTCAGCATGGAGAGGCAAATCATCTCTCTTCCTGAATTCAAAACATACTAAGGAAGATACAAAAGAGACAAAAGTTGATAACCTAATTAGTTGTAATTTAGTACATCTCATTCCACCTTTTGATTTAGAAGCCTCTGAAGTTAGCCAGCTATAAGCAATCAAAAAATGACTGAAGAAAAATCAGGTATCAGTTGTCTCACTCCTTATTATCACTCTATTGCAAATTAGGATAATAAAATATGGGGTGTGTCTAACCATTATTTAATTTTAAACTGATTTGGGGAATTCCATTTTATCCACTTTTCCTCTGTCCTAGCATCTAGTGCCTGTTTTAATGACATACTATATAGTACAAAGTTCTACAAAGATTTTCCAAAATGCTCACAGTGATTAAGATGACAGGTACTTAACTTTTATTCTTTTTGTATGATTGCATATGTTGCTTTTAAAGTAATAAAATCATTTAACTTAAAAAAAAAAAAAAAAGGTGAACTGTTCAGCTAATATTTCTAAACATTATGCCACAGGTTTAATTATGGAATAACTGTCTACAACTGATGTAAATTTCATTATCTTAGTGCTGTAACAGGAAGTCAGAGGCCTTAAAAGGGACCCTCTGAAATCCCCAGGGCAAGAGGAGACTGAGTATGTAACTACTCTCCTGTACATACATACCTCAAAGGAATCATGGCGTGTGAGAAAGCTATTTACAACTTACTTTGTGTATAATCAGCAGAAACAAAAGATATGACAACAAGTATAAAGGCCTGTCTCTCTCCCCTCAGGAGAATTCAACAAGGGAGGGCCAGTGGGCATTCACTTCAGTGTCAAAAGGGCTTCCAGAAAACACATTTTCTGTGGGGCAGAGAGGAAATATGGCAGGCTTCCTACACACACACACCACACACACACACATACACGCGTTCTTTGTTTACTGAGATCACACACAAAAAATCCTGTTAGGGACCAGACTCCTGAAAAGAGGCCATAAAAAGCTCCAGGTTGTAAATGGGAGCTACCATTGAAAATATCTGAAGATGAATGGCCACGAAAAATGGGTGGTAGGAACGGGACAAGGGGGAAAAGAAAAAGGCACAGAAATGGTAACTTGAGAAAAGAATCATGTTACAAAGAAAAGGGCTCATAGTCAGGGATGCCTCCTGCAGAGCCAGGGTCCACTTGAAATTTCCATTTTACTTCTAAATATTAAACATGCAGGTAGGCATCTGCCTGATAGACACTATGAAAGTCACAGCCTAAATAAACAAACTAACTTCCATGTGAGCTCCCGTCTCCTCAGTCAAGCTGGCCCCAAGCCCAGATCAGTTCTGAATTGTATGTGTTTTGGTGGCTTCAGTCTGGCAGTGTTGAAGGGACAAAGACCTTGGAAAAGAATGATATACAACGTAAGTTTAAAAAAAAAAAAAAGAGGGAGAGAGATAAACAGAAATAAAGCCCCATCAGAGGGCTCCTGAGCGACATGGCTAGGTACAAGCACTGCCCGATTCCAAGCCAAAGGGAAGACCCAACAGCACTCCAGCCTAATTTCAGGGGTTATATAATGCCAAGCGGCAAAAGGAAAAATCACTCCGATAACACAAAGAGTTCAGGAAGACTATTAAGTGAAGTAGATTTGACAATAAGCTCACCAGGAGTCCCTGTGAGAAAGAGCAGATAAAGAAATAAACAAATTACCCAACACTGTAAAGATGAAGATGCACGCTAAACACACTGCTGCAAAATAAATGAATACAAAAGCAGAAACACAGGAAGGTGAGCTACGTGGCAGGATATGCAATTAAATTCTATCTTCATTTTTCAGCCTACAATTTAACTAGAAGACAAAATTCTGGGCCTGAACTTTCTCTACCACAGGACCCCAGGCTAAGACTCAGAAGGACCAAGAATATAGAACCTAAGGCCGAAGAAGGAACCCACTGCTCCCTGAACAGAAAGCAACTAGTAAATCAAAACAGTGTCAAGCTGGATGTGGTGGATCACACCTGTAATCCTGGCACTTAGGGAGGCCAAGGCAGGAGACCAGGAGTTCTAGACCAGCCTGGGTGACACAGGGAGAAAAGTAAGAATAAAAGAAAAATTAGCTGGGTGTGGTAACATGCACCTGTAATCCTAGGAGGATTACTTAAGCCCAAGAGTTCAAAATTAAAAGGAGCTATGAGTGTGCTACCACACTCCAGCCTGGGTGACAGAGTGAAACCCTGTCTCAAATACATACATACATACATGCATATATACATACTAACAGCACAGCATTTATCCAGCCTGGGTGACAGAGTGAAACCCTGTCTCAAATAAATAAATAAATAAATACAACACAGTATTTATCCATTTTCAAATATGGAATGACCAGAAATACATTCATTGTTATACAGTCCTCAGATGAGGCAGAGTTGTAGCAATAGGAACATGATAAGGATGGGAGATATTTTATAGGAGAGGAACTGGATAGGACAGGTGCCGGTGCCTGAAAGAGACACAGATCTCCTCTGGAGTTATCTCAGAGCAATGAACTATAGGATCAGCATAAGATAAAAGAAAACGGAAAAGAGTCAATCAGTATGTGATTCTGTTATGCAACAGGTTGAGAGACACAGAAGATGACGGAGGTGGGGGGATGCCGGAGTTTGGGGTGGAGCAGGTACTATGTCCTCACAGGCGCCAGGAGCTATTTTCACTAAGCTTCACTCTTGCTCTTCCTCAGGAACTGATGCTCCGGGAGGAGCTGCCAAAGAACAGTGCCCTGGGCTCTGTGATAGGAGCAACCTCTGCAGGTACAATTACAGGAGATTTTCACAGTCACAAACAACAACAAAAACACCTTGTTTTTATACTGTGAAATATGGGATAAAAGGCAAAAATCTCTCTTCCTTGGTGACACCCTGAGGAGCCTAATGGACCATGAATAATGCTAAAATTACATAGAATCTTTCTTCCAGAGTGCTCAAAGGACTTTACACATAATATTTATTAATTCCCACATCAGACAAGTAAGGAAGAGGAGAAATTTCCATTGTACTCCTTTTATTTCTAAATGAGAAAACTGAGACCTATCACTATGGTCTCCCTCTACATTTGATAAAAATGGACAGAAGGGAAATTAAGACAAAGTTCTCTCAATGACTTCGCTAGTGCTTTACTTGAAAAACATCCTACTATTGCACAGATTTCACATACTTCCTGCAATTCTTGTTTTACCTGGGTTTTAGCATTGGAGAAAATGAGAATGAAGTCACTTGTACCAGATCCATGGATGGATTCTTTTTTTTTTTTTTTTTTTTGAAATAGAGTCTCGTTCTGTCACCCAGGCCGGAGCACAGGGGTGTGATCTTGGCTCACTGCAAGCTATGCCCCCTGGGTTCAAGCGATTTTTCTGCCTCAGCGTCCCGAGTAACTGGAGGGACTACAGGCACCCGCCACCACACTCAGCTAATTTTTTGTACTTTTAGTAGAGGTGGGGCTTTACCATGTTAGCCAGGATGGTCTCAATCTCCTGACCTCGTGATCTGCCTGCCTCAGCCTCCCACAGTGCTGGGATTACAGGCGTGAGCCACCATGCCCAGCCTTTTTATTTTTTTTTTTTTGAAGATGGAGTCTCACTGTGTCACCTAGGAGTGCAGTGGCGTGATCTCGGTTCACTGCAACCTCTGCTTCCCGGGTTCAAGCGATTCTCCTGTCTCAGCCTCCCGAGTAGCTGGGATTACAGGTGCCTGCCACTACGCCCGGCTAATTTTTGTACTTTTAGTAGAGATGGGGTTTCTCCATGTTGGCCAGGTTGGTCTCGAACTCCTGACCTAAAATGATCTGCCCACCTTGGCCTCCCAAAGTGCTGGGATTACAGGTGTGAGCCACCGCACCCGGAGGGTTCTTTCATTCAAGAAAAAAAGGTACAGAACTCTATTATTTTCTATTGGTTTCCAATCATTCTTGTAATCAATTTTGAACACCCCAGGTTGTTATTTATGGGCAAATATATTGTCGACTCTGACAACTGACATTAAATGCAATTTGAAGTATGCCACATCCAGGTTAACTTATTTTCTATCCTCAATGCTCAACTCCTGCTATCTCAAAGACAGGTAATACTGAAAGAGTTCTAGCTTTGCAATTAGACCTCTGTTTAAATCTCTACTGCAATATCTTGTAAACTTGCTCACTTATCTCAGAGCCTTGTTTCCTGCATCTGTAAAATGAGGATACTTACATTTATTGTGCAGGGTTGGCAAGGTTGAATGAGATGACACATGTAAAGCACCTAAGCATTCAGTAGGTACACAGTATATCTGTAAATGCTACTTTGCCCCTAGCCCACAAAAGCATTACCACGGCATACCAATCCAATGAGGGCTGAGAACTTTGAGACCATGACGGAAGCCATATGGGGGAAAGGAAAGCAAGTTACAAGGGTCAAAGGAATATTATAAGCAACTGGGGAAACTAAAAATAGAGTGACTTGGTCTCACTTAGGGGCCAAGGGCCAACTCAACCACCTTTCAAAAGGCTTCCTAGATGATGCTGTGTTTAGAATGACTGAAAACATCGCTCTCGGCTCAGAGGGACTTACTGTTAAAGACTTCACTGGGTGCTGGGCGTGGTGGCTCATGCCTGTAATTCCAGCACTTTGGGGGGCCGAGGCGGGTGGATTACCTGAGGTCAGGAGTTAGAGACTAGCCTGTCTAACATGGAGAAACCCCATCTCTACTAAAAATACAAAAATTAATCCCAGCACTTTGGGAGGCCGAGACGGGCAGATCACGAGGTCAGGAGATTGAGACCATCCTGGCTAACCCGGTGAAACCCCGTCTCCTAGCCGGGCGAGGTGGCGGGCACCTGTAGTCCCAGCTACTCGGGAGGCTGAGGCAGGAGAATGGCGTGAACCAGAGAGGCGGAGCTTGCAGGGAGCTGAGATCTGGCCACTGCACTCCAGCCTGGGCAACAGAGGGAGACTCCGTCTCAAAAAAAAAAAAAAAAAAAAAAATACAAAAATTAGTCAGGCATGGTGGCAGGCGCCTGTAATCCCAGCTACCTTGGGAGGCTGAGGCAGAAGAATCGCTTGAACCTGTGAGGCAGAGGTTGCAGTGAGCCGAGATCACACCACTGCACTCCAGCCTGGGCAACACAGTAAGACTCAGTCTCAAACAAACAAACAAACAAAAAAAGACTTCACTGGAGGATGAGGGAGCGAGAGTGGCAAGAAGCTGTACATCTGCCCCTCCTGCAACCAACCCTTTCACAATTAAAATATAAGGTAATTTTCTGAGTTCTCTTATGCTAGCAGCTTGGTCTATAAATAATTAAAAAGTAAAGAGTTTCCAGAGAACATGCATGAATAAAATCTGAAGAACCCAACCCTCTGGGGGTGGGCAGAAAACTGACAGACAAAACCAATAGTCCCGGTCAGTGCCCAAGGCATGCTTCTTGGTCAAAGATTATTGTGATCATCACCTGAGAGCATGTCTGAAACTCATTTGCATGCCCCACCTGAGACCCACTGTGACAGAAACTGGAGGTTTCTGAGGAGTCCCTCACCTGTGTTTACAAGCCCTCCATGTGATGCTGACGAGCATTAAAGTTTGAGGCTCACTAGCCCATGTAAACTAGAAAACCAAAAAGGAACCATAAGGCAAAAGCTCTATAGATGGTAAATTAGTTTTAGAAAAGATATAACTTAAAACAATGGAGAGAAAGAAGAAGGAGCATACACCAGGGCATAAAATCCTTATCTACCAGCATCTCACTCTGTGAAGAAAAGAAAGGAAGGCAGGAAAGGAAAAGCTTAGAGAAAAAGTCAAAATAGCAAGCAACTTTGGTAAGGCCAACTCCACATCTGCTGCAAACATTAGAAAGAAATTATGTGGGGACAGACATTAACTGTAGCATTTACATGAAAAGCACTTTAAAATGATCCAGGTCAACTTGAACTCAGTCATTGGGTTTGCTTCACTCAGCTTCTCTACCTGCCTTTCCGCGGCAATCAAGAGTGAAGATGTATTTACCTCTAGTGAGGAAAGAGGCTGCCTTCAAGTAATGACCATCAAGCTACTAAATGCTTTATTCTCGGGGGAGGGTGTGGCATTTTTTTAAGAAAAGAGTTTACTTGGGAAGAAAATACACCCATTTTGTATTTACTTACTTCATCAGAGGCACAAACGTGGAACAAATTGAAAGTGTTTCCTCCCTCGCTAAACTTGACACTAAAGGGAAAAGGATGATTGAAAAACTATGTAAAAAAAGCAGAATAGTGAATTTGAATGAAATAGGATAGAAGAATGTGTTGTGGCATCAGAAAGGGAAAGAACAAATATTAGCTCCCAAAAATTCAACTTCACAAACTACTCATTGAACCACCTACATTAAACCAATTATGATTTTTTTTAAAAAAAAAGTTTAAGTAGCATACACAGATTAAGAGACAAATACAATGAGCATTTAGTACTAGAGTAAATGGACAGTGGTTGGCTAGAGATGCAAATTACTCTGGACTAGCACCTTGCCCCATTTGACATGAGTTAGACTTACTATGAAGACCGAGCCTGAAGGAAGGCCACAGATGGTACCAACAGACCAGAGGAATTCCGGATGCTCTAAACAGGGGAGTCAGGGGAGCCTTTACCTTTCGCCAAAGCTCATAATGTAGCATGTCGAAGATCAATGAATCAACACGGTTTTCTTTGCATGCAAAGCTTGAACATAGGTAATGTTAAAAGAAGAAAGGAAATGAGAAAGCAGATTCAGTCCTGCTGTTCCATACAGGAAAAATTTTCCCAAGTCAAACATAAGTCATACTGTGTACTACACAATTCCCCCTCCAAGCCTGCTGAGGACCCCAGACTAAAAAGAGAAAAATGTGCAAACGCATACAAAGCTGATTTCTAAGGGATACCCCCACCCCCATCCCAAATGCATGGATCTCAACTGGGGTGAGAACTAGGGGAGATGAAAAGCTGCAGTATTCTGTATTAGACAGGTAAAAAGTGAATACAAACCCCTCCTGCCAGTAACATCTTTGTTACTGAGGTTCTCAGGAAGTGGAGAGAAGATAAAGTAAAAGGGAGTTATATTTTCCTTGGGGATCTTATAAAAATATTTTTTTCCCAAACTGAACATACTTTACTCCTGAAACCTGTAGCTTTAGAAGCTAAGAAGAAGCTTAGTGGACAAAAGAATGCTTTATAAATGGTAGAATTCTCTTTTTTGCTTTTCTTTTGGTATTAGTTGCCTCACAAAAAGACAGAGCTACTTATGTAATTGACTTACCCAATGGTAAGTAATGCTTAAAATACCATTTTCTTTTTCTTTATTTTTATTTTTGAGACAGGGTCTTGCTCTGTCACCCAGGCTGGGATGCAGTGATGTGCAACTGTGACTTGCTGCAACCTTAAACTCCTAGACTTTCCTTTCAGTTTAATTCTGAATATCTCTAGAACATGACTCCAACTAAGCAACCTTCTAGAAGGGGGAAAATACCCATCTGCCCTGCAATTTAGCTGAGAAGTGGTTTTTCTCAGCTAAATTTTTTTCTTTTTTTTTTTTGATAGAAATGGAGGGTCTTGCTAAGTTACCCAGGCTGGTCTTGAACTCCTGGCCTCAAAGTGATCCTCCTGCTGTGGCCTCCCAAAGTACTGAGATTACAGGCATGAGCCATATCATGTGGCCACAATTTCTCTCTTTCATGCATTCTCATTAGTGATGTGAAGCTCTTCTCAAGTTTCATCTGTCATGTACCTCTGTGTGAACAGGGCTCCTAAATCCCTAACCCTTACCTCTCATGTGAATTTCAGTCCTGCATTTTCAAACTCTCACTAGAATTTTCTAAGCATCCAGTTAACATCTCAAGCTAAACAAGCAAAGCAAATAGGTTCACTGGTCTCCTTCCTTTACTACAGCTTTCCCTGAATTTTGCTATATTTTTCAATATTATCACCATAATCCCATTAACAAAGACTCAGAACCACACATCATTATTAAAAGCCTTCTCCTTATTTCCTAAACCCAGTCAGTTCTGATAGCCTGTCCATTCTGCCCTTTCAATCCCCTCAGCTGTCCCCCACACACCTTCCAGAATATTTCTAACAAGTACATGCTCAGACCTCTGCAATAACCCTTTAGCAATAATTCTGACTTTATCATTCCATACTTGCCAACTAGTGCTATACACCACCCCTCCAATTGTCAAACACATTCTCCTAGATCATGTTTATAGCTCCCCACCAATTACCAATTACAGTTCTTTCCAGGTCCTCTACAATCTAGCTCTAACCTGCCTTTCCAGCTTTATCTTCTCCTCCTTCTTCATGAAAAATGCTTGATAGACACTCTAATTAGAATATTTTATGTCTCTTGCATACTGATTTGGACTTTCCTAACCTGAAATAGTTCTCATGCTGCTCTTTTTGGAATACCCTCGCCTGTATTCTCCCTTTGAAAATGTCCCTATTTCCTGATGCCACTTCTTCCATGAAATTTCCTGATACCCTTGGATGAAAGGGATATCATTATCCCAAGTGCTCCCTGTTCCTTAGGGCTCTAAGCACTATATCACCTTGAACTGTAAATACATGTTTTTCTCTCCTTAGGATCAAGAACTAACTTATTTCTCTTTGTATTTCCCAACAGCACTCGCCATACTGCTTTACACATAGCAGATAGTCAACAAATACATACTAAATAATAAATAAATATCTTAAAATTCATAAGGGCACCAGTGACACAATGTTACAAATAGAGTGATTTTAACTATTTCATTATTCCAGCAGATCCTCAACAAATACCTGTAAGGCAAGTAGGGGCCAATAATTTCTGTTTTATAGAAACTCAAGATGTAAAAATGTTATTATTTATGCACAGAGCATTTTTTTGAGTATAATTTAGCCTATTAAGGTTCAGTAACTAACTCAATGTCACCCTGCTGATCTGTAGTATATTTCTGCTGAAATGATTCTTTTCCTCTTACTGGACTTTCCTTTCAGCTTACTTCTGAATATCTCTAGAACATGACTCCAACCAAGCAGCCTCCTACAAGGGGGAAAATACCCATCTGCCCTGCAATATAAATGAAAGAGTTTGCCATGCACGGTGGCTCATGCCTGTAATCCCAGCACTTTGGGAGGCCGAGGCGGGTGGATCACGAGCTCAAGAGTTCGAGACCAGCCTGGCCAATATTGTGAAACCCCGTCTCTACTAAAACTACAAAAATTAGCCGGGAATGGTGACACGTGCCCGTAGTCAGAGAATCGCTTGAACCAGGTAGGCGGAGGTTGCAGGTGAGATTGTGCCACTTAACTCCACCCTAGGTGACAGAGCGAGACTCCATCTCAAAATACACAAAAATAAAATTAATTAATTAATTAATTAAAGAGGTCGTTCCTTGTCTAACAAGTTGTCAACATATGATGAAATCTAAAGTACACAATGTGGCAGGGCACGGTGACTCACGCCTGTAATTCTAGCACTTGGGAGGCTGAGGCAGGTTGACTGTTTGAGGCCAGAAGATCAAGACCAGCCTGGCCAACATAGCGAAAGCCTGTCTCTACTGTAAGATTTTAAAAAGCTGGGTAGTGGCACATGCCTATAATCCCAGCTAGTCGGGAGGCTAAGAGCACAAGAATTGCTTAAACCTGGGAGGCAGAGGTTGAAGTGAGCCGAGATTGCCACAGAACTACAACCTAGACGACAAGTGAGACTCTATTGCCAAAAAAAAAAAAAAGTATAGAATAATAAAAATATATACTGGTGTATATAATCTCTTAGTTTAAAATGTACTAGGCTTCAGAAGTAGGGGACAGTATACAAAGCTCCTTTAATAAGTTCTTTAAAATTAAGTATTCAGGCCGGGCACGGTGGCTCACGCCTGTAATCCCAGCACTTTGGGAGGCCGAGGCGGCCAGATCACAAGGTCAGGAGATCGAGACCATCTTGGCTAACACAGTGAAACCCCGTCTCTACTAAAAAATACAAAAAACTAGCCGGGTGAGGTGGCGGGTGCCTGTAGTCCCAGCTACTCGGGAGGCTGAGGCAGGAGAATGGCGTGAACGTGGGAGGCGGAGCTTGCAGTGAGCTGAGATCCGGCCACTGCACTCCCGCCTGGGCCACAGAGCGAGACTCCATCTCAAAAAAAATAAATTAAATTAAATTAAATTAAATTAAGTATTCACTACCACATACCTGGAAAGAAAGTAAGTCATCAGCCCATTACATTGCCCTGAGATAGGAACACGTTTCTAAGAAACTGTAAAAGCAGTTTACAACAAACTAGGGATAAATTTTCATCCCAAATTAGTTTCTATTTAGTTTCAAGTCCAGGGTAGACAAACGAGCCTGTGGGCCAAATGCTATCCTGCTGCCTACTTTTGTAAATAAAGTTTTATTGAAATAGAGCCCTGCCTATTCCTTTACATATGCAGTTGCTTGGTCCTACCAAATAAGAAATTTGAATAATTGCTACAAAAACCATACATCTACCTATTTACCATCTGGCCCTGCAGAGAACAGATTTGCCAATCTCTCTCTTAAGCCGTGCAAAATTACGCTGCCTTCCCTAGCAGTATCACATCTAAGTCTTCATCCTCAGGAAATAAGTATACAAGTGCAAGCAAGGATGTTCATATTTAAGCACTGCTTTTTATCAAAAAAAAAAAATCCAGAAACCAAGAACTCATTAAATAAATTATGATACAATGGCAAGCTAGGAATCCACTATAAGTTATACTGAGGGCCGGGCACGGTGGCTCATGCCTGTAATCCCAGCACTTTGGGAAGCCGAGCGGCGGATCACCTGAGGTCAGGATTTCGAGACCAGCCTGACCAATACCCCGTCTCTACTGAAAACACAAAAAAATTAGCCGGGCATGGTGGCACATGCCTGTAATCCCAGCTACTTGGGAGGTTGAGGCAGGAGAATCGTGTGAACCCGCGAGGCGGAGGTTGCGGTGAGTCAAGATTGTGCCACTGCGCTCCAGCCTGGGCAACAAGAGCGAAACTCTGTCTCAAGAAAAAAAAAAAAGCTATGATGAATATCTATATTTACAGACATGGAAAGATACTTAAGGTAACACTGCATTTTTTTAAAAAGTCACATATACATGTAACATCATCCCTTTATGTAACTACTATCTATTCATACATTGGTAGGTACTTGTAAATGAAGAAAGATGACTAAAAATACATTAACAGTTCCTTGGCGGTAGCCCTTCAGGCAGTTTTCTCTCTTTGTAGTTTTCTTAATCAGATCTGACCAATGAACACATACCCTTTTTACAGAAGTTGTATTTAAAAGTTTTTAAACTATTAAAAATTAAAATCAGTATGCAAAGTTTAGATTCTACATTTTATAAAGCACTGGGTTTTCCAGAAAGCTAAGATGGTATTTTTAAGTTATTTTTGGTTTGGGTAGTGATTTTGTTGTTGCTGTTCTGTTTTTTGTTTTTGTTGGTTTTTTCCTTTCCCTTTGTTTTAAAGACAGAAAGGCTATAATGCTTACCAATAACCTGTACATCTATAAACTGTCATCCCCACTATATGTGGCAACCTAAATAATGCAACAAAAAAGTCCCTTATAGAAGCATGCATGGGTTAGTAGGAGGAGGAGAGGCTAACAGCATAGTCCCTTGATGGAAATGTATTAATTCAATCAGTGCCTTGCTTCTGGGTTACCATAAAAAGGTCCATAAAGTACCCAAAAGCCACATAAGATTTTAGAATTATGCTGCTCAGTGACTGATTCTCAGTGAAGAGTAAGAAAGAAGAGATTTCTCTCCACCCTCATTTTCTTCTGCAAAAGTAAGACTTCTGCAAGAGTGCCACAAGTATTTTTTAAACTAGTAATTGAAAAGGCCAAGTATGTACATGATGCAAGTATAAAGAACACTGTGGCACTGTTGATAAACAGATACCAAGTGAAAACTGCATAAAACTAGCAAACTATGATAGTAACAGACAGAAGAAGAAACTGGTCTAAGTCACCCTCTCTGTGCCAGAATTCACAGGCATCATTTATTTCTAAGCCCTATTTTTTAAATGAAGTAACTAAGATTCAAAGAGGTTATATAACTTTTACAAAGTGACATAGAAAAGAGACCAGTTCAAATGCAGATAAATCCAGCTAAAAAGTCTGAACTCTTCTCACTATATTCATGAAAGAGATATTATATTTCTAATAAAGAGCTATATAAATTCCCTATGTGAATTTATCTGGTGAGAAAACCTCTAATTTCTGGTTTATAAAGATATTACAGAATTATCATGTCAGTTAATTTGTTTTACAAGCAATTTATTTAAAAGTGATTTTGACATTATTTTCCCAGTTAAGTTGATCCACATTATCTTCTCCATTGTTATGTTTACACACATATGCCTGTATATGTATATGTCTTTAATAGACATGCTATAACGTGACACACAGTCACCCAAACCATAACCTTCAAAATGAAGTAGAGTCTGTAGACATAGACTTCAGTTAGACATAAAACTGTGACTTAGTTTTTTTCAGACTCGTTCCATAGTAAAATCACTTCATTGCTATGGATGAAACAAAACTTGTACCCTGAAAATTAACATTTACAATGAGGCCAAACATGGTTGCTCATGCCTATAATCCCAGCACTTTGGGAAGCCAAGGTAGGAGGACTGCTTGAGGTCTTGATAGCAAGACCCCATACCTACAAAAAATTAGCCAGGCTTGGTGTATCATGACTATAGTCCCAGCTACTCTGGAGGCTGAGGATCACTTGAGCCCAGCAGTTGGAGGCTGCAGTGAGCTATGATCACACCACTGCACTCCAGCCCAGGTAACAAAAGCAACACCCTGTCTGTGTTGCGCAAGCTGGACTCAAAACTCCTCTGCTTAAGCAATCCTCCTGACTCAGCCTCCCAAGTAGCTGGGACTACAGGTGCGTGCCAGCAACACGGCTTATAATTTTTTTTGCAGTGGTATTTACCCCACAGTCCTTCACAGACTTTTAAAATTATACTGATTAGCAGTCGGGTGCAGTGGCTCATGTCTGTAACCCCAGCACTTTGGGAGGCTGAGGCAGATGGATCACTTGAAGTCAAGAGTTCAAAACCAGCCTGGCTAACATGGTGAAACCCCATGTCTACTAAAAATACAAAAGAAAAAAATGAATTGGGCATGGTGGCACACACATGTAATCCCAGCTATTCGGGAGGCTGAGACATGAGACTTTCTTGAACCTGGGAGGCAGAGGTTGCAGTGTGCTGAGATCGTGCCCCTGCACTCCAGCCAGGGCGCCAGAGTGAGACTCTGTCTCAAGAATGAATGAATGAATTAATGAATGAATGAACAAAATAAAATTATACTGCTTAGTTTTCCCTTTGAATTCCACATAATAACATCTCCAAGCACAAGATAAATAAAACCCTCAAGTCCCAGATGGGGAAACTGAAGAGTTTCACTAGGCCTCATTTTCTGGCGTGTGGGGGTATTAGGCTAAGGCTTTCTCATCAAGTATTCCAGAGATCCCTAGGAGAGGCCTAAAAGATGGGACTCTGGCTCTCTCTCTTTTTCATCTAGAGCAGCTCTGATTTTTATCAGTTCTACATATTGACTTCCTTGTAAAATTTAATTTGAAAGGAAATAAAACCAGTGGTTTCTACAACTAACTTTCCTTTTTCTTTTTAAATAGCTAGCTTAAATTATATATGAAGAATTCAGCAAGGGGGAAAGCAAGGGATCTGGAATCAACTTTGCTGGATTACAGATAGTAGGCCTTGATTTCCTCATCTGTAAAATGAAAACATGGGTACCGCTGGGCGCAGTGGCTCACGCCTGTAATCCCAGCACTTTGGGAGGCCGAGGCAGGTGGATCACTTGAGGTCGGGAGTTCAAGACCAGCCTGACCAACATGGAGAAACCCTGTCTCTACTAAAAATACAAAATTAGCCAGGGTGGTGGCTCATGCCTGTAATCTCAGCCACTCAGGAGGCTGAGGCAGGAGAATAGCTTGAACCCAGGAAGCGGAGGTTGCGGTGAGCCAAGATCATGCCATGGCACTCCAGTCTGGGCAAAAAGAGCGAAACTCTGTCTCAATTAAAAAAAAAAAAAAAAAAAAACCTTGGGTACCTTCCATGAATGCTTTTGTAAGCATAAATTAGATACTATGGCTACCATCCCTAGCACATTATATGTGCTAAAAGGTAGCAATAAAGTTATTAGTTATCAATTTTCATTTGTTTATGCTTACTAACAAGCCAAAGGAAACACTAAGTAAAATACTTATTTTAGATCTTAAGACGCAGTATGTTCAAACTTTGGCAGGATAAAAGAAGTTAGATGTTAGGCTAAATAGTAATACCAATTAAAGACCATCTACAGGCGGGAGTGGTGGCTCAAGCCTGTAATCCCAGCATTTTGGGAGGCCGAAGTGGGTAGATCGCTTGAGGCCAGGAGTTCAAGACCAGCCTGGCCAACAAGGTGCAACCCCGTCTCTACTGAAAATATAAAAATTGGCCAGGCGTGGTGGCTCATGCCTGTAATCCAAGCTATTCAGCAGTCTGAGGCAGAAGAATCACTTGAACCTGGGAGCCAGAGGTTGCAGTGAGTCGAGATCACACCATGGCACTCCAGCCTGGGTGACAGAACGAGACTGTCTCCAAAAAAAAAAAAAGACTACCTACAATAACATTAATGTACTTCACATGGGAACACAATTATTTTTTATGAAAACATAATCCTGGGCTAAAAAATAATAAAAAGAAGCACATTATTTTGCTCAACAAACAGTTCCTAAATCCTTAACTACCCTTTAAGCATTCTGCAAGACTGTAAATGAAGATGAAGTATTGCCCAGATACACATGTATGTTGACTGCTGCTGTTTTGTTTAATTCTACAGAGGTGTAAACACTTGAAGATTTAGTGTGGCCTTAATTCCACGATTATAAGTAGATTTTCACAAAACCAGGGACAGAGGCTGGAGTCTAACTTATTAAATCAAGTTTCAAGCTCTATTATCAAATGCTAATGACTATAAGGCAGGAAGCTTTAATTCAAGCAAATGATTAGAACAGATTATACAAAAGTAAACAGGACCCAATAGAATTGGCCAACTTTACTTCTAATCTACCTGTACCAAAACTGGTAACACAGAAATAATAGCATCACTCTGACATCCACAAAGATTAACCTAATGAAAATTTTGCAGAGTGGTAAAAACGTAGACTAATACATAATGCCAGAGTTTCTTACTTAAAAAAAAAAAAAGACATCTGCTGATGGCCTAATACCTCTTTTCCTAGAGATAAATGAAGAAACTAAAACATTTTATTTAAACTTATTCCCCCACCACCCTACACTACTATTTCCAAAAATTCAAGCTTCCCAAGGGATAAAAACTGAAGAATAAGCCACAGAGCAGGTCAAAGGAGGATGAGCTAAAGTTTATTAAGTATCTACTATGTACTGGAACTTCAAGTGTGTTGTCTCATTTCATTTTCCTGACAATCTGTAAGCTAAATGTCCTTTTCCTCATTTTAAAAGTGAAGAAAATAAAGGTCAGGGATAAACTCACTTGTCCAAAGTCACAAGGCTAACATATAGCAGCATTAAAATCTGAAACAACACCAATTTTTTCACTATCCCACCAAGTTTCCAAAGCCAAACAATTGTGCCTGGCACAATGGGAGCAGAAAAACACTGAAAGAACAAGTAATGATACTTTTTAAGAAAATGTTACTTTTATGGGGAAAAGATTCCTAAATCACTGAAATTTTCTTATTAGAAAGATGTGATACTGGAGTAATTCCACTCTTCTCCTCTTGGATTACAAAAGGAAACTTTTAATAAATCAAATTGGAAAGGGCTAAACACAACTACAACATCCTTTTTATAGTTTAAAAAATGCTTCTGTCATTAGGATAACAAATATAATTTTAGATAATCTAAATATTAATTGATTTTTCTCCTTAATTTGGCAACATTAAATACTTTTTCTAGTATTTAAATAAAATAATTAACTTTAAAATTGGCTGTTTAGTAAAAGAAATAAAAATCAGACATAGAGTAATATTCTCCTGAAAAATTGCATTTTAAAATTTACAACTAAAAAACAAATCATCAAAAAAACTATCATCATGTTACTAGACCAAATATAATAAAAAGAAATAATTCTTGAAGTGGTTATTCTCTAGAATGTAAGAAAAAAAAATCTAATGAATTCACCTAAAATTTGAAGTGCCAAGTCCATAAATACAACTTGATTTTCCTATGGAGCTGATCGCTTATTGGTTTAAGACTTCCTATAAACAATGTCAATATATATGTTTAAAAAGAACAAGCCATCATGCAAACACTGTTAGATTAAACTCAAGAGGTCTATCTTGACAAAATCATTGTTTTATAGAAATATATAAATCATGTACTTAAAACTCTACAAACAGGGCACACGGGTCCACTCATAGTTTACTTTTCTGTGCTATATTCTTGAGTTGAATTTTTGTTACATGACTTTCTGACTGATAATGTATCAATGGAAAACTAACTTAGCAGTTCTGCAAGTTTTTTCTTATAACTATTTGGCAGTTATTAAAATCTGCACACATTCACACATATATACAACTATATATGTATTATTAAGGATGAGAAAAATAACATCTGACAGGAACATGAAAACAAAGAAAGTATTAAGGTATTTGAAATTGAAGAGAAATGCAGTCCAAAAGTAAAATTCAAACTATTATTAGTATATCTTTACTTAGGTCATCTTAGGATAATACATATTTCTCCTATATATTGCGGGAAAAATCAGACACATGAATATTTTATAAAGGCACACTGCAAAATCAGAAAGCTGTTCCACACATCCACACTCTAATCTGTTATAAATTAACTTGAGTCAGTTCAAATGTTACATGTAACGCACACGATTACAACTAAAGTCAAATCATACACACCCTCAGTAACTGTAAGCCTAAAACAACTCCAACAGTGAATGAGACGGCTAGAGTTTTCCCTAAGGAAGGACAGGGGTTGGGGGGCAATCTGCAAAATCGATATAACTGCAACAAATGCAAAGACTGAAAATATCCTAAAAACCTGAAGATGCTCATGTGGTTTCACAACAAAGTCCCTTTATAAGATCCACAGCCCAGATGACTTGCATCTTTCAACTGCTCTACTTCCAGAACTCCTGATTTTAAATCACACTGAAAACCTTTGGCTGCAATTGAATTAGCATGGTTGGATTTAGCCCTTCTAAATGCCAAAAAGGAAAAAAAAAAAAAAAAGTACCATTCTAAAGTTTGTTTTGTTTTAAACTCGGATCTTCTGCATTCCAAAATTGTATCCCTCTGACTAATATAAACCGTTATCACAGAGAAATGGTTTTAAAAAAAAAAAAAAAAAAAAAAAAAAGCCAGTGAAAAGGAATGAGGGAGTAGTAATGGTAACATACAGTACCATGAGCTGCAGCGGCCTCCCAGCCAGTGGTGCAAGGTTAACAGATCAGTCCTGGCCTTCGGGCAGACAGCAGAACACAGCCTTGGGGAAGGGGGGACAGGGACGGAGGCCAGGGGAGGGGGCCCGCTCTCAGGCAGTTTACACAAGAAGGCAGCTCAGCTCCTTTCTGGCGCACTCCTCCTCTCTATCTCCCAACCTCTTTGCGTGTGTCTTGTCATATTTTCTTCAGCTGTTAATTGTCCAGACTCCAAGACTTTAAACAGCCACAGTTTAGGAAAAAGCGAAACCCTTCTAAGTGACCATCACAGCAAATCAGCTTCATGCTAGTGGGTAAAATTTTCCAAGGGAAGTGTTCTTCTGATAGTTCCTGAGTCTCTAAGTCACCCCCACCCCCACCCCCACCAGCCGCCACACACACTCCCCCGGAGGGCTAAATGCACTGTGGCAATAAAACATTCATGCGACTTGGAATTTTAACACAATGCCATTTCCCTAGTTTAACCTGAAAGGAATGCACTAGTCACAACAGACTACATCATCCTGCCATTAAACCCTGCCAAGGAACCGCTTTTTTGGCCGCGCTGGGCCAGCTTTGACGGGAAAGGAGTACACAGACCCACACACTGAGCACAGAGGGGCCACCTCTGCTTCCTCAGCCTTATCCAGCAACACCCTGCTCTTGAACATGACCCCTGACCCCTTGCATTGTGACCAGCTTGTGAGGCATGTGTCACCCTGGAACTTCTGCAGAGCCACACACTGCGCAGGCCATTTGCTGCTCCCTCTCAACAGGCTCTTGGGCAGACGCCAAAGGTTCTTTCTTATTATTACTGCTACTATTGAAAGTCTTCTGTTTAAATGTAGGGATGCTTTTTCCTCGAGTTGTATAATAGTGTGGCTTGGGGGTTTTTATTTTTTTTTCCCTCCTTCGTTTGTTTTGGACTTCTTAAAAAACAAACTTTACATTTGCATTGATAATTATGTTATGATTACTGACAAAATGATTTCGTATGGGGACTACTTATCAAAGGTGCCAGTTCTTTCACATTTAAGTGACATTCAATTTAGATTTACAAAACACAAAGCCAAAAACAATTCTGATTTCTCCAGAGAAGTTTAGAGAAAAATTCAAAGGGACTGAATTCTAAAACACCTATACTTAACCATTTTTATTTACATGCTAAGGTATTATTACAAAACAAACAAGCAACAATACTAGATCAAAAAACTGTATGTATTGACTTATTGCTTGTGCAGAGAGTTCTGTCTTCCAAGCAACATAACTGACAAGGAACTATTTTTAAAAGTATGTATACCAAATGAAAAATTAAAATCATATTAAACGTTTACAAATGTTTTTATTAATTTTAAAACTGTTCTCATGTACCCCTGTAACTTATAACCAATCCCAACAGTATTAATTTTTGCAAGTTAACAGAGGTCATAGTTTTGCACCCCAAAATACCCCTTTTTTCTTCTACCACCAATTCTCCTACCACTAAAGGATGCATTCCAGATTTTCTTTTTCTGATCATTTATCTTATTAACTATTTTCATACGATGCACATTCACTTTCAATCTTGTCCAATTGTTTTATTATTCCTCTTCTCTACTGTAGTCATAGGCAATTCTAAAAAGCACAAAGTCCCCTCTTTTTGCCCTGACCTTGAGCTACAGCCAGGTGAGCTGTGATTATCCCTACAGAAGGCAGAAGGTGTTCCAGCTTTAATCTCCTGGAGTGAGGCCATGTCCCCTTTCAGTAACAAATGAAGAACATCTTACTTCATCTAAGAGAATACCCTAAAATACAAAATGATGATCTCAAAGCAAGTTAACATGCACATATAAAATAAAACCAAATTGTCTTCTTTAGAGTAATTTTTGTCTCCTTAGTAGCTGGAATTAGTCTTAAGCCCCAGTTAAAAGACTTTTTTCTTTTTCTTTCCTTTAAACAGACATTATCATGCCTTGAAAAGTCATTCTAATCCCTTCACCTTAGCCAAGCCATGCTAATTCATGAGAGGAGGACAGCAATTAATTTTAAAAAAAAAGGAATTATACTTGACTGGGGGGAGGGG
Organism: Chlorocebus sabaeus; assembly: GCF_047675955.1. Taxonomy (NCBI): domain Eukaryota; kingdom Metazoa; phylum Chordata; class Mammalia; order Primates; family Cercopithecidae; genus Chlorocebus; species Chlorocebus sabaeus. Next base: position 46,041,330 of record NC_132915.1, read on the forward strand.
AGAATCAATTCAACTCAAAGCAAAGGTTACCAAAACCTATGTGAAACATTTCCATTTCAAAATGTAAATGCTGAAACCAAATTGTCGGTTTAATCTATATAAAATACAGTAATAGACATTTGATTTTTTTCAAGTAATCTGATTTATTATCAATGTGCATATTCAAATTCCAATTTTGATGTTACTAGTGTGAAGTTATTAGAGTGAAACCCAGTAAAACTGAAGGAAGAATCAAGTGATGCCATGAGATTAAAATTACAGAGGTGAATTTCTATTTTAGTTCAAACAGATACACTTTTCTTCTTATATCAAGTTAATCAACACAGTGACACCAAAGTATCTTGGACCAATATTCTAAGGATGAACCGGGGCCTATGAAAAGAGGTCTGTGAAGTTGCACCTGCAGAACATGTAACCCTCTCCATGGTAATACATCTCCTGTGAAGACTTCTGCAACTTTGGGATACATCACTAAAAGAAGGATAAGCAATCTCATTTTATTTCTAAACAAGTTGCCAAGTTGTTATTATTATTATTATTATTATTATTATTATTATTATTGAGATGGAGTCTCACTCTGTTGCCCAGGCTGGAGTGCAGTGGCGTGGTTTCAGCTCACTGCAACCTCCACCTCCCGGGTTCAAGTGATTCTCCTGCCTCAGCCTCCTAAGTAGCTGGGACTACAGGCATGTGCCACCACACCCGGCTAATTTTTGCATTTTTAGGAGAGACAGGGTTTCAACATGTTGGCCAGGCTAGTCTCGAACCCCTGACCTCAGGTGATCTGCATATCTCAGCCTCCCAAAGTGCTAGGATTACAGGTGTAAGCCACCACGCCTGGCCCAAGTAATTTTATAATCTAAGTGTTCACTACTATGGTATAGTGATGCATCACATATTAGGAAATCAGAACATGCTACAAATACAACAGTGAAAACTATTTTATATGAAATTGTACCAGTACAAATAAGTGGAATCAGAACAATACAGAACCTGCTAATGAAAAAACGTCGTATCAGTAAGTTCACTGAAATTCAAAAAGTTGCAAAAAAAATCCCAAAGTTTTGTAGAAATGTTAATTTATTTTGGTGGGTACCATGTCAGTAGATCAAATCTGTGATAACCAGCAGTGATTTCCATTTTCCTTGAGCCAAAAGAAAACTTTACTGTGTCAAATGGCATTTAGAAATATGAGTTTTAAAGTTCTGTAAGTTACCTTTTAATTTCTAGAAAGCAAAATAGGTGAGATTTTTCTCATCAACTTCTGCTAAAAACAGGACATCCCAGCGCAAACAAGCATATGTTAATTTATTCTTCTCTGCAGGGATTCATTTGGAGCCAAGGGATTGGCTAAATCAACCCCCTCCTCAACGCACACATACAGGATGCACATGCAAGCAAAGGCAGTTAACAGACTCTAACCCTGAGTAAGGGAAAACCTCAGAGGCAAAGAGATGAGAAAGGACAAGATGTGTATGGACAAAAGAGAGAAGGAAGGAAAAGCAAAGAGATGGTATGGAAGGAAAACCAGACAGAGAGAAAAGCAAGCCACAGGAAGGGTGGGGTGAGAGAGAAAAAGAAATAAGAATGAGATGGGGAGGAGCAAAATGGAAAGAAGCAGAGAAAGAGTCAGTAGGGAAAGGGAGAGAAAAAGAAAAGGAAGACCGAAGGAAAAAAGGGATTGCTGGCAGAGAGGAGGAGCTGGAGCCCCACAACAAAACAGTGGATCAGGCAGCTGGCCTGAGATGCTAATTCAGCGCTTTAACAAATCAATGCCACTTGAAAAGCACAATGCGAGCCCTCACTGGGTAGATGTCAGGGGACCGAGAAAATGCATTCTCAAGTATTTCACATTAAGAGGGAATAATGTGTTAATTTATAACTCTTCACCCTATACACTTGGATTATCTATCTGTGTCAGCGATTTGACTTCTTAAATTTATCAAAAACGCACGCAAAGGGAGGCAGCTTCGGCTTCACCACTGGGAAATGGAGGTTTAGGGAAAGCCTGTCAGCCAGTCCTAGGTAGTTCTGCTGTTCTTTCCGCTTTCCTATTTGGGCTCAAGTGTTGGTGGGGGTGGCAGTAAGGAGGGAGCAAGGCACTGAAGGGGAGATGAAGGGAGGAGGGGAACTCCTGGTCCACTTACTAAAGCAACCAAAGAAAAGGCTTTCTCGGCCTGTGGTTGATTGCATTAGGTACCATCCGTCAAAAGTGACACAGAAGAGAAGGAATAACTTGAATCAGCAACCCAAGCTGCCATCGTCAGAATTTACTTTATGGAAACTTACTTAAGTCTCTCAGCACACCCAGCGGAAGAGGGCCTGCTGACAATTGGATTTTAATTAAACAGTACACTTGCAATGCCACCACAGTTCCACAGAGCTTATCAAAATAGGAAGGGAAGAGGGAGTTAAGCGGATTTTGTTTGGTTAGTTTTGAGACAGGGAGGAGAGATGTTAAAGAACTCAGATTCCAGCCCAGCATTTAGGAGCCTCATTAGAGGGACTATTTCTTTCTCAAGAAAAACCTATTTTATTAAACATCAAATTCCTGGAATTGTTTCTTAATTATTCCTTAACAAAATTTAGTTAACTTTTAATATAATGATTGCACAGTTTCTAACCTGTAGGAGAGACAGACTACGTTAGTAAGTTTTGTTGCCAAAATTAAAGTATTATCAGACTTAAATTTTCAAAGTGTAAGCATTGTCAACACACAAAGGCAAGTGCGTTAAAATTTTGGAATAAATAGAAGAGAGTACATTTCAAGAAAGTGTTTTAATTAAGATTACGCCTTCAAAGATATGTAGGGGAAAAGTGGTTATAGGTAAAAAGGGGAAAAAGGCCCAATTTTGAATAACTTCTAAGACTGCCCAGACTACACACAGCAGTATTCTAAACTGAGGGCATTTTTATTTGCTATATGTACAATTGCAACAGAAACAGACATTCTCTTATTTTCAAGACATTCATATGTAAATGAATGCTGATGAATGGAAATGAGATGCTAAACATGACGGGCAATGTTCAACATTTAGTTTAAAAAAAAAAAAGTTACTTCACTTGCTGAAGCTTGAATCTCTTCCCTCCCACACCTGGGCACAAAAAGAAATGAATGACAATGATAGACCTTCCACCAGTTTCTATTGGTTAAACAACACCTTATAAAGATACTCAAGACAGAAAACAAACATTCTTTCAGTATTAACGTTTTGCATCTTTCCAATGACATACATCACACTGAGTCCATTTTGAAAATAAATACTAGAGACTGAAATTACAGGTAAATAGCCAGAAACAGGCTGGGCGCGGTGGCTCAAGCCTGTAATCCCAGCACTTTGGGAGGCCGAGACAGGTGGATCACGAGGTCAGGAGATCGAGACCATCCTGGCTAACACGGTGAAACCCCATCTCTACTAAAAAATACAAAAAACTAGCCGGGTGAGGTGGCAGGCACCGGTAGTCCCAGCTACTCGGGAGGCTGAGGCAAGAGAATGGCGTAAACCCGGGAGGCGGAGCTTGCAGTGAGCTGAGATCCGGCCACTGCACCCCAGCCTGGGCGAGAGAGCAAGACTCCGTCTCAAAAAAAAAAAAAAAAAAAAAAGCCAGAAACATTACAGTGGCATTGAGCCAAAGGGCTAAAATATCCAAAACAGTGTGATTACTTAATGAACGTTATCTTACTTTCAAATGAGATAATTAATAAGGAATTTCTTGGTTCATGACCATATAGTACACTATTTTCCTTTTTCATAAAATCTGAGGAGACTGAACATACATTCTGAGCAGTGTGTTTGCAATGGGAATTTTATATATATGTACGTGTGCTTTTCAAGGGTCTCTATTTATGCCCTCAGAATAGGATTTGTCCTATCCCCAAGTTTTTGCATGAATTACCATTCCTGTCTGTCCCATCCAAGCTACCCCCACATAAACTATCTATTCTTATCATTATGGTACCATTAATCCCATTCTCCCCTCCCCCTCCCAACTCACCTAAGGGGTTAAAAGACTTCAGTACATTTGTGACTTGTCAGTGACATATAATACCCGGGTCCTTCATGCAATCAACTTTTACTTGACATGTATTTGCTCATCACAGGACCCGCATTACTACTGGGAAAATGAAGAAAAACCTAAATTAACACTTGACATTCAATATGGTCAAGTCCTTAATTGGCTGGGCTTCCTGAGAAAGCAATTTTCTATTCCCCAAACTGTTCGCGTGTCATGTGTGGAGTGCAGCTCTTGGCCATCACTGCTGTCCCTCGCTCCCTCTAATGAGAGCAGATGAATTAGTGCTACGTGACACGATTTGAGCAGGGCTTCCTCCTCCTCCCCTCCCCCCAATCTTTCTCCTATACCAGTGACAGCTGTGTGGCAAGGGGAAGAAAGAAAGAGAAATGCAAGAGCAAAGAATCCTGTAAAGGATGATCATTTTTTTAAATGAACCTTAAATGTCTTGTTGAAACTACAGAACAACAGGGTCATTTAATTGTGGAAGTGGGGAAGGGGGGTTGTTACAAAGATCAGGGGAATTATCTGGCTATGGTTGATTTGGGTTGTATTAACTTCCAGCATGTTTCTTCCATTCCTGGCTAGTTGCAGTATTAGACTGCACTGCTCTAATTAAAACGGAATTTACATCCACTTAAAAAGTTTTTGAAAGGTCTGGAGAATGGGGCAACTAGGAAAAAAAGAGAACAGAATGAAGTGATTATTGTTCTAAGATAAATATACCTCTAAGTTAGCGAAAGTCCTTTCAACAATCACTTAGGTCAGGAGAAACCTACAGCACAAAACTATAGTGATACTTTGTTTTCAAATATTGTTCGATGTCTGAGCTTAATGCAAACTATTCTATCCTAACTCATTTTGTTTTGTTTCCATTGATTGCTGAATTACTGAAATGAAAAATTACTTGATCACTGATTTCATTCTATTATTCTGGAGAAAAGGAATATATTCTACTTCAGATGTGCTTGTCTAGCTCAGTAAGAAATAATGAATCCATGCATGAAAGGAAGGCAGGAGAGAGTCTGCTTTATTCAAAAATACTAAAAGGTAAATAAAAGGTATTTATCTGAGTCTTCACTTACTCATTTTGAGACCAAAGAAGTAGTGATTTTAAATCCCTAATCGCTCACCCAATCTGATTAGGACAAAACAGAACTATAGGATAGAAGAGCATGTGGCAAATCATTTAGGAGTGTAATTAGTACAAAATACATGCATAAGTGAAAATAACTAGTGGAAGTCACAAACACCTTATTTGGATCATTACTCAGTTTTATTTAGGTGAGAACCAAGACAAAAATGTTACCTGCCTACAAAAAATTATATCAAGGCTGCACTGTGGTGTCACAAAATCAGTTTACACACGCAAAACACAAAAGTATTTCAAGTATAGCTCCCCTGCTTCAAGTAGCATGATCACTTGTTAATTGTTCTTCTATAATTCTGAATATAATTTAAGCAGTAATAAATACTGAATATAATTTCAGTAAGCAAATTGTGAGTAGATTTAAAGATATAAAAAGATGGTGAAATCCATTTTTACACTACGTGTAAAGTTATAACCTGAAGTCAAAAATGTTATTTCCACATTTTATAGTTGTGGGAAATAACGGGAAAGGTAATGAAGCTTTATAAGATTTTTTCCAAAAAAGAGCAATTCATAACATCTTAGAGTACTACTGCACTAACAGAAGACAAAATGTAAATAAAACTGTTTTTGAACACCTTGAATTTTCAAACTTGTTGGAACATGATTAGTTTCAGACAACAGAAACACTAAAAGATGAGTATAAATTTTAGAAGTATTTTCATGGAAGCAAAACAACACAACGGACACACATACTGCACAGACTATCTCTTCTGAGGCCAAAGCAGTGATATTTCACTATCATTAAGATTCCTTTTGAAAATACACTTGAGACAGCTTGTGAATGGGCATTTTATCAGATGTTTAAAAGAAATAAACAGATAATTTGGTATTCTGGAAAAGTAGCTCAGTCTAATACATCCAGTTAACTGCTACAGTAGCATTATCATCACTGAGCAACAAAGGGCAGTGTATTCTGCCAATAGCTTTAGAGTGACCTTTGCAATGCTGACTAGTCCGTCAAATTCCATCTCTGAGATGCAAGGCATAGACAGGGATGGTTTATTAACTGAGGTAGGAACTAAAGACTAGGAGGCTCCAAAAGGGTAGGCGTTTCACATTCAGGAAATGGGGAATTCCTTTCCCTAAGAAGAGAAGCAGTGTACCTAAGATCAGGCTGAGCAGGCCCATGGTCTTCCCCGTGGAGGCTTCCATGGCGGGAAATTCTCATGTACTAGGACAGCATTAGCAATTTCACATGTTTCACATGTTCCTTTTCTCCCCAGCTACATTTTTTTAAGGACTGCAATGGAAACCCAGGTGGAAATGAGTAAAATGGGATCAATGTCTTGAGCTCTAGGAATAAAGCTGCAAAGGGATATTGACAGTCATAGACCTTTAAACAAACTGTGACCGATACTACTTTAATTTGGAGGTAGTTTCCAACCATCGCCAACAGGATAAATCTACAGAACTCAAGGGCGCAGAAACAATGGGTAAGAAAAATGACTGTACTGAACTGGGAAATTTTCAAGGATAATCTGTAGAAAACCAGCCTAGGAAAAGACACTTTTGTTTTTCAAGAAAGTTAACTGTGACTATGGCAAAGTGACATGCTTAAACTTGATATTCTCTTAGGGATGTGCAGGCTTTGAAGCTCGTAATAAACTTGAAATGGCTCTGTGGAATGTTAAGGCTTAATGTAGATGGTTGGTGCCACTGTCACGCCTATACAAAAGTATGTCAACTTAGAAATAACTGCACTAACAGCTCCAGGGTATTTAGAATGGAAGACATCCCCCACGACCCTTTTTTTTTTTATTATTAAGAATTTTACTTTGAACCATAAGAATAAGCTGTATTAAGTTTCCAACCTAGTTAGTGCAGCTAAAATTAAAATACTTACTCAGTTTTGGCTGGGCGTGGTGCCCTCCTGCTTCTAATCCCAGCACTTTGGGAGGCCGAGGTAGGCAGATCGCTTGAGCTCAGGAGTTCGAGCCCAGCCTGGGCAATATGGCAAAACTCTTATCTACACAAAAAATACAAAAATCACCTAGGCATGGTGGTGTGTATCTATATTCCAGGTACTCAGGAGACTGAGGTAAGGGGATTGCTTGCCCCTGGGCGGCAGAGGTGGAGGCTGGCCATGAGCCCAGATCTTACCACTGTGCTCCGGCCTGGGCCACAGAACCACACCTTGTCTCCCCCCAACCACCAAAAAAATAATTTCAGTTTACTTTAGAAAGGCAGAATGTCTGCCACCCACTTCGTCTGTGTTACCTTTACATTACACCATTCTTAAAAAGTTTAAACACGGCAGAGGAGAGAAATGAATGCTTTGAAATAGATTTATTGTGCTATCTAGCAAAGATAAAGCACAAACGTTATTTCATAAAAATTAACAGCATCTAAAGGGGTATATTCTTTTATCCTCCATTCTTCGCTACCTCTTTTACTTCAGTGCTACCCAGTAGATATTTTATCTAATTCCCAGTTGAAAGGTTTCTGAAAACATTAAGTCACAGCTGTGTTGACGCTGAACTTCTTGAACATGGCATACCAACATCATTCTGACACATTTATAGATGTTTCCTTACAAGCTGCACCAGCACTTGATTTGAAATACCTGACTTACTCTAACACAAACTGTTAATCTCTGGTCTTTTCTCCAGTTCAGTTCTTCTCTACAGTTCTGGAAACAAACCAACAACTTGCTATGTTTACAACAGAAAGGGCTCCCTTCTGATTGGCTTCTGACACCGTTCAGTGATGCTGTTCATCAGGACCCTAGAAAGATCCTAGATATACCTAGGCCCCATGTGCAGATCATTTTAACAAGATGTTCTTGTTTCCTTTTCCCACGAAAATCAATAACAGGATGACCTTCAATTTGAAATTCAAACCAATTAATTACCTGTTCTGTTGAAAATGTTGATATCTGATTTGCCTGGAGAATTTCAATTATGAATAGATTATTTCTTTTAAAGTGCCCCTTCAAAAAATATAGACAGTCATTTTAAACCTCATCTTATATAATATAAATAATGTTTTCTTGAAGCAGGTATAAAATATTGGCCTTGCACGAATTAGTAGAGGGAAGTTTTCCCCCGGTGGTCCATCTCCTCCTTGTGACATCATAATCAATTGCTTGGTAAATTATAGCAATCCCACAAAGATTCAGGGCCAAGAATCTACCGCTTTAAGGTGAGATGAAAAGCTTTTTATAGTTGAATTCAGCTTTTCATCTACATCAATTACTTACACAAATCATGAGATTATTTTCAGAATTCAGAAATCTTTTATTATTTTAAAATCCTTACGTGTCTACTTTTATTTAAATTTTTTTGACTATTTTTTTGTTTTGCCCACACAGTTGATTTTTCTTTAAATGTGGGTCATAAGGAGAAAAGTTATACATCAAAACTATCAACACCAGAAATATATTTACTAAACTTTTTTTTCTAATTACAGGGGAAAAAATGAAGAATTTGGTTCATCCCAGTGGGGAATTCCCAAGATGAATGATCACATGCAATGAAACTATTATCTTCGTCCATTAAAATATTATCTAAAACAGAGGTTTCTATCTGGCAGCCAGAGGGCTGAATATAGCCTGCAGATGAGTTTTGTTTGGACCACACAGTTTTTAAAATATTTGAATAGGTTGCCAAGATTTCAAAATCAGGAGATTTCACATAAAAATCTGGATTTCTGGCTTATCATTACAAAGCAGCAGCAGTGGATCTGGCAAACTGGGCCTACATTCCCACCTGGCAACAATTGGCTGGAAACAAGGAGCAGCTACCTCACTGTGGTCGAGACATGAGCTTTCTGGCCCACCACAGTCCCCACTAGACTCACTGTACTTGTTTAATTTTTGTTACCTCCACATGGCCCTTTTAGGCAACTCCCACTCCTTAAAATGTCATACTACTCTAGAGTTTGTGGGGAAAAAAAAAAGAGGATGTTCTCAGAACAGAGATTTTAAAATATGTATTTCACAAGTTTACGGAATATAAGACAATGGGTAGCAAGTTTCACTTCAATGAAACATTCGTGCAAACCAAAGGAAACTCATTTTCATAATTAAACATTTTTTAAAATAGTAAATCCAGAACTGATGACCTAGCCTTACAGAGTGGTTCAACGATCTTCACATTGGTTTTCAACCAGCCACCTATTTCTCTGAAGCCCAAAATAGATGCTCATGTCAAAGTATTACTCAGATTTTGTTCCTTACATGTTAACACTTCCACACTTCCTTTCTAGAGCTATCATGTACTTAAGTGAAAAATGTACCGTAATATGAAAATAGGACATGTCTTCAAGGTAAATTTTAAAAGTCAACATTTAAGATGCATGAATATTATCACAGCAAATATTCATCTTTACTGACTCCACATGTATGCTACCATCTGACATTTATACTTACATTAAAGAGACATTATTATGGGTTCAAATGACCCAAAAAGTCATGGCATATTTCTTTACAAATGATTATTACCTAAAAGCAGATGTCTATGACACAGTCACCATGCACTTCTTTATATCTACTTTTTTTTAATGAAAGCAATTGCAAGGAGAATATCTTTTACATCTCATTATTCCCAATCAATCACAGCGACACAGCATTTCTACCTATTAATGGATTTTAAAAACAAATTAAAAATACCCTATTTAGCAGGGGGAAGAAACGGCCTTTTCATTTCATCCAACTATATTAAAAACAGGCTATCTCTGATGTATTACTACAATACAGAAATGCTTACATATCATGCAAATTGTAGTAAGTAGGCTATGACCAGTCATATGCCAACTAATTTAGATTAACTGTGGTATAGTGTTTTTACATTATGTTTCATCACTGGACCACATGCTTGAAAGATTATTTTTTAAGGTGTTTCCTTCAGAAAAGTATTTTTCTTCCATTTTTACCTAAAGAATGTAATCCCTGAACATATGCCAAATTTACTTCACAATCGGACTTTAATCCCCAAATTCTCTTGATTCTTAGCAACTTGCACAACTTTAAGTAAACAGTTCACAAAATCATAATGATCATACTGTAGCATTCCTTAACTCCTTGGTGAACAGAAAAAAAGAAAATACCGTACACATGAACTCCATAAAGGTAGTCTTAGGCCTGAATGACAGTATATTTCTTATGGGAAACATTTTTCCTTAATTTCCATTGTGATTGAAATTTGAGCAATTAGAAATAGACACCTGGAACGCAGTTGTTAATTTATCTCTCCCCACCCCTTTCACACTTTTCTTCAAACCATTTCTTAGGATGCATCTTAAAGATATGATCTTATAGGATGGCTTGCATAGAAAGGGCATTGAACCAGTGTTCACATTCCTTTCTTTAAAATGCCTTGTTGTAATCCAAGACTAAACTTTCTTTCTTTTTATAAGTGTATAGCTTTAGGGGGAAAAAAAAAAATGGAAATTTCTCAAATAATTACTGAGTAAAATGATTTAAAAAAAAAACAAAAATTAAAACACACATTCTAGGAAAAGCATATATTTCATTACATTCATGTTGATTTGCCTTTTATACCATCTCAGAAAGGGAATTTTATGAAATACAAAATTCCCTCCCATGATGACCAAAGCTTTCACATCATGGCAGCTGACTGCAAATATGTAAAGCAGTTCTGGAAGACTCACAATTTACATATTTTTGTTTGTACTTTATTGTTTTAAGATGAAAAATAAAGTATGAGATAATGGATGTTTTAGTTAATCTGTGTTTTATGGAGAGAAAAGTATTACTGTCACTTAACTCCTTCTATTAATCATTGCTTTCTAGAAAAGAATATCTCAAAGTAGGCTTATACTGAAGCTCATTTCGGCATTCTGCAGTTGTAAAAAAAATTTAAAAGATCAAAAGTACAAGACTGCTGGCACATACAGGAACAGTGATTATCAGAATACTCAGAAGGCAAGCAGCAGTTGGTTTATGAAGAAATTATTTAAAATAACTATTTACACAAGTTAAAACAACCAACTTCTCACTTTTACTAAAAGGATGTTTTCAATATAAAGAATATCCAAGCTTTTCTGGTCATGAGAAAACCTGGAATATATTATACACGCATGAATGTGGCCCGGGATGCAGGATATGGGATGTGCTTCCTATCAACAGATTAACACTTCATTTTCATTACTCTAATCTCACCACAGGCTGTGAACACTCTCTTTTTCTTATTTGAACAACAATGGTGCATAAAAAACCAAGCTGACAAGCAGGCGGGGTTCATTAAATGCACAAGGCCCTTATTCCCATAACACATCTCACCTGTATGAGGCCAGTTTTCTGGCTTCCTGGCTGGCTACTGAAACAAGCTCTCCCAGATGTTGGACTTTGAATTCTTCTTATCCCTTCCTACTTACATTATAATAAATGACAAAAATAAAGTAAAAATGAAAAAACCCTTCTCCACAATGAGCAATACTTAGTAATAACAGGACTGGTAATATATTTTAAGCTCTATTCAGTCCCATGATTACTTTCCAAAGTTGTCCAAGAGAACAAAGAAAAGTGGCTAGAAAGGGAAATTATGAGACATCTGAAATTTGAGTCAGAGAGAATCATCCTGGTGTCTCTATCCTAGCGTAATTCTAATTTATTGGAAGTAAGCTGTAGTCTCCCACTTGTTGAAAATGGCTATTCACAAAATAAGAAACAATCATGCTATTTTCCAATGAATGACACTGAGTTTCACGAAAAAGCTATAGTCAAGAAAGAAAAAAGGCTATATAGCATAGTATAAGGAATAATTACAAGATTCTTAGGATGGGGAATGCCTCTTTGGGGAAAGCCATCCATACACACTCATTGCCTCTGAGGCAGCCATTAGCAAATCCTCAACCTACATAGAATTAAATCACCTAATTGTCACCGCCAACCAATGAAGCAGGCATACACTTTCTGCATGTCTACACATTACATATAAATGCACTACCGTAATGTGGCAATATGGGATTTTTAGTACTTCCCAGAGCAAGACAATAAGTCCTTCCACAAAGTTCACAGCCAGACTTTGGTTTTGGTTTTTTCTGGTACTCTAATATTTATATCTAAAAAAGAAAGACTAAAAGAAAAGCAATATTAAACAGCAGCTAACCTCGCTGACCTCAAGTTAGGTTCTGGCATGAGGTCAACAAAGAGAATGTTTGCAGGCATTCTCACTCAGGGACACTCTCACGAATATGCTCAGTGTATAATTACACCCCATATCTTGCAGGTGACATCCCAGCCAAGTCCACTGAGCTCCAGCACTGGCAGAGGGCACAGTAGTGGGCAGCTTTCTTTATCTATGCCTGATCAGGTGTCCCAAATAGCCACCCTAATGATTTAAACCAATGAAATCCTTCTTGATTTAAATGTTAATGGAAAGGGAAAAAAAAATTATTAAATCCTTCTAATGGAGATTCTCATTTTAATATTAGTTTTGTTATTATGTTAAGCCAGCTAAAAGCAATTATTTGTTGCCATGTAAAACATTCACTAACCTGCTATCTTTCTTTTCAGACACCCAGTTCAGGCACTCCGATCATAAAATGTGAGTTCTGAAGAACTGTCTAGAGAACCAGTAGCCACTAAAGGACACCTTAACAAAGTTGAAAAATTCATGACAGTCTCAAAAACGCACAGCAGGTACAATACTGAAAGCTATGTCTTTCCCATACAGAATATGTTTCAGTCTTGTCAATTTTAACAATCTCTATGCCTTGTGAGACAATGGGTTAAAATTTATTAAATACAAAACAGGAGTGAATCCTCCTCATGTGTTATGTATACTGCATGCTTTAAATTTTAATTTCATAATACCATCCATTAATACTGGCCCTATCATCATTTCAATTCCTTTTTTAAATGTTTCCGTTAACTCTTATTAGCTGCAGTTTGTCTGAAAGAGTCATCCCTCCAACCTACTGCACTGCCCTTGGTATCTTTTCCTTCTTCTAGGGAAATAAGCTCGTGTAGAAGTCTAACTGCATAAAATAATAAATCCAAAAATTACGTTTTTAAAAGAAGAAAAAAGAAAAGCAAAATCTCTCTTCATCTAAGTACTTTCTTATACAGGCTAAGGATCAAATTGAGCTGCCTTTCAGCACCTCTGAATGATAAGCCGGGGCCCCTGGTTACACATTTTTATCATGCCCTTACTTAAAGAACCCTTCTACAGCAACACTCGGGACAGTCCTGTCAGCACTCACAGAGGACCACACCTGAGGGTGGCACCTCTCTCTCATTCCTCTGCTAGAATGATGTATTGGCAAAAGGGTATTTATTCAATTACTTCTGCGTTTCAGGTGCATTTTGATTCTCTTCTATTAGGGCAAAAAGGGCCAGTGAAAGTAAGGAGGAATTCAGAATAACAGAGATGAGAAGAAAAGAGAATAAAGTGAGAAAAAAACTACCTCTATGAGAAAGGAAATAGGAACAGAATAACCTTGTATTTAGGTCATTAAGCAAATTTCTGCCAACCAAATAGGAATGAGATTTATAAATCAACACCACTCAATGACACATAAACCCTAAAGACAGTAGCGAAATAACATTACACTTCAAAAGTATTGAGTAAATAAGACGTCAGATATGCTCAAGAGAATCAGTTGTTTCAATGAGTAACTTCCTACTGTTCAAGATTATTTTCATTTTCTTTACAGAGAGAAATGAAAAACTGATGGGCTTAATTAAAGAAAAACAAAAGGATATTATTTTGTTGTTAAAGGATCAATTCTTTTTTTTAATTGGAATGATGATTAATAAGCTGAGAATCTGGTTCCTAAACTAGCCAGTTTGAGTAATGTGTTGTTTTTCCACAAGCATTTCCATTAAAGAAAGCTCTGTGAATGAAGAAAACATACAGAGATTCCTCTCTTCCCCTGATCTCTGCACTTTGTGGCATGAAATGCTACATACAGCATTTGAACAGAATGACACTGCACACTGTCTTCACCCAAATGAACTCCAGTCATAAATTTTTCACCTGAGGGTTTGAATGCACACTGTGAAATCTGCGAGGCTTCCTACAGGGGAATGTACAAATTAAAAAATAATCAATACTTTTATTTTTCCTATTCGTTAAACTTTCTTTAAACCTGGGGAGGAAGATGGCAGTACAGGTCAGGCTCAATGAGGAGGAAATGTGGAGACCCTGGATGTCATGGCCCCAGACATCATTTCTGGGATGTCATCTGCACATTTTAAAACTTCTTAGACCTTGAGCTGCTTAGCAGATTTTTTTTCATCATATTTTTCCTACATCTTTACTAGTTTTTCTTATAGGAAAACATTCCCTCTATTACCCAATGTTTTGTTTCTATATGAGGATATAAAGGCTGTTGTTCCTGAATTATGTCTCTTTTCCTTTATTTCTCTAAAGCTTAAAAATAAATGTCAGAGTTTCTTGAAAGGGTCTTTGACTCCCTTTCTCCCTGTCTCTGGGATCTTTCAGTAGATGAAGATCGCCCAGCAATATGTAGAAGCCAGTTGCTTTTCTGGAAATAAAAAATGGCATGAGCTTTGGCAGACAGTAGCGAGATCCAGCATTTCCTAGGACCCCCAATCTTCTGACCAAGGCCTGGAGAAGGGTGGTCACTGAGCCGCACCATAAACAGACCACAAAAGCGTACCACCAAAGGTACAAGAGGATTTTCAAACGGCGAATTATTTCTACACACATAACAAACCAGGCTCCAAACCTCACGTGAAAGGAAATCTTGGAACCATTGTATTCCATGTTTTTTGGACAACAACAAGCAGGGAATCCCACAAAAATTTCTTTCACTGAAAAAGTCAACCCACCCGATTCACTCTGTTTTTTTCCTACAACCACAAAGTTCTCTGGCAGCACTCTTTGGGGAAAAAGGAGTTAATTCCTAGATTGATTCAAAGACCATGGTTCAAATTATGGACACAAGGTAAAAGCAAATTCCAATTTCTTTTCCTCTTTCCTTTTGATATATGTGCTAATCTAGAGTGCCAAGTTCAGAAAATACCTCTTGAGCTGCACAGAATCATTAGCTATTCACGTTTATAAAGGAAAATCCTCTCAAAAGCTTTGCAGATAGATAACGGCAGACACCCAATGCCACTTTCTTTGAGTGTGTGTAAGGCATACAAGGTAGAGAGAGGGAGGCACTAGAATTTGTGTTTTTCATTCAAGTGGATGACGCCAGCTCACTATCTGTAACGGACTGTTCCTTTGGAATCAGCTCCCTGTGTCACAACGACCTGGCAAACTTGAATGCTTTCACTATCACTGGAGTCCTTGCAATCCTGCTTTGGTTGTGACCCATTTGCTTCAGCCCCAACTTCTCAGAGATGCCTTACTCAGCATCTAATTAGTTAGGGAGGATTTGCCGCGGCTCTTAACCCTGACATGGGAGTGGGAGGATGTGCTGCTGTGGTAGCCCAAATCTGTCCTGTCACTGCATTAATCAGATTTCCATAGAGCTATGCATGAATAATTGGATTTATCAGTGAATGTGAATATATACTCATAAATATAATTATAAAAAATACCTACAATTATAGATAAGATATCTGCACCTTAGAGGGATTTATTTTTCAACTGCGGTTACTTGGCTCACCTTAGCAAAAGGCTTTACAAATTACACAAACATAATGGACCTGTTTGCAGATGACAGAAAGGTGAGAAAATTAAATAATTTCAAAATGATCACCTACTGTGTTCAAATTCATTTAAATGAATCATGTTGAAAATAAACTTCAAATTTGTGCACAGATTTTTAACATATACAAAATACGTATCTGAGAATGTTTGTGCATGCTTTATCTGCATTGCTTACATGTACATAGAATACCACATACATAAACTATTACTTTCCCACTGCATTACAAATGAGACAGTATCTCTTATGTTCCGTCTGCATGTTATCTACAGACCTTCAAAGTTTAGGACAAAACCAAGCACCTATCTCTATCCTACAATTTGTATCTTAACAAATACAAATACCCAAATATTCCTACTTTAGTGTTATGTTATCAGAAAATATACTGAGAATTATATTTGAATATATGTCTATAATTCAAATATAACATTACCACTCAAATTAAGAGGGGCCTAAATTGGAGGTAGTAGCCTAGTAATTCAACAGGCTAAAACTGCATGTCTCTTAATATAATATAAATATTTATTTCAGCATTAAGACCACAAGTTTAGTCAATTTAATCCTTTTTCAGTAAGACAAGATCATCCAAACACATTAACTGTAAGGAAGGGAGTAAAAAGGAGAAAACTGCAGAAAGCAAGCTAGGGATGGATGACGCCTGGCAATGAAAGTCGTTTTCAAAGACCATTAACTATCAACTGCTTTACTCAGGACTTTGATTAAATAAGAATATACATCCTATGTAAAAAGGGATATCTATTTGAGTGGGACAGAGTTTGGAATAAAAATGTGTTGTATGAACTATAAAGAAGACCCAAACCACTATGTACAATTAGGCATCTGACTCGTAATACTATATATATGCCTTTTAAATGACTAGTGAATAAATACTCAGAAAAATTGGGGGTAGGAACAAAACCATTTTCATTTAAAAATATAGATTCCAGAAACTGAGATTGGTGGCCTATATGAATAGAAAAAAAAATTCTTGAAGAAAATTCATATTGAGCACTCTTTTAAATGGATTCTAGCAATGTTATTATACATTTCTTATAATATATTTTATTTATCATTTCTCTGAAAGGTGCTAGATTTTTATATTAGTAAGAAAGTTTGCTTTTACTCTGTCATATCTCTGGTGAGCAGACGCTCTGGTATTAATGTAAATCGTTGATTTAATTTTTAGCTTTCTTGGTTTGCCCCTCACCTATCTAGAAAATGATTTCTCTGGTGATAACTAACACATCATGCTAATGAGAGAATCTAATGCACAATAGAAAAATGTCACTACTAATAATATTTGCATGAAGTTAAATAAAGCAACTGTAAGAGAATGTCAGACAGTTGTTCTTTAATAAGACACAGTTTCACAATGAAATTATGTTGTTAATTTTGTTACATCATCGGGTGAATCCTAAATTACTACATAATGATGCACAGAGTCATTTATAATTCTAACTTAGTATTTCATTCAAGTATGAAAAAAGACCTTATTAAGGGATCTACATTTTATTTGAAACAGGTTAAATATACCTCGTCAATAACAAAAGGTAAATGTCTCTAGTAACACATTAAATGTGGGCTATAGCTGTTTACCTGTATGGTTTCCTTTCTGAAAAGATTTTTAAATAGACTGGACTATTACATCCCTTGAGATAGCTACAAGAATTTTATTTACTATTCTCTCAAATGCATAGAATATTTATACAAATAGAAAAATTGCATCAAGTGTGATTTTAAAAAAAAAACTTCAAAAAGCAAGCCTTATTTTTTGCTTTTAACAGTACCTTGTGAAACTAAAATAGGCAAAATAAGGTTCATTCTCCACCTGTCACTGATCAAACTGATCCAAAGAAGAACTCCCTTTACACAAGTGTCATACCCTTTAAGGTTCTTAAATATTCAGCCATATACATAGAAATAATTTGAGAAAATCATACTTCAATATAGAAGAAAAAATGTACAGGCACAGGAAACTGCAGTCAAATAGTCTTAACTTGAACTTTAGGGGCACATACTTAATGCCACTAAATCTAAATTGGCTTCAGACTATGATGTTTGTTACTATTAGACAGAATGAAAGATATACATTTAAGCAGATCCAACTTTGTTCATATGAAACAAAAGACAAAGATTTTTGTATCCCTACTTCCCAGTTTACTTATAGAACACATAAAACCAGATTATTAAATTTCAGTATTCATGAGACATTTCCCACAAGTTTTTCTGTAGTTAAGTACTGGTGGTAAATTATCTGTAACTCAGTTTTGAAAGCTTTTATTAGCAGCCCTACTAGTCAGACTTTTCAAATGTCTAAATAATCAGGAAAATATTAGTTTTTATACTATTAAAGAAAACTTTATAAGAAATATAACCCAATAAATTTTATTCATTTCATAAGCTAAGTAAATATTACTTAGAAATAAAATAATCATAATCTAGAGAAACCTCTTTATGATGCCTCAGAAATGAGATATACAGAATTCTACATATTTGATTAAATTGGAAAAACTTTTACCTGTAACAAAAGCTGGCTTAACTGTATATATTGAAAGTAATATTCATTGAAATGGCTGGCTTCAAGAGATATCAGAGATATAATTTCAGTAAGTCTCTCTCTCTCACACACACACACACACGTGCTGAATCAGCATTGCTGATGAATTATAGGTAAGAAAAACAAACATATTAAATATGAACAGCACACATACTTTCACTTACATAGTTTGAACTTAAGTTTATGTAATATTTATACAAACTAAAATGTCATCTTGAAAAGAAAAAACATGTAAGCTCATATCCTCTCTTACATACTTTCCAAAAATGCACAAGAGGCAAACATTTAGTGACCATGATAGAAAAAGGTGAGTTGGGGGGGTAGGAGTGATTGCTAACTACATCAAAACCAAAAAATAAACATATTTAAAACTGTGATTTCTCTCCCTTTGTTGTACTACTTTATTTCATAAATAGCATAATATTATATACTTTTAATAGCATCAATTAAGCATAAATTAGTTCCCTACATTTCTGTTCTCTCCATATAGTCACTGATGCTCACCATTACACATATATGCACACACAGGTACACACAAAATATCCACACAGATAGCTGGATCAAAGATATCATAAATTTTCCTAATTCTGACCCGTCATTTATTTGTTTTTTAGCTAAAATGTTTTCCATGACAAAATCTCCTTAGATTCAAATCTACTTGGAAATGGGCTAGTGCCAAATAAGCAATCTAACACCATCTATGTGGCTCAATAGCCATTTATCAATTGATCATTATCTCTATCTGGTTTTATTAACTCTTTTCTAGCTAGAGGGAGACCTAAGCCAATGTTCCCTTCTCTCACACACACACACACACACACACACACACACACACACACGGCCTCCACTAACTCAAGGAAAACCCTGAAGGTGACATCTAATTTTAAAAGTGAGGCACAAGTTATTTGGTACTAAGGTTAGCGAAAACACTCTGCATTCCAGCTATGAGAAAGCCACCCAGGCAGGAATGCGTCGCAGAAAACACCTCTCATAGCACTCTGTAGTGACAAGGAGCATCTCTATGTGGAAATGAACTTTTCACTTGAAAGAATGGGAAATTGCACATGAAGAGTTACTTATTGGGTTTATGTTGATTGCATTTAAATCCCAGCTTACTGTATCAGCAGTAATCAGGGTCCCTCTACAGGATATGTCAAAATACACCTTATTCAAATGCACTTATCCCATCTAGAATTGTGTGCTAAAACTGTTCTCTAGCTAAATGCTACAAAACCCTGGTTGTAGGTATTATCTCTTGCAAATGTATTTCTAAACTTGTAGCAGTTTATAGCCTAGCAAATTGTTTTTTTTATTATCAACAACTTTAAATATCTAACTGAAAGTATTTAATTTTCGTGAACTCGTACAAAGGGTTTTGTTTTTTTTTTAAAAAAAAGAAAGCAGTTGCAGTATTTTTTTTCCTCATGAGTGGCACAATATTTCTTAACCACCATCAACTTAAAATCCAAGTATACTTGTCAATAGTACTTTCGTGCTGTGTGGATAATATCAAACTAACTTGCTTTGTGTGGGCTTGGTGTAGGCTTTGGAAAAGCAAGACGTGTCTAGGAGGGAGGCACCAGGGAACTTCCCTCCCTCACTTGAGCACAATCCAAGATGAAAGTTTCTGGGTTGTGTCCCCTTCGCTTCCTCTCACCCTCGCTCCCCCGCGGAGCCAAGGAGCCAGCAATTGTGCAAGAGAAGCCCGGCGCACAGGGCGCGTATCACGGAGCGCATGGTACGAGCCGCCGGCTCCAGTGATTAATTATCAGTAACCGATGGCCTCGCGCTACCACGTCGGCTTTCCCAGCAGAGCCAGAAAGCCGAACGCCTCCAGCGCGGCCGGGACGGAGGAGCGGCTCTGGGGAAGACGCCGAGGCTGCGCCCGAGTGAGTGCGCCGGCGGGCGGGCGGGCGGGAGAGCGGGCCGGAGCCGGCGAAGGGAACGCAAGGGCGGGCGCAGAGGGCTGGCTGGCGAGGAGGAGCGGAGCAGAGGAGCGAGGAGCAAGGACCGAGCAGCACAGCCCGCCACGCACGCCGACTCCTCCAGCAACCCTCGGCGCTGGCAGCCAAGCCTGCACAGCCTCCTCTCTCTTCTCAGGTCTGAACGAAGGTGCCTCCAGCCACATGAAGTCAGTAGGGCTGTTCTGAGGGGCCCCTAGATTTTATTACTGTTTTTTAGGTTGCAGAACCTACTCCGAGAGAGCAGACACTTTGGACGAAGTGATTCATATTGATAGAAAGATATGTTTGTTGGGTGGTGGCTTTTTTCATTCTTAACAGAAAACAAAGAAATAAATTAAGTCTTCCCCTGACCCAGGCTGTACTGTGAAACTTTTCAAAAATGTCTCTGCTTTCTTTTACTTCAGTATCCTTTCCCCTTTTTCTTTTAAGACGCCCTTAGGGAAACCATGAAGTAACCCTGCACATTCCAGTAACACAGTTATGACAAAACAGAGCCTAACTAGGAAGTGACCGCATTTTTAAAAATATTTAGAAAGAAAAACACCAGAAACAAAAGTGCCCATAACAATTCAAGGTTTCTTAAAAATAAAAAAATAAAAAGAAAGAAAGAAAGAAAGAAACTTACCTGTTGGGACATTCTGAATAAGAGGTTAGTATCAGCGTTTTGCCATGTCCCCATGAACCCTGGTTCAGCCGTAGTCGTTCTGGTTCCGAACTGCATGGAGTTGTCAGTACAGGAGTCTCTTAAAGTCAAGTCTCTTGCCCTCCTTGGCTCTCTGTCTCTCTGTGTGTCTCTTTCTCTCACATCCACTTCTGCCTCTTCTGACTGAAAAGTGAAGGTGGATTTTTTGAGCCTCTTGGCAGCCAGTAGCAGGAGTGTAGTGTAGTTAAGAAGCTGGCTGAACTGTGCATTTCATTTGGGAAGGGGGAGATTTGGGGGAGGGAGGGGGTCAGAGCTTCTTTCGCACCTTCTGCACAGATATCCCTATCATTTATGCATAGATTGTGACTCCCCAAGCTTGCCTTTGCTTAGTTTAACAGCTGCCTGTCAGGTGTGCAGGCAGCACTGGAGACCCAACCATCAGCTTCAAACTCTCAGCCACTGCATGTCATTGGATAGCAGAGCTAAGAGTCAACTGCACTGTTCCACTGTCAGGCACCAAATGACACCCTGCACTAACCCCTCTCCAGATATACAGATAGATACACACTTATGCACACTCCAGGCAGCACCACAATCACGGTGCACGGGGCGAGGAGAAGCTAGGGCCCTTCCCCGGGAATTTTTCTCAACAATGCTTTCCGATATAACACATAATATCTGACACCAGTCTTTGCTTTAACATACACCAGTCTTTGCTTTAACATTTGTAAAACTGTGATACGTAAATATTTTTTTAATTACACTGAAGAAAGTAAAATATTCAGCTGTAAGAGAATGTAAAGTTGGCTCAGTTATGGTCTAAATGTTAGCTCCTGAAAGTCGTATCGTATGTGCTTGGCTATTTATAACCATATAGAAACTCCTAAATAACATACAGAGAGATGTGACCTTATACTCTGAAGAGTAAGTAAATAAGCCTAGCAGTTTTTATAACATAGAAGATGCACAATAAACATCTGCCAAATATAAACATATACTATTTAATATCTAGTACCTGAGGCTATTAATTACTAAACTGGATGTTAAGTAATGAGAAACTGAATGGCAAAGGAAAAAAGTATACCTTTTCTTAAAGCTCAAAAGTAGAAAAAAAATCCATTGTTAAAGTTCCTAGATGAAGCATCTGCAATATCCTTTCAAATCATAAGAAAAGAAAAAGATAAACAAAAAAAGCCTGTCCCATTTCAGGCAAAAAGTCAATATAAAAACTCCATTTTTTATTCAAGATCTCTGTGGAAAATTCTATAACATTTTCCTGCCTGATGAAATATACTCTTGATAACATGTCATATTTTTAATTAAACAAGTCTTAGAACTATTCACCTATTTATTAGATAGTGTTTGTCTGCCTTATTTATGGAAAAGCAGCACTGAACAAAACGCTCTGTACATAAACAGTAACTTCAAAACGGAAAGCTAAATTCATGCCATCTCATAAAAGTAGTCAACAGGAAAAAGCCATCCTTCCTAAACTTAAAATGTAAGGAACATTAATCTTCAACCACCTACAAATATCGAGGACAAATGTACCACTCTCCTTGCTCCTTCTTAACTCAAGAATAACAATAAACCTTACTCTCTGAAACAACAAAAGAAACAGAAAAGAGCTTCAGTGGCAGCTCTGTGTCATTAGTGGACAATGAGAAAAGATGAGAAAACGTACACTATGTTGACACAAATGTGCCTTCCCCTCTAGAACCGACATCTCCTGAAAGCTTTTCTGTTAAACTTCCCTCCAGTTCACCACCATTAAGCACAAAAAAGTCTCAAAAGAAGCAAATTCAATATCTGAGAGGAAACAAACAAGAACCCAAAGAATTGTTGCCTTAAAATATATTAAGTCCACCTGTGGTCAATAAAAATATTCTTGCTGGGGGGAGGGCAGGAAAAGCCCCTACGAGTCAATTGTCAACAGTGACTGTACCTTTACTGCTAGCTATTACCCACTTAAACTCCCTCTAAAATTTGCTAGCCTCTTGATTTCTGAAGTGGCACTCAGTGCCTCAGTCAAGCTGCCTGCTCAGCTCCTGACCTTCCCACTAATGGCTGTTATTTGTGGGAGGCTTAAGGACACTGTCAATAGCAAGCTTCCTCCTCCTTCCACTCAGGCTCTGTTGTATCACTTTGCCTGTGTGTTTTTTTGCCTGTGTGTTCTCTCTCGCCTCTCACTCGCCCTCTCCTTGTCTCTTTCTCCCCCTCCTTCACGCCCTCTTCCTCTTTTTCTAGCCCCCACCCCTTTTTTCTATCAGTCCTGCAGTCCTCTTCTTTCCCAAGTATCCTACCCCCGACCCCACACACACACTAACAACACAAAAATCAACTGGCATGCAGCAGCAAGCACCTGCAGTAATAGACTCTTTTATTAAAACTGTTATTCTGCAAGACTTGAAATTCCCCGTGGACTGGGCCATGTCAAAGCCGATATAATTAACTAGAGGCTCAGCAACGGATCAATTACCAGACAAGCAAGTGATAGTGAAATCAATGAAAGATCATCAGCCACATTATCAGTGTTGCAACTCATTAGGGCAAAACTGAGAAATGTGCTCAAAGCGAGCCCAAGCAAGGTGGCATTACAAAACAAAGGGCTAATTTGGAGACCCTGCTGTGAACAATCTGTAACAGAATTAGCCTTTTTTCCCCCTAAACTGCACAGCTCCGTAACTAAATGTGACAGACTGAGAGAAGCAGTTTATTAAGACACCAACCCCAAGTTTATTTAGTTCATAAACTCTCTCCTAGAAAATCAATACAGTCTGTACAGGGTTATTAGGCTGACTAGCTAATACATCCAAATCTAGTCTGCCCAGCCAGCAGTCTTCTGACAAAATGCTACCCAGTATAGGCAAACTGAGCTCTTTCAGATATCAAGGACTGAGGTGGCCCTGGCTGAAACAGGTCTGCAATATAACATGTCATTGCCACAACACAAGCCTTAAAAACAGCAGGATATCTTTCTAACGTTTAAAAAAATATTTTTTATAACAAATATACAGTAGTGCACCTGCTAAATGGATTTGCTCAAACAAAATCTTAACTACTTTGTAACACAAGTTTACAAAGAGGACAAGCTTTGTTACAAAAAGAGACAACAATTAATCCAGACTCAATAATAAATAAGATTTTAAGTTTCTCTAACACTCATTTTAACATAAATATTTGAAAAGAACATTTGACCCCTCTATAAATCCCCAAGATACATGATCTGAACTTCCACATATAACATACTGTGTAGAATATTTGATATTAGGATAATTTCTATCTAACAACTGGGACACCTGTATCGTTTTACAGACACAGGTACAAAAAAATACACCTACAAGGCACAAATACGCCTTTTGAGTTTTTTCCACTGGCTACGTAGGCTGACAATTATGGAATAACTCTCTGGAATCATTTATATGAAAATTATTTAAAACTAGGAGGAAGAAGACAAGTATCACTTCCACAATAATTGCTTTTTGCTGCTGATTCTGAGTATTTCAGGTTAAAGAATCAGAAGCACTTAAATGCCATCTGTTGGCTTTCCCACATTTACTGATAGTGAGAGATGGACCATGGAAGTTATGGAGTCCACCAAACTAGGTTTCACTGCATCCAAGTTCAAGACATTGTGGGAATGTGACTACCTCCCCTACATCACACCACATAAGCAAAAATATACTTACACAAAGTAAGAAACTCAAAAGCATTTTACAATGGTAAAATAGACTGGAGAACTAAAGGGAAAAAACACAACGGCTCTGAAAGTGATTTCTGATGTTGACGATGTTTTAACATTTAAAATCTTCCAAGAAAAGGAATGCACTATAACATGCCTTTCATACTCTAATACACTAAATCCTAAACTTAAAAAGAAATCTTTATTTTCATATAACTATAGTAAAATTCAATTTATAGATTGCTGTAATTAAACATTTTCCCTGTAACTTTCGAGCTGACACCTTATTAAGCATTTCATAGCTCATGTTTTTGAGTAATCTGTAAAAAAGTCAAGACATATATATTCTAAACCTGTGCTATAGGTGCCATGTTTTGGACAGTAATTAAAAGTTGTAATTGCAGGGAAATTTTACTTTTTAAAACCTTTTTGCATATAATTACACACTGTGCATGCACCCTCAATGAGATCCAATTAGTTACAAAAAATTTGCATTTCAGTTAGTGTGGGATAACAAGACTATAGGGAGGCACAATGCAATTCCACCAGCAGAGTAAAAAAGTGTGTTCTTTCTTGTTAGCTCTGTAAGCAATAATTCCCACAACCAACTGTTTAAAATGTTACTGATCTTTTCAGTACTTGAGTATTACGGTGGGTTTGGGGTTTTTCCCTCCATTTTCTAAAAAAAAAAAAAAAAAAAAATCACATGTTGGTGTAAAAAATCAGCCACAATGAATACATGAAAATGCAAGTAAGCAAAGAATTTTGTTTTGCATGTATGTTTGTCGGGTGTTTTCTTTGAGGGGAAGGGTATATAGCATATGTTTTCTTCTTTCTACTTAATTTCTTTAAAAGCACATTGCTTTCTTAAAATAAGTTATATAACTGCAGGAAAAAAACCTCATTGAGTTCTATGTAAATATATACGATTTTATGATAAAAGCACACATTTGCTGCACTGAGAAAGTACTCTAGGATTTTTATTTTTTCTGTCTCGAACAATGTAAATCCTGTACAAATATAAAATAAATGTGTAGTTTATGTATATAATTTTACAAGCATCTCTAGAACTTCTGCTGGTTCTGCTGGTTCACAGAACAATACCTGTAATTCCCTGGGTTCACTGCAGCAACTGTTAACAGATTCTATAATCTGCAATGTGCTCTGCCTTTGCTCTTCTTTTATTCTCTATTCATTTTCAAGGCTTGGTTAAGTACAGAGCTGGGTTAAAGATCAGTGGTTTTTCATGTGACACATGCTGGTATTCATCTAATGGCTTGTCAAGACAAAACTGTCCCTGTTCTTGCCAAAATAATAAAAATGACGCTCCACGTCGCATGACAATCAGCACTTCCTTATGGCGAAACAAATCAACCTTTTGTAATTCATTTATTTTATAGAAAAAAAATGTTAAAAACTGGCTATCCAATCTTGTATGTGGAATCGGGCTGCCATTCTTAAAGAAGAGTTTTAAAATGTTTTGCCCTGTCTTAATTCTAGAGCAACATGTAAACTAGTTTCTAATCAAATCAGACTTTACCATATAAAAATAATGCTGAAGTTACAAATTCATATGGCATTAAGGTATATAACTTAATATATGCAAATTATGCAGCAGGCTGGACTCAGTCACAGAGGTGGGGGAACCAACTGAGGAAATGTCATTTTTCTTGAGAACAAAGTATGGGACTTGCTTTCCAACATCTGTTGGGCTGTGTGAAATGTTAACAGATGTCTTAAATGAAAAAAGGAAAAATAAGTAATAAAGGAAACGTCTTCTGAACAGATAATCCACCCACATTTCCATATTCCTGAGGAAAGAAGTTGACAGCAACCTTTTTCCCTTGTGAAACCTGCCATCCTTACTTTATTGTGTAAAGTTTCATTTTCTATGTGAAGTTAAGGGGAAAAAAATTTTGACTCACTGTAAAGAAATGAATAAAGTAAAACAATAATTTCAACTCAGGTTTTCCCTTTGTAAAAAATTATATCATAATTTAAGCTGCCTGTTTTCCCTGGACTCACATATGTAAATAGATGGAAAGACAGTAAAAACTTCACCTCCTCCCACTCCAAAAAAAGAAAACTACACGCACAAAGATGAAACATTACTATGCTTACATTAACTCTGTTGGCATGGAGTAGGGAGGCAGAAAAGTAAAGAGTAGCTTGTAAGATAAAGTTCTGATATGAAG
Source organism: Chlorocebus sabaeus (assembly GCF_047675955.1). Taxonomy (NCBI): domain Eukaryota; kingdom Metazoa; phylum Chordata; class Mammalia; order Primates; family Cercopithecidae; genus Chlorocebus; species Chlorocebus sabaeus. Next base: position 46,068,128 of record NC_132915.1, read on the forward strand.
CCATCTCTACTCATAAACGTACTCATCTTCACAATTAAGATTCACCTATCATTAGTCAGGCGTGGTGGCAGGCACCTGTAATCCCAGCTACTCAGGAGGCTGAGGCAAAAGAATCGCTTCAACTTGGGAGGTGGAAGTTGCAGTGAGCCAAGATCACGCCACTGCACTCCAGCCTGGACAACAAGAGCGAAAACTCCATCTCAAAAAAAAAAAAAAAAAAGATTCACCCATTATTTACACCTAAGTCCCTGCACTGTCCCACTGGCTCCTAATTTCCTTTCATTACCATACTTATAAGAGATGAAACACTCCTCTTACAACAACCAAGTGCTCCACAGCAGTAAAGTCTGATATTCATGAAAAATTCTGGAGAATACTAGTTGGATCCCTGTATTTAAACTTTAAGGAACCTGGACAAATACTTTCCTAGTTAACAATTCCCTTTTGTGTTTCAATTTATAGATGATCTAGCCAAGCCTAAATGTAGCAGCCTTTAATTCCGATTAACATGTTGATGCATGCATGCCAACTACTGGATCTAACCTAGTGCCTATCTGTGAATGAATGAACTATACACCTATCTGCTTCTATACGTCTTCCTCTTTGGAAACATCTATATTCTATTGCTTATTCTCTTAAAAACCTGGGACATGAATTTGGGTTAATAGCTTATAGATGAACAAATTCAAAATGTACTTAAGGGTCTTTACAGATTCAAATAAGGAAAGAAAAAGCTTATGATTTTCAGAAGATTTTTCAGGCTGGCAATCAGAAAAAGCTGATTGCCAGCCTCAGTCACTGGCCTCTCTCTCATTATAAGAGTCCTTTAGAATTATACATGATACTTCATATTTACAACTCTACCTTCTCCAGATGGTTCTGGCCACCTTGACTGGGCATTTCAACATAGAGAAGGCTTCATCAGAACAGCCTGAAGATTTCAAGGGGCAAGATCATGGTCCAAGTTGCAAATAAGACACGAAGGCATGCCTTCAGTTTTCAGTTGGTTTACTTTTTGCCAAAGTATTGTGAGTATTATATGGTCCAATGTTTACACATAAGAACATGATATCCGAGCCCGTGACAAAAATAATAATAATAACCACTCACCTACAGGGAGGGAGAAAGTTTGTGTACCGAAGACTTCATTACATGCCCTTAGAACAAGAGAGGAAAATAGGCCTTCTAACATAAGGTTGGAGGAGGACCCAGGGTCAAATCACTTTAAACAGTGGCACAAACATCCCCCATAACTAAATATTATCTAAAAGCTTCACCCTTCTCAGCAAAAGGGAGAAACTGGTCTAGTTGACACGTGTGTCTCTACCAACTAAAACAATCAATGTAATACAGTATCTGCTGACAGCCTAATCAGGGCCTCAGTTTCATAGAAACACATCAAGGAAATATCTAAAAGCCATAATCCCTTGATGCACTACAAAAATTTTAAAATAAAAGGATTTGAGTAGGTATGGTAGATGAGATAGTTTACAAAATGTTAGGGAAATGATGAATCCTTAGACTCAAGATATCTGCAGATAATAAAAGCAGCTGAGGTCAGCATGAATCTTGTGCCTACAAAAGGTCAAACAATTTACCTACCTTGTTTTGGTTTAAAAAAAGAAAAAGTGACTTTATTAATCTTCTCTCAAGTCCAAACAGTAACAGTGGCTTCTTTTTATCAAACCTATATTCAATGTTCTATGAGAACATCTAGAAGGAAAGAACCAGTGATGGCTTTACTTAAATGAATTTAAAACAAACAAACAAACAAACCGGCTAGGGGCACACACAATGGGAAATTACTTTAACATGAACATGAAAGTTGCAAGAATCACAAAGGTAATGTTAATTTCTTTGTTTTTTGTTTTTGTTTTGAGACAGGATCTCTCTCTGTCTTCCAGGCTGGAGTGCAGTGCTGCGATCTCGGGTCACTGCAAGCTCCACCTCCTGGGTTCAAGCAATTCTCCTGCCTCAGCCTACCAAGTAGCGGGGATTACAGGCGCGTGCCACCACCCCCGGCTAACTTTTGTACTTTTGGTAGATGGGGTTTCACCATTTTAGCCAGGCTGGTCTTGAACTCCTGGCTCAAGTGATCTGCCCGCCTTGCCCTCCCAAAGTGCTGGGATTACAGGCGTGAGCCAACATGCCCAGCCAAGGTAATGTTAATTTCCTTACTTACTTCCTTCTAAAGTATGTGGGCCAAGAAGCTTGCAGCCTCAGTAAAGGTGTCATAATAATGGTTAAAATTATTGTCAGAAAAGAAGATTGAGATTCACCAACATCCAGGAAAATCATGTTGCAGGCCAGGTGCGATGGCTCACGCCTGTAATCCCAGCACTTTGGGAGGCTGAGGCAGGTGGATCATTTGAGGACGGGAGTTCAAGACCAGTCTGGCCAACATGGTGAAATCCCACCTCTACTAAAAATACAAAAGTTAGCGAGGCACAGTGGCACAGGCCTGTAATCCCAGTTACTCGGGAGGCTGAAGCAAGACAATCACTTGAACCTGGGAGGCGGAGTTTGCAGTGACTCAAGATCGTGCCACTGCACTCCATTCTGTTTTTAAAAAAAAAAAAAAAGAAAGAAAAAATAAAATCATACTGCAGGGCAGGGCTCAGTACCTTACAAAATTATTGAAAACCTCAACACTGCCTTTAGAATTATCACAGAAAAACAGCAACTCTAAAAATGATATTCCCTCATATGCAATTTACAAACCTAAAAAATAAACTTAAAAAATAAAATCCCAGTATAAAGTTTCAAAAATGTTTATAAAACCAGAGACTATTTTTTATTGTTTATTATTATTATTATTTTTCGAGACAGAGTCTCGCTTTATCACCCAGGCTGGAGTGCAGTGGTACGATCTCGGCTCACTACAACATCCGCCTCCCAGGTTCAAGCGATTCTCCTGCCTCGGCCTCCTCAGTAGCTGGAATTACAGGCGTGCGCCACTATGCCTGGCTAATTTTTGTATTTTTAGTAGAGATGGGGTTTCACCATGTTGGTCAGGCTGGTCTCGAACTCCTGACCTCATGATCTGCCTCCCTCGGCCTCCCAAAGTGCTAAGATTACAGGCGTGAGCCACTGGGCCCAGCCTATTCATTTTCTTTCTTTTTGAGATGGAGTTTCACTCTTGTTGCCCAGGCTGGAGTGCAATGGCACAGTCTCAGCTCACCGCAACCTCCGCCTCCCAGATTCAAGCAATTCTCCTGCCTCAGTCTCCCGAGTAGCTGGGATTACAGGTATGCCCCTCCATGCCCAGCTAATTTTGTATTTTTAGTAGAGACAGGGTTTCTCCATGTTGGTCAGACTGGTCTCGAACTCCCAGCCTCAGGTGATCCGCCTGCCTCAGCCTCCCAAAGTGCTGGGATTACAGGTGTGAACCACCATGCCCAGTTCAGCCTATTATTTTTTAAGTGATAGGATCTTGCTCTGTTGGGGCTAGAGTGCAGTGCACAATCATAGCTCACTGGAACCTCAAACCCCTGGCTTCAAGCAACCCTCCCATTTCGGCCACCACACCTAGCTTTTTTTTTTTTTTTTTAAAGATGGGGTCTTGCTATGTTACCCAGGCAAGTCTGGGAAATCCTACCTTCAAGCAATCTACTGGCCTTGATAGAGACTATTTATATGCATATATATTTAAATTGAAAAATGTTGAAACAAAGCAAATGTTCATGAACTTAGAGACTGTCTTCCAAATTAAGAAACCCAAAAGATGCCAGAAACCTATTAACGGCAAGTTAAAAATTTGAACACTTAACAGGTCGCTTAGAAGATCTGCACAGTGATTGTCTTTGGTGGAGAATAGTGGCTGGGCTAAGGGACACTTTTGGGGCTCAGGTAGTGTTATGTATCTCCATCTAGTTGGTGGTCCTGGGTATATTCACTGTGTAAAATTTATCAGGCTGTACGCTTTTATTTGTGTACTTTTCTGTAAGTATGTTAAACTTCAGTTTTACAAGTTTACTATTAACACTATTAATATAGTACTATTATTAAAAATAGTAATAACAATAAACTAGCCCGAAAACAGTATGAAAGAAAGAACAGAAAAAGAAAAAGAGAAGTAAGTACAGGTGGGGAGAGAAACAATAGAAGGCAGATACTTTATCACATTCAAAATCATTCAAATAACCATCATTAAATCTACTTTCCATGATTTCTTCAGGGGCAAGAAGTGTTAGGAAGCAAGTAAATATCTGAGTTTCATAGAATGAGGATGAGTATGAAAGACAGTAAAAGAGTGGCAGAAAGAATAGGTGAGAGAAATATCTTAACTAGGTAGTCAAAGCATGCAAGTGTGTCCAAGTAACTTAAAGGGGAAAAAAAAAAAACCACAACATACCTCAATTTGAGATGTATCAACCCCGCAACATGGGACCTTGAAATATGCTGGCCAGTCTTGCTCACTAAGCCTGTCCTCTGATTTGTAATTAAGGCTATGTGGAGGTGGAGTAGGCCCAAGGTGTGCCTATTGAGAGATTGGGAAAGGAAATTACATATGCCCAGACAGTATTACTTAAAAGCACTGAGTACATCAAAACATCTTTTTAAGAAATTGCAAATATAATACACCAATGACGAACTAAACACATTTTTTTTTTTTTTTTTTTGAGACGGGAGTCTTGCTCTGTCACCCAGGCTGGAGTGCAGTGGCGTGATCTCGGCTCACTGCAAGCTCCGCTTCCCGGGTTCACGCCATTCTCCTGCCTCAGCCTCCCGAGTAGCTGGGACTACAGGCGCCTGCCACCACACCCGGCTAGTTTTTTGTATTTTTAATAGGGACAGGTTTTCACCATGTTAGCCAGGATGGTCTCGATCTCATGACCTCGTGATCCGCCCACCTTGGCCTCCTAAAGTGCTGGGATTACAGGCGTGAGCCACCGCCCTAAACACAGTTTTAAAGAGTTAATAGTTTCTAAGGCTGATAGTAGCCAACCGCTAAATAAACTTTGGTGAGAACTAAAGTAACAAAGTGGGAATAACTGAATAATTTGCTAATTGATAATGGATACACTTTTGGCCTGCCTAGCTCAATTTCTTACTCCCTTTTCTTCCACTTAATATGACACTTTTAACTGCTGTTAGGGAATACTAATCACCACCCCCCCCACCCCTCTACCCCACTCCCTTGCCAAGTACAAGAAGCTGCGGAGAACACAAAAGTTAAGACATATTCCTTGCTCACAACTTTACAATCTAGTACAGGAGATAAGCCATGAACAAAACAACCTTAACAAAAACAATGGGAAATGAAATGAGCGCAGAATTCCACAGAAACTTAAGAGATTCCTTCCAGCCAGTGTGGTTTAAAAAAAAAAAAAAAAGCTTCTACACCAAGGCAGGTTTTGTTCTTGCACTGAGTGTCCGGATTATATTCCTAGAGAAGTAATACAGTTTGACTGGAACATAAGGGAAGATGTGCATGGAAGAACAATGAATGAAATGGATGTAGTGGTTGATAGGAACTATTGTAAAAGTAAGGGCCCTATACTCCACTACAAAGAGTTGCTATTTAGCCTATTATCCACCAACAGTCTAAACTACTAAAAGCTTCTCAACAGCAGTAACATCTGATCATTATTTTACTCCAAGTTTTATCTGGCAACAGTATGACAGATGGACTGAAGTGTGAAAAGACAAAAGTGGGGTCCAGTTAGGAAGACATTAAAATAGGCTGGGCACAGTGGCTCATGCCTGTAATCCCAAACTGTGGAAGGCCAAGGCGGGCAGATCACCTGAGGTCAGGAGTTCAAGACCATCCTGGCCAAAATGGTGAAACCCCATCTCTACTAAAAATACAAAAAAAAAAATCAGCCAGGTGTAGTGGTGCATGCCTGTAGTCCCAGCTACTCGGGAGGCTGAGGCAGAAGAATGAGCTGAACCCAAGAAGCAGAGGTTGCAGTGAGCAGAGATTGTGCCATTGCACTCCAGCCTGGGCAATAAGAGCAAAACTCCATCTCAATCAATCAATCAATAATCTGGGTAAATTACTGGCAATAGGGCTGGAGAAAACAAAAAGGACAAGATACAAAAGATACTGTAAAGATAAAATCAAGGGGACCAGAATGACTATAACAAATGAGAAGTGTCAACAATGACACTAAAGTTCTAATAGTCTGAGCACAGGAAAATGGTAGCATTATCAACAGAAAGGGGGGTGAACTATTTTGTGAGAATATGTATCAAGTTCAGTATGGGGGAAGAGCAGATCATGCAGATAGCCAGGCAACTAGAAATGTTAGAAAACAGACTGACACTGAAGTTATCACATCCAGCAGCCATCTACACAGACCTGACCCAAGAAATAAACAAGTGGCCAAGGTCAGTATCTCAGGGGATACCTATGGTTATTAGGGGAAAAAAAACAAAGAACAGAGTTAACAGGAGCATTGTGATTGTCCCACGTTCCACATGATAAGGGAAAACAGTTGACAGAAGATAGGATGCTTGAGAGTTTTAAATGATCTAAAACAAGAAGACTTATGTTTAGGGTATGGTTAAAACCAAGTGAAATACTAAGCAGAAGCAAATACAGTAAGAACAAACCAAAAGGCATGGGAATAATAAATACCAAAATCAGAATAGTGCTTAAGGATGGAATATGGGGAAAGGCGGATGGGGAGATTGACAATGAGTGACACAGTATAATTTCAATGGTAACCCTAGTCTTCAGATGTGTTTGTACGTATTAGTTCCTAAACTTGGGTCAATGGGTGTTCAACATACCATTCTTCATGGATATTTGTGGCTGAAATATTTTATTAGGCTTTGTGCCATAAGAGTGAATGTCTTTGTGGATTGATAGGTATACAGAATCCACATTGCAGAAGAGTTAAGAAGTAAGCAAATTGTGAAGACAAAGAGGCAGAAAAGATAAAATATTCTTTGGAGAAATTCTGCAAAGAAAACAAGTAAGAGAAACGTGGTCTGAAAAGTTAGAGGAGCTCGGACAGGTTGTGTTCATAAGTTGGCAGTTTGTTTTTCACTACGGGGAGAAAAGAGACTATCACAGGCAAAGGGGACGAAGCCAGCAGAGAAAAGGATATTGAAGATCTAAGCCAGAGGGAAAATGGTATGAAAGGGTCCGAGGAGAGAATATGATCAAGAGCACAAATGAAAAGGGTGCCCCTGGAGGGAGAAAAAAGAAACCCTTTTTTTTCCCTCAGAAACCAAAGGCAAGAGATACAGAAAAAAAAAAAACTCTGTGGTTAAGAAATACATATATTAAAACTGCTCATGTTAGAAAACCAGTTTATTACTAGTCTCTTCCACTAAATTGTACACTTCTTAAAAGGGACAGAATTTTTATTTGCTAATTCACGGTCTAACAGGGTACTCAATAAATGAGAAAAGTAAAGATGGGGCTATGTGGTGAGAGAGACCTGACAGGAAGGAATCGAGGAGTACCAGAAGGAAGAAAAGGTTGGGTCCAACTGGAAAGGGTAAAGAGAAACTCTGCTATAATCCCAGCATTTTGGGAGGCCGAGGCGGGTGGATCACCGACGAGCCTGACCAACATGGAGAAACCCCGTGTCGACTAAAAATACAAAATTAGCTGAGTATGGTGGCGCATGCCTGTAATCCCAACTACTCAGGGGCCTGAGGCAGGAGAATCTCTTGAACCCGGGAGGCGGAGGCTGCGGTGAGCCGAGATCACACCATTGCTCTCTAGCCTGGGCAACAAGAGCGAAACTCTGTCTCAAAAAAAAAAAAAAAAAAGAAAGAAACTCTGTATCAGTAAGAAATGAGTAACAGAAATGGCAAATAGCAGAACTCAGCCTGGGTTCCCACAAAAGTGTGAGAAATAATAAACAAGCTGACTGGGTCCAAGAAAGTATAGCTCAGAGTTCCCAGTTTGGGAAGTGAAATACTTAGAACCAGCAAGGAGTTCTCAACACAAAGAGAAAAATACCTTGCTCTAAAACATACACCATGCCAAGTGCAGTGGCTCACACCTGTAATCCCAGCACTTTGGGAGGACAAGGCAGGTGGATCACCTGAGGTCAGGAGTTCAAGACTAGCCTGGCCAACATGGTGAAACCCCGTCTCTACTGAAAATACAAAAATCAGCCAGGAGTGGTGGTACACGCCTATAGTTCCGGCTACTCAGGAGGCTGAGGTACGAGAATTGCTTGAACTTGGGAGGTGGAGGTTGCAGTGAGCTGAGATCACGCTATTGCGCTCCAGCCTGGGTGACAGAGTGAGGCTCTGTCTCAAAAAAAAAAAAAAGACAATAACACATATAGCTTGATGGGCAATACTATGTTATAAATCGTCGTCATTATGCAGCATTCTCATAGTGTATAGTTCTTATGAAGAAAATAAAGTAAAACACTGAGAACTGATTTTAGATGAAATTAGTCTTTATTTAGGTTTCCCCAAATTCAAAGTGTTTAGTATGTAGCGTTCTAATGTCTATGAATTTATTTCTGGCTAGGAAATTCCCCAAAGCCAACAAAAATCAAAATACTTTATGCTATGTCACCTATGTGATTTGAACAAAGGCATAAAAGATGTGGAATAATTTCACTTCATTAATAAACATAAGACAAAGCTGAAGAGAGCCAAGTTCCACTCCTTATTGTCCGATTCCTGTCTCCAGAACTGCAATTGTGGTCCAAAGTCACAGCAGCTTTCTGCCCAATTAGCGAGGTCTGCATTAGCAGAACTCAGTACTTCTAGTCCAGAATCCCTCTAGAGAGCAGGGAAATGATGGGTTCCATCACCTGGCCAACATCAGCAACCGCCAGAGTCACCTTAGGGACACAGACAAAGACATTCATCTACTGTACTGGCAGCCTCTACAGCCTGCCTTCCTAACAGAGTCCTTTCTGTGAAGACCACTATCTAAGTGACCTGTCATAGAGCTTTATAAAGCAGCATTAATACTGTGGGCCAAAATGAGATTGATCTTTGAGCTTCGTGGTCTCCTGTTGTCAACAGTGCATTATAAAACCAATACTAAATACTTTATAAACAGGTCTCCCTACAGTATATTAGAAAAACAGTGCATATTTCATGCCCCATAGTTAGGTAGCCACATATCCATCAGACAAATAAATTATTTATTAGGTGCTCAGAAGTGCAATAAGAGTCAATAAACTAACTTCTGGATACTTATAAGCTACTATTTCACTGGAAATTGTACCTGAATGAGAAAACTGTCTCACTAACTGAATAGGGGGTGGAAATATCTCAGCTCTCTCAAGTGTACTGTCAGAAGGAAGCATAGGCCTCATGAGTGAGAAAGGACAAAATCCCCACACCCTGAAAAAAGTCCTAGTTATTAAATTACAAAGAAAGCATCATCCAACCCCATACTCATTTCTTTTCTCTTGTGTATAGATTCCTCTGGTTCTACCATCCTTGGAGACAGCTCGGGGAAATAAAAATTGGTGGAAACGTTTCTAATACACCCTGAGTCAGGCCACATGACAACCACCAATAATGGTTTGCATTTCACATCTCCAAAGAAACTACACAATGACTTGAGTATACAAGCTTTCTGCTACATGCGTAGCATAGAATTTCGAATTTATGAATCTAGGGTTTAGAGTAGACTTTTTTCCCCCCATGTTTGGTTAAAGCTCCTAAGCCTACAGACACCCTGTGCTCTGTCCAACATATAAGGCATCTCCTTCCTGGCTCTACCCCTCTGAAAGAGGACCTTCCATTCTAGAATGTATTTCAGCCCTTCGAGAAGAAGAATTTCTTCAGAGGGAGTTATTTCTCAAACTATCAGAGGCGTGGACCTTTGTGTAGTATTGTGGGTGTCATGGTTTCACATGTTGGCCACATTAATACCGGAGAGCAAGCATCTGTAACCCACAGCTGTGTGTGCTCCAGCCCCAAAGCACCCGCAGGGCTGATGCCAATGCAAACCACTCTTCCCATCCCACATCTGAACCACACTGGTTTTCTTCAGGAGCCAGAGGCTGAGATACAGTTCTGAAAATGAAGGTTTAGGGTTCTTTCCATTCACATGATGGGCATAGGGTGTTGAGAGGAATAGTGCCAGATGCACTGGCTCCTTTTTTCTCCCCTATTCCATACCAAGTGAATAAACCATAAAGAGGCTTATCATGTCAAAGGGTATTCCAAAATACCCCAGGGAAAAAACCTAAATGGATAAATATGTAGATTTTGTTCACACTGTTCTCAGTTTTTCCCCCACCATCTTATACTTTTATTCCTATAGGCTGCAGTTATTAAGGTTGAAAAATATTTTATGTCAGTAGGAAAAAGTGGAACTAAAGGAGAAACATGGGAGAGACTTAGTTTCACATCACTTTCTCAAAAAGACCTCCCAAATCCTACAAATAATGAATGCTAATGTAAAAATACAGGAGAAGACTGGTTTCTGTATTACTTTTGCTACTACAACCACTACAGCTAAGATGATTATTCATATTAATGAGTTTGGTATGTAGACAAACTATAAAAGACGCAGTCTCTGACCTCAAGTACTTATCTCTGTCTTTTGGGATTTACTCCTCCTGCTAGATTTACTTTTATTCTTCATACCCTTGCCCAGAGGAAGTGATCATCACTCAGGACTTGGAATATTTCCATGGGTGGGGTTTAAATATGACAATGAGAAGAAAGAGAACTTTTGCCCTTGGACACAGACAACGTTGGCCCCAAAGCTCAGGATGTCTAGTTTGTGGCAAGGAGAAATATAAACTCCCTGTGAAATTTTTACACTGATCTCACTGAGCTTTATCAGAAAAACTGCGTAAAATGTGGAAGTTTGTAACATTTCAGTGCTTTATCACATCATGCCCACATATGCAAACAGTATCACTGTATGTGAATGAACTAATAGTAAACAATTTATCTTCATCCTTTATAGCGTTATTTACATTTTATGTGTGTGCTTATAGCATATATAGAAGAAATATATCCAGGAAATCAATTTTGCCAAGTGGTTAAGTGTCAGAGTTCTGCAGTGAAATGTCTTGGGTTTGAATAACTGTAGAGCCTTTTACTAATTGTGTGATCTTAGCAAGTTACTTAGCCAAAGTTCTTCATCTCTAAAGTGGAAATAAAAGTATCTGTTCACAGAATTGTTGTGAAGATTAAACATTTTTATTAGTGCAAAACATTTAGCCAAGCACCTAGCATACAAGTACTAAAATATCAGTTGCTGCGTATGTATGTGTGTGAAAAGAGATTTCAAAGTAGAAGCCCACAGTCCAAGTTTGGCTTCAGATGTGTTTTGCTTGGCTCCTCCTAAGTGAGTGTGTATGAGTGTGCATATGTTTAATTAATGACCAACATGTAAAACACAATAAATTTTCAATTAAAATATGGATGTTCAGCTGCTGAGGGAATGGGCAGGGAGAGGCAAAAGGTGAGGCGTTAAAGAATTAAAGATACGGCAAGAGAAATGTATATTCCTTTGTGACAACAATCAACAGGGGAGGAGTAGAAACAGCTCTCTGCAGCACATGCTTTCATTTTATACCCTACCAGGTTCTCGCACTTCCTTTACTTGCCTGGCCACTATTGCCATCTAAGTTCATGACCCCTGGCCTACAAGCATCCATTAACTTAGCATATATGGAGAGTTCATTCACACATAAATGAAAGTCATATTTAAATAGAGTATCAAGTACCAAAATGTTTTCTATTATGCCTGCCTCTAATGAAAATAACAATGAATTGCATTCCATTCCTTTTGCATTTTCCTAAACCCTATATTGTTTACTGTAATATATATAAGGAATAAGTAAACCCATTACATGTGACTGTATCAGGGGCCCTGCTACAAGTACAGACATGGGCTTTGAGACAGCTATTTTTTCAGTAACAGTGGTTCTCAAATATATTTGCTTTAGCTAGGGGAGACCTTTTTTGAAAAGAAAAAAAATATTGATATTGTAAATATATGAAACAAGTAGTAGAAAGCCTGGACCCCTTGGCTTCTGCAGCCTGACACACACAGAACTGTAAGGTCATACCAAAAAGTTTTAGGAAACAGATCTAATCCCACTGCTTTACAATACAATCAAGGAAACTGAGGCAAAGTCAAATAATAAACTGGTAGCAAAGCCTAGACCATTTTTCAGGAATTGGTTCTCCTAACTGTGTTTACACGAGAGCCCAAAGCAGTCACCCAGGAGGTTGATAATCTAGTAGTATACTAGATTTACTCTTTGTGACTTGTGAGAACTGACTATTAAATTTTTAGGAAACTTGCAAGCCAGTTGACTTCATATTGGCCATGTTGAACCTGACTACAATCAGCGTCAGAGCCCCCCACATGTAACTCCATAACCTTATTAAACTCACTTTTGTTCTTTTTTGTTTGTTTGTTTTTTGAGTCAGGGTCTTGCTCTGTCACCAAGGCTGAAGTGCCGAGGTCCAATCTCTGCTAACTGCAACCTCTGCCTCCTGGGTTCAAGGGACTCTCGAGCCTCAGCCTCCATAGTCGCTGGGATTACAGCCATGTAATCCCACCATGTCTGGCTAATTTTTGTATTTTTAGTAGAGACAGAGTTTCACCATGTTGGCAGACTGGTCTCGAACTCTTGGCCTCAAGTGATCTGCCCTCCACAGCCTCCCAAAGTGCCGGGATTACAGGAGTGAGCCACTGCGCCTGGCCTAAACTGTTTTTTTAAATTAAAAAAAAATTAATCCATGTAATTGAAAAAGAATTATACTTTCCATGTAACATATATTAAAACATCTGAAATTCTTTCCATTTTTAAAATATACAAAATATCACACCACACAAAGAAATATAAAGTATACTATGAAAGTATAAATTATTAAAATTTTACAAACACAACCACTGCTTGAGATGTTGACATTTGGCCAAGTTAGGCATCTTCACAGGGTACATAAATAATTAAGTGTTTGTCCTTGTACCCGCTTCTAGAGATTTGAGAAATTTCATAAAAAGTATGAAGAAGGCCAGGCGCGGTGGCTCAAGCCTGTAATCCCAGCACTTTGGGAGGCCAAGACGGGTGGATCATAAGGTCAGGAGATCGAGACCATCCTGGCTAACATGGTGAAACTCCGTCTCTACTAAAAAATACGAAAAACTAGCTGGGCGAGGTGGCGGGCGCCTGCAGTCCCAGCTTCTCGGGAGGCTGAGGCAGGAGAATGGCGTGAACCCGGGAGGCGGAGCTTGCAGTGAGCTGGGATCTGGCCACTGCACTCCAGCCTGGGGGACACAGCGAGACTCTGTCTCAAAAAAAAAAAAAAGAAAAGAAAAGTATGAAGAAAACCAAGCCAGACTCTTAGGAGTTACAGAATAAATCTGCACATAAATGTGGACTTCTTACTACGTAAAAGACACTGTAAGTTTTATAGAAGATACATACATACAGTAAAGTCTCAGCATCCAGAGCTCTTAGGAAATTAATCATTCTGGATGGGCACAGAGTCAAGGAGATGGAACTTTATTGAGCACCTGTTGTGTGCCAGGTACTATGCAAAACATAAAATATTTTTTCATTCATTCTTCATAGGTCCTATGAGATAGGTATTATTATTCTCATTCTACCAATAAGGAAATCGAAGCTAAGAGAGTTTAGTCACTTGGCCAAAGTCTTATATTAAGTATCAAAGTGGGAATTCAAGACCAAGTTGGTCTGATTTCAAAATATGTGCTCATCCAAATATCCAGCATTGCCTCTTCAGGTTTCTACCATTTTAGACAAGAATTTTCTGAAAAGGTGCTGCATATTACCCTGTTTTAAGCAGGACATATCTTTCTTGATAATTAAACATCAATTAATATCTTCAGGCTTCTAAGTGCTTAGGGCCTCCTATTTGACTTGGCATGGGAAAGAGGAGCTCTGGGACTGCCCTATTTTTTTTTAATTCAACAATCTACCATTTTTTTTTTTTTTTTTTTTTTTCTTTTTCTTTTTGAGACAGAGTCTCGCTGTATCGCCCAGGCTGGAGTGCAGTGGCCGGATCTCAGCTCACTGCAAGCTCCGCCTCCTGGGTTTTTACGCCATTCTCCTGCCTCAGCCTCCCGAGTAGCCGGGACTACAGGCACCCGCCATCTCGCCCGGCTAGTTTTTTTTTGTATTTTTTAGTAGAGACGGGGTTTCACCGTGTTAGCCAGGATGGTCTCGAACTCCTGACCTCGTGATCCGCCCGTCTCGGCCTCCCAAAGTGCTGGGATTACAGGCTTGAGCCACCGCGCCCGGCCAACAATCTACCATTTTATCCTTTCATAGTTAGTTGTAATTATTAATTGTTTGTCTAATATTTGCTTTCTTCCCAGCTCTAGAATTTGCTATTTTATTTTACTATGAGTCTTTCCAAGGGAATATTAAGTAGTCATTAAGAAGAATGAAAAAAACTGTTAAGTACAGATAAGCAACATCTCCAAACAAAACATGAGTAAAAGACAAGATACAGAACAGTAAATACCATGTACTATCATTGATGGAGAAAGAGAAAAACAGGCGAAAAAGAGAATAGAAAAGAAAAACTGAGGAGGTAACAAATACTTCTAAATTGGGGCTAAGCTATTGCTAGAAATACCTTTAAGGATCTGGCAAAATAAGGCTGGGTGTGATGGCTCACACTTGTAATCCCAGCACTTTGGGAGGCCGAGGCAGGAAGACTGTTTGAGCCTAGGAGTTCAAAACGAGCCTGGGCAACATGGCAAAACCCGTCTCTACAAACAATACAAAAATGAGTTGGGCATGGTGGTATGTGCCAATGGTCCTAGCTACTCCAGAGGTTGAGGTGGGAGGGTCACCTGAGCCCGGGGTGGTCAAGGCTATAGTAAGTCCTAATCGTGCCACTGCACTCCAGCCTGGATGACAGAGTGAGACACTCTCTTAAAAATTAAAAAAGAAGGAATCTGGTAAACAGAAAAAAAGGAGAATCTGGCCAGGTGCAGTGGCTCATGCCTGTAATCCCAGAACTTTGGGAGGCCAAGGTGGGTGAATCACTTGAGGTCAGGGGTTCGAGACCAGACTGGCCAACATGGTGAAACCCCATCTCTACCAAAAAATACAAAAATGTAGCCAGGCATGGTGTCAGGCACCTGTAGTCCCAGCTACTCAGGAGGCTGAGACAAGAGAATTGCTAGGACCCAGGAGATGGAGATTGCAGTGAGCCAAGATCAGGCCACTGCACTCCAGCCTGAGCCACAGAGCGAGGCTGTCTCAAAAAAAAAAAAAAAAAGCAATGGAACATTTTTTTTCTCTGTGTAAGCTTCTGTACTCTTTTTTTCACTTTTTACACTACATATATATATGTATGCAATTAACAAAATGAAAAAAAATTTAATATATCACGATGGCCCTGAAAATCAAAGAAAGTTTTGGAATTTTCAGGTTCTAAGCAATATATGGGGGAATGACTATCTTAGAAGTTCAGTATGTAAGCTTGCAAGCTTCGTTTCATTCTCCAGGATGCTCAAAGCACAGTTCCTACCTGCTTTTCAACTGTGTTCATATTAGCCCAGTATGAATATTTAAAACAAAGTCCTCTAATTTCACATCATTTATAGTATAGCTAGAGAGACTATATGTAAATGTACAGGTTAGATAAAAGATGTAAATAACCGCTCTCTTACAACAGTAGAAGTCTACAAATCAGTACATGTGTTGTTAGTTATAATACATCCAGGAGTACATGTTATTTGGTTGAAAGAGCAGGTTGGGCCAAGATTCTTAGACTAAGGAGAATATCAAAAGGCAAAGAGAAGACACCATTCCAAATGGGTGGGAAAGCACAAATAAAAGTATAATAATCCCAGCACCTTGGGAGACCAAGGCAGGAAACTCAACAGCTTGAGCGCACGAGTTTGAGATCAGCCTGGGTAACAGAGTTAGAAGATCCCATTGCTACAAAAAAATTAAAAATTAGCCAGGTGTGGTGGTGCATGCCTGTGGTCCCAACTACTCAGGAGGCTGAGGTGGGAGGATTATTTGAGCCTGGGAGCTTAAGGCTGCAGTGAGCCATGATCATGTCACTGCTCTCCAGCCTAGGCAAGAGAAAGAGATCCTGTGCTTTAAAAAAAAAAAAAAAAAAAAAAAAGTAAGTGTAAGGATGCACTGTTCCTTGGATAGATGCAAGATATTAATTAATAAGACATGAGATTAGAAAGAGAATATACAGGCAAACTGCAGAGGCCTTGAAGTTTGGACTTCAAGTTTCTGAACACAATAGTTAAGTAATGGAAGTTATGTTTCATCTAGGAATGGTGTACAGAATGCAGCAGAAAACAGACATCGAAGCCAGAAGTATTAAATTAGGGGATTTGTTTGTATTCAAATATTCCCCTAGAACGTAAGCTCTAAGAACGAGGAATTTCATCAGTTTTATATTCGTTTATACTGCATGCATTTACACTTGAAACTATAGTAGACACTAACAGGAAATGGACAGCCCATCACAGAGCATGAGGACCTAAACTAGGTAATTGTGAAAAATAAATTAACAATTTAGAGCTTTGTTTTCTTTTTTAAAGAATCTACGAGAACTGATGCCTAAATTAATTTTAGTTCTAAGGGAAAAGAAGCTAATTAGAAGATTTCCAGTTGGAAAAAATGGTGAAGGCAGAGATATAATTTGATATTTATATTTGTACCAATACATGTACTATACAGTTAAAATATTTCTACCTAAAAATATTTTCTGAAATTGAAAATGGCTGAACACTAAAATTAAGCTCTATCTTCAATTCTCTACCATCTACTACTGACTGGCATCACATCCAACAGCATATGGCTTCACGACTCATCTCTAAACTAGTCATGCCATTCGCCTTACAGAGCCTTCTTTTGCCTTGCATTGTGGAGATGTTGTATGTAATCTATACATTTGACCAGGGGATCATCTATCCTGTCAGATGGGAATGGGCATCCCTCCAGAATGCCTGGCATACCCAACGAGCAAATGTAAGAGATCTCTCAAACAAACTCTACAATCTGCCAGATTTCTACAACAGAATATCCTTCCTACTTAGGTCCCAAGATCAGTATCTCTGAATTAGATCATAACACATTCTTGCCAAAACCGCTGCCACCCTGTTTCAACTTTTTGTTAATGAACTATTAAGCCTCCTACTCATCAAGGCTTGAAAGCAAATTCATGCCTACTTCACCACTATATTCCTACCATGACTGGCATGCTGCCACATATTCAGAAATGTTGAAAAATTTGGATGAATGAATGAACACAAGATGAATAAATGAATGATTACAGTAAGACAGAAGTTTCTGGGCTAGAGAGATGAATTCAGTAGATGCTTCCATTGACTGGTACCTCAGCAGCGATGGCAGGCATTGCTAACCAAGTACAGAGTTTTTTCTTTTTTCTTCTGGCCCACCTCAGACTCTCAAAGCATTCATCAACCATCAGTCTAAATTCACCCATAAGATTAAATATATCTGTCATCCCAGAATTATACCTTTTTTTAACATTCCAAATTGTTATCATTTAAAAAGCTTTTCCAGGTAAGCGCAAGGAAAACATTTAAAACATCACTGAAGTCTAAAAATAAACCTACAAAACTGTGAAAACTTAATTCTAAAATATTCTCTTCAATCGTATTGAAAATGGTTTAAAAAAAAATCCCTAGTATACTGCAAGCACTAAGTAAATGTAAACTAAGGAGCTCATGCATTCTCCATGATGGATTCAGCACACAAATGTTACATGCTTTCAAGGAAAACACAGTATCATATCTAAGAGATCAGCAATGAACTCTCTCAAGAAAAGTCTTATCTTTGTTCCCTTTCAAGACATCTCCCTATGTCTCAACTTCCCTTGCATTGCAGATTAATTTTTCTCAAAATAAAAGTAAATATCAAACATTGAAGAGTCATAAATCACATAAAAAGTTATTACATTTTTTCTAGAAATATAAAGCTGCTATCCCAATCACAGTAATATGTATATATATTTAAAGATTTTTAACAATTAGTTTCAGGCGGGTGCTGTGGCTCACGCCTGTAATCCCAGCACTGAGGCGGTTGGATCACTTGAGGGCAAGAGTTCAAGACCAACCTGGACAACATGGTGAAACCCCATCTCTACTAAAATATAAAAATTAGTCGAACATGGTGGCAGGCGCCTGCAATCTCAGCTACTCGGGAGGCTGAGGCAAGATAATTGCTTGAATCCGGGAGGCAGAGGTTGCAGTGAGCCCAGATCATGCCTGGGCAACAGAGCAAGACTCTCTCTTAAAAAAAAAAAAAAAAAAAATTTCATCTTAATAAGATGAAGATCCAGTTTTTCACGTACTATAACTTGAACTCCTAGCTGAAGACAAAATTAACTGTTGTCTGATGTTTCTAAGAATTTTTTTAAGAAATTACATCTTTTAAAAAATAAGAGATCCGACGATAAAGTGGGTTTACACATTTCAGATGGTAAGCTGTTTTGGTTCATTTTGTTTTGTTATGTTTTACTAGTGCTTGAACATGATAAACAAATACAAACTACTATGAAAAATTAAAGGCTACAATATTTGCAAATGCTTTCACATCCTTTTTAGATAGTCCAAAGCCTACTGCTTTAAATACAATTAACTATAACCTGAAAGTTTAGCTTCAAGGCACATTTAGACTATATCTTCACAATATTAAAACAACTGATCAATGAAGTCAATGTGTTTGGGGGGCAGTAGTAAGTCAAATGAGACGTTTCATGCTGCTGTACACAAAATAACCAGCTGACTGAAGCTGTGAATCAGTCATTTAATCTTAGAAGTAAAATTCTTATGCAGTCTTAGAGAACAAGTCATTCTTACAAATTACTTGGCAATCACACATTTTAAATACGGCCTCTCAAATTGCTAGCTTTTCTTAATGACACACAAGTCATAAAATAATCTGCACAGTTTTCTTTTTATTCTAGATTCTCTCTCTAGAAACATATATGTCATCAACTAAACAAAATCTCTTTTTAAAATAAGAAAGAAAATACAACAACTTGCCGTATTTGTGCATTCCAAAGAAACTACAGGAGTGTGAGCTGGCGCAGCCAATGCTAAATGTGTTCCACATGGTTACTAGGCAGTAAGTTTTGAAAAAGGGAGAGAAAATCTGACACTTAGGGTTTCTAAATGAATACAGTGCACTACATTCACTCTCAGTTATGATTCCAGATGCACAGTTTAATAGTGATTAAAACTTACAGAACTGCACAGAGCCTAATATCAGGATGGTTCCATGTCCTTCAACATCATATGAATATCCCAGGTCAAATATAACATGACACTAAAGGTCTGGAAGCAAAGTGGATGACCTGAAACTGTATTTTAACAGATCTCATTGACTCCTCTTTTCAATGAGTGTGGGTCAGACACAGCAGTTTGAACAGTAACAATGGCTGTTAAGGTAAAGCTTAATCCCAAACATGTAAGCATAAAACTACATTCTTCAAAAAGATTTTAGAGTGTATTTTATTAAATCCTGAAATGCATGTCCTGGTACATTTCTATATAAATTTGATTTACAAATTCCAGTGAAAATCTGCCACAGCTGGCAGAATAAATTACTGCAATAAATCATTATTAAATAACTGTAAATCTTTGTAATGACATAAAGCCTAACTTTTAAAAGTATGCAGAAGTGAACATTTGGTTCAAGAAAAGCACTCTTCACACAGGAAAGCAAATTACAAAACTTACCATGCCAACACTACAATGTGATTCAGTGACTAAACAGGGAAATAAAATTCACATAAATAGTACTTAAATCTATAGTGGAGTTGTGTTCACTATTGCATCAAAACAAATTGTATGGCAAGGGGTAAACAGATTCAAGTATCAATCACACTGCCAACGGGTAAGTCTTACATGTACAGATGCATCCAATATTTTGTTAGACAATAAAAGTATATTCCAGGTATCAATCAGCAAGCCCAGTTTGTCCCTTCTCTGAAGCTTCATAAATATTTCTTTAAAATAATCTGTTTTTCCACCACCACCCTCTCTTCCATATAGAACACCATCCTACTTCAAAATAAACATTAAAAATGTCTATACAGAGTTCTATGCTTTTTGATGCGGAGCAGATGGGTAGTTACAGTAATCCATTACTTTAGATATCACTTGAAGTGAATCACACTGAATGTCTGTGCCTTACTGAGTGCTCCAAAGCCTCCATATGTCAAAGTGCAGACACTTAGTACTTGTGTCACAACCAACGGGGTCCATCGCTCCAGCCCAGACGGGCTCCAGCAAAGCGAGAGGCCTCAGAGTGCCCACTTACAGCCTGTGATTGCTGCCCCTGCCTCTCAGGAAGGGTAAATTATTAACCGACACTCTCAGAACTGTCTAAAATAAACTCATTAGAACTGTTAGTCTACAGAATATGTCACACTGCCAGTTGGTAAAATCTTTGTCCAAGGTATCACTGCCTACTATTGTTTGTATTTATCTTCAGCTCACAGTCAGTCATCATAAATCAAATGTCCCTGAGTGCCATTTCTACCTGTTTTCCTACTTGCCAAACCCCAGTTCCCTAAAGTATCTCTGGATAAGAACCTTTGCCTCCTACGCCAAGTGCAGAATTTATCAGTACACGAGTCTGATTCAGGAACGCTGCCCTCAACCCAACAAACTTGCAAACTGAGCTGTCCGATATAATAAAGAGCAAAGGTCATTGCTATTTTAATCCAGATCAAAATGTTTTTGTAAATACAAATGGGAGGGTCTTTCCCCCACACCATATTTCATTTTCCAATTATAGGTTCAGTTATAGGTTCAAATAGCCACCTCTTTTTTTTTTTTTTTTTTTTCCTCTTTTCTTTTTGAGACAGAGTCTCGCTCTGTCACCCAGGCTATAGTGCAGTGGTACGATCTCGACTCACTGCAAGCTCCACCTCCCAGGTTCAAGTGATTCTCCTGCCTCAGACTCCTGAGTAGCTGGGATTACAGGCACCCACCACCATGCCCAGCCAATTTTTGTAATTTTAGTAGAGGCGGGCTTTCACCATCTTGGCCAGGCTGCTCTCAAACTCCTCACCTCAGTTGATCTGCCCACTTCAGCCTCCCAAAGTGCTGGGATTACAGGTGTGAGCCACCGTGCCCGGCCCCAGCCATCTTGTTTTCAATATGCAGCAACTGATACATTAAGATAATTATTAAATGCATCCACCCAGGAAGCACTTGAGGGCCACAGTAAGGTATTTCTTCCCAACAAGATACTTCCCCCTTCACCTCCACTTCCAATCTACACAAAGCCATTCTCCGCATATTGCCCACTCTCATGGGAGAGCAAAGCATCTGTTCTATGGCCTCAAAACCTGACACATTCCACACCAAATAAATACAACAGAAAAAGGATATCTGACTCTGTAAAAAGGTATAAACATCTAGAAGTTATGTGTAGAAACAACTGAAAATATTTCCAAATAAGCAACAGTTCAAAAAAAGAGAGCCAGACAGCATGAGAGGTGACATGGCCTCAAAAGGAGGGAGGCAGAAGCACACAGGGGTGCAGGAAAACAGTCCACAGGAGACTCAGGGGACTGAAGAGAATGCATAATCGGTGAACAAAAGGAAAGGAGGCTGTGGGGGGAAACCACCTCAGAACATACCCTATTGACAGAAAAGGGCAGGAGTCTAGATTACAAGAGTAGGTGACATAAAATTTTAGCTACATTATCCAGGAAAAGTAGTCAAAAGATGAAAACGTCAACCATTGCTGTGCTTAACCATTAGGGTAATATCCCTATGCTAACTATGTGATTATATGACAAAAAGGGATGACCCCCTCCTTTCTTCTCCATCCCACCGTTCCATGTCCCTAAGCTACCCAGTCCATTCCCAGGGTTCAGTACCACCTGTTGATGGCTAATAAATTTCGATATTCGGCCTAGATCTCCCTTCTCCACTATGAATGCACTCCTATCATTTCCGGGGCAGTGTCTAATAGAAACTTCAAACTTGACATCTTCTCAAGTGTCTGTCTTATTACTCCTCAAATCTGCTCCTCCTCCAGGGCTGCCCACCTCAGTAAATGGCACCATCTGCTATTGAGGGCTTGGAGAATGATTTTCTCCATTTATAAAAGACCATTTTATCCTTCTCCGCTTTTCTTAGGAGTGTTTCCTTGGAGACATCGTGAATCTGAGTCCTTACTCTAACCTTTGGAACAGAGATAAATCTCTCTAAGGATTAAATTCAGTCTCCAGTTTTTAAAATGTAGAGATAAGTCCAAGTCATGTGCCAAACCAACTCTAGATATGTAAAAAACAAACCTCTGGGATTAGTTCCAGTGTCTCTCATGAGATGTACAGAAGACTATCACAAGGGACAACCCTTTCTTTGTCTCTCAAAGGGATGAGAAGTTATTAAGAATATACTTTCTTCTGCTGTTCTGTATTAACTGTGATTTTGTCCCTAACTTCATAGCCACTTTTGAGATATGTTATATACCTGCAAAATCTTTTTATGCCTACTCAATAATAAATTATATTCTCTCTCTCTTCACTGTGGATAGTAAGTATTTTTTGTTGACATGATTATTTTATTTCCCCAACTACCTCTCCCTGCCCCTCTGACCCCCACATGCAGTCAATCTCCAAATCTTTCTAGTTTATCTCCTAAGTATCTCTGGATCTATCCTCCATTCCTCTCTCAATTACTCTGGTACGGACTATCATATTTTGACAGTTGAAACAGTCTCCCACCTCAGCTTCTTGGAGTCACATTTTTCTCCCTTCCAATACATTCTTCAAATTGCAGCTGAGTTTCCAAAATCATTTAAGAGGACCCTGTTAAGATTTGATCTCTGCCAACCTAACCATCTTATCAGCTTCTCACAGTGATCACAGATTTTCTCTCTGCTCCAGTCATTCTTTCTTTGCTTTAAAGCTTTTTTTTTCCTTATTCCTGAACCTCTCCCTTGCCTTCAGAGATGGTTTCTTAAACTAGACCTAGGTCGGGCGTGGTGGCTCATGCCTGTAATCCCAGCACTTTGGGAGGCTGAGGAGGGGAAATCACAAGGTCAGGAGATCGAAACCATCCTGGCTAACACAGTGAAACTCCGTCTCTACTAAAAATACAAAAAAAAAAATTAGCCGGGCATGGTGGCGGGTGCCTGTAGTCCCAGCTACTCGGGAGGCTGAGGCAGGAGAATGGCGTAAACCAAGAAGGCGGAGCTTGCAGTGAACCAAGATCACACTACTGCACTCCAGCCTGGGCAACAGAGTGACTCCATCTCAAAAAAAAAAAAAAAAATACCTAGACCAAAGAAGGTAATTATCTATTCCTAAAGCACCCTGTACTACTTCCCAACACCTGTAATTATTTAATTTCTATCTTCCTTATGGGTCAATAAGCACCATGATGGTAGAGTTCTTTGAACCTATATCCCCAGTGCCTAGTACAGACTCAATAAATACTTCTGATTGAATGTTCCAACATACTAGCCATGAAAGTAGACAAGCATCTTAAAAGCTATTTAAAAGCATGTAGAATTACCTAATTTATTATACATATTTACCATCATCTTAAATCTCTTGCTATATGGTACAACATCTTGAATCCTGTCATTTTC
This sequence comes from Chlorocebus sabaeus, assembly GCF_047675955.1. Lineage (NCBI taxonomy): Eukaryota > Metazoa > Chordata > Mammalia > Primates > Cercopithecidae > Chlorocebus > Chlorocebus sabaeus. The sequence goes on from NC_132915.1 coordinate 46,091,635, forward strand.
TAACTAAATAGGAAACGATTATCTGAAGAATCAGAATTCCCCATCACCACTGCTTTCTGGCTACCACCAGTGTCCAGCTTATCAAGACAGAGATGAACTCACTCATGCCCTGGCGCTTGAGTCCAATAAACCCTTGAGCAATTCCTCAACAACTGTCGAATATGACAAATAGAAATGTGAGAAATATCTGTCAAAAGCTTGGAGATATTTCTTAGGACCTAACACAATTACATTCCTACATTTCCTTTAAGCCCCTTTCTCAAAACTCCATTGTTAACAACATCATTAACAATGGATCACAAACAATTTTACTGTTTCCAACAATTAATGACTGCCTACTATATCCCTGGTACAATGGTAGCAAAGCAACCCTTGATTAAGGGAAAAAAAAAAAAAAAAAAAAGCATACTTGCAAGGTCGCATCAAGTTCATTCTGTTATTTAAAAGCAAAATTAATTGTAACAATCCATTATAATGAAGTCTTATAAATTACAATTTCATATGCAACCAAACAGCTTTTTGCTCCTTTATAGTAGTTAGAGAGTTTGGTGATAACTTTATTCAACAAATCATGAACACAAAGCAAGGTACGTTTTCTATGTCTACCCTAAAATATTACCACTAATTTAGCGGCTAAAAACACAAAGTTCTTATCTTACAGTTATATTGGTCAGAAGCCTGACAGATCCTACTGGACTAAAATCAAGGTGTCAGCAGTGCTGCCATCCATTTAAGAGGCTCAAAAAGAGAATCTGCTTCCTTGTATTTAATAGCTTCTATCCGCCACCAGCATTCCTTAGCTTAGGGCCCAGCTGCTCCATCTTCAAAGCCAGCAATGTTGGAGCTCTCTTACCATTCTTTCGTGGTCATCTCTCTCTGACCACAGCCGGGAAAAGTTCTCAGCTTTTAATGATTCATGTGATTGGACTGGGTCCACCTAGAAAATCCAGGATTATCTCCCTCATCTCAAGGTCCTTAACATTAGCCACATTTGCAAAGTCCCTTTTCTTTTCTTTTTTTTGAGATGGAGTTTCACTCTGTCGCTCAGGCTGGAGTGCAGTGGTGCCATCTTGACTCACTGTAACCTCTGCCTCCCAGATTCTCCTGCCTCAGCTTCCCGAGTAGCTGGGACCAGGCGCACACCACCACACCCGGCTAATTTTTTTATTTGTAGTAGAGACAGGGTTTCACCATATCGACCAGGCAGTTCTCAAACTCCTGACCTCATGATCTGCCCACCTTGGCCTCCCAAAGTGCTGGGATTACAGGCATTAGCCACCGCACCCAGCCCAAAGTCCCATTTCTTATGTAAGATATATATTCACAAGTTCTTAAAAGCTGGACATGCTTGGGTGGCCATTATTCTACTGACCGTACAAGATATACAAAAATTTTAGGTTAGCATTCTTACACTGAGAATTAATAGCATTTCTAATTATACAGTATTTAAAATCTGCCAATTTAATATAAGGCTAAGGTACAACATATCCATCAATCTTATCATCACAATCAAAAACCTTTGAAGAATCAACTGGTTTTATTTATACTCACAGATGTAAAATTAAATCAACCTTTTAAAAAATATTATTTAAATTCTGTTTCATTTGAATGGGAAAAGTATTCTACGGTCAAAGTTCATGTTTCTGTTATAAACACAGATTCCTAAGGAAATTTGTTCTGATTTTACCAGTGACAAATTCCAGGAAACTAATTCATTTAAAGTGGGCTATAACACTTAACCTCATGGTTATCATTTTCAGTTCACACCAAAAAGCAACATAGAGAAATGGATTACAAGTTATTACTCCAACAGCTGGCTATAATCTCACACTTCTATAGTAAGAAAGATATGATTTTACACAAAAATCTAAGCAATTGGAATTGAGGCTTATTTCATTAATTGCTTTTACTATTTTTGTACTTTGTTATGATAAGGGTCTTTTTCCACAGAACTCAAGGACCACAAATTAATTTTGTTTTATTCAAGAACAGTATGTTTTCGGTATAGATATTAGAAAGGACTTTAATGGAAAGTATAGTAATTTTTAAGACTTCAGGAGGAGAAAAACCACCAAATATATTTTCCTTAATTTTTTACTCTGAAATCTTACCACCTTGATAGAATATAAGTTTATAAACTGAAATGGAAATTATCAGTATCTATATGAATCAGTGTTAAATCCCTCAAAATACATAGGAAGAAAAAAGGAATACTAAACATAGCTTGAAAACAAATCAAGAGAACAATCATTCTTAACCATGCCATTTATATATAATTCTGTTTTATTGGTATCTATTTTAAATCTGTGAAGGCATTCTACAATCACAATTGAAGGTAGACATCACATAAATATCATAGAATAGCTCAATTTCTGGGGACAGAAACTCTTATGGGCTAAGTATTCTCTGAACTTTCTTTGCAGTGAGAATGTATAAGAAATATCTATAATGATACTTCCATGGGGGAAGGCAGGGCAGGAGAGGGCCCTATTAAAGACCATCTAAGTATACCACCACCAAGTACTCAGCTTCATTTTAAAACTAAGCCAAAAAGACAAATTCAATGTAACCTCCTCAAGGTGAGTAGTATTTTTCAAAATGTCACTGCTGTTCAGCAACTCTCAGAAAAATGTATTCACACTATTGGGTGGAATATAAATAGCGAAGTCATTTAATAATTTGTACATCCACATATTGGGTCTAAATCATGCATTTTCAATAGGGGTGAAAAAATTTAGGTATTACAATGGTTTATGGTCCTTTAAAGTTCAACCCTACCAGACAAAATCTTATTCTTAGGATGTAATGAGGGCCTGGCGGGGAGGAGGTTAGATAAAATGCCTAAAAAGGCTCCTTATGCCCTGATAGTGAAAAAAGGGTCCAATCCAGGATAAATCCAAGTCTGGTTAGCAACTACAGGGATATGAATATCAGGAGATCCCCAGCAGTCTGCTTTAAGTCCATCTACTCCTACAGCCAACACCTCCACCAGTTCTAAGGCATCTCTAAGGATAACCCAGTTGGACCATGTAAGAAATCAACAAAAATCATCACAGTCCATTGAGTCATTTGTGAACTCACCAAAGGTGTATCTAACCACAGAGAAGGTGGCGAGGGAAATTAATTTAAATTGTGTTTGAATTCTAATGAACAGAAAACAAAGTTGCTGACAGGAAATGTGGGGAGGAGAGGGAAGCAGGGGAAAAAATAATGAGCGCTACAGCATTTCTTTAAAAAAAGAAAGAAAGAAAAAAGAAAAGAAAGAAAAGTAGGTAACACTGAACCAAGAAGTTCTGTTATCCCTTATCCCCACTTAAGAATTTTCAGGGCCAGGTGCAGTGGCTCACACCTATCATCCCAGCTCTCTGGGAGGCTAAGGCAGGAGGACTGCTTGAGCCCAGGAGTTCAAGACCAGCCTGGAAAACACAGAGAGGCCCCGTCTCTACAAAAAAAAAAAAAAAAAAAAAAAAAAAAAAAGCAAAAATTAGCTGGGAGTGGTGGCACATGCCTGTGGTCCCAGCTACTTGGGAGGCTAAGGCAGGAAGCTCATTTGAGCCTGGGAGGTTAAGGTTGCAGTGAGCCATGATTGTGCCACTGCACTCCAGGCTGGGAGACAAAGTAAGACCCTGTTTCAAAAAAAAAAAAAAGAAAGTTTTCACATGTGGGTATGAAAAGATGAAGAAAAAATATTTCCGGTATAGAGGTAAGCAATAGTTGGCTGCAATTTCAGAGGTAATTCCATTTGTTTTACTCTTGATGCTGAAAAATTAATATTATGACTATAGCAACCATATGCTCTGATTTTCCACAACAATCCCAATTTCATATAATTGTATTCTTCCTCTTCAAGAAACTGATGCTAAAATACAAAACCATGATATAATCTAAGATTTTCCAAACAAACAAATCAATACCAGAAAATCCATTGTTAAGACTCTTATGCTTTTGAGGGAGAGGGAGTCGGAAAAGGAAACCACTCTATTTAATTTATAAAGCAACATACTTGTAAGTTCAGGATTCTAGTTATGGAAGTTGGAAAACCAAATAATAAATGATGGATGTCTTTACCAATCTATATTTATTTATGGCTTAATTATTCAGTACTCATAATTATGCCAGGGCTCCCTTAAATAATATTTTTGATGAACAGAAATAACTCACATTTCAGACCATGACACTCAACTGTCTTACGTTCCACCTAACTACAAAGGCCCATGTTTGAGGAATTAGTGCTCTGTAGCTGACAAAATTGAAAATGCTACCAAGTTACATGTAAATGGTGCAGGAGCGTAATCAATCCATAAATAAGGCAATAGAAGTAAAATTTATCATGGTACTCAAAGTATCAAAAATTAAAAAGAATGAACATGGCAAGTAGCAAAACCTTTTAGCCAAGAACAACCAACAGAGTTGCCAACATCAGTTTCAGAATGTTAAGATAAAGGACAGGGTAGGTTAATTTAGAATAGTGATATTTGTGAGATGAAAAGAACCCATGCTCCAGGAAGCAAACTCTTCACTCTGGAAGGTGAGGGTTGATCCTCTATGTTTTCATGGACATCATCAAGTTGATGCCATCCAAGGCCATATGGAAGTACATCACCTTCTGGAATTTTATATGAGGTGTGAAGGAGGAAGTATTTGAGACGAAATGCCAGAAGGGGCGGATATAGGAAATACAATCATCTTGTACAAAATGCCTTTGAACACTATCCAAAGACATCCAGAGATCTTTACCCACCCTATCCCAAAATGTTTTTCTCTTTCCTAGTAAAATGATATTTCAAAAAAACAAAGAAAATGGAAGTTGCAAGTGGGAATGAATCAAAGCCCACAATCCACTTCAAAACCCCTGCATGTGTACATTACAGAAAGAGGAGATGAGTATCCAGAGAGGCACCAATGGATTTCCCACTTTTGGAAACCCAACACCAACAGCAGCTCCCAGGAAAATAACACGAAGTAGCCTACAGTTACCCCATTTGTCTCCTCAATTTTCTATTTTCATTTTTGTGCTCCTGGTTTTGCTATTTGCTCTCCAAAGTAACAGAGACAACGAGGAACAGAGTCTGGCTTCAAGAGGAAAGAGAAAGATAACCTGACCGCTTAAGGTCCTCTGCCAACTTCTGAATTCCATAGAACATATTCTGAGGTGACTGTTTAGCATTAAAAAGTACCCCCTTTGTATATAGCACTGTAATAAAATAACAGTAATGATAACAATAATGAAGAGGCCTTGCATCTAGTGCCTTATACTTTACTTAAAGTGCTTTAATGACTTTAATGGATTGAAGCATCCCTATGAGATCAAAGGCAGATACTATCATTTCCAGTGTACATAATAGAAAATCAAGGAAGAAAGGTTAAGTGACTTGACCAAGCCTTACTCATCAATACAGTGATGTTCTGATCATAGTTAAGGGGCTGGTAGTCCCTGTGCTGCTTAGATGGTCACTCAGCTCAACCTGTAGTCGAACCCACAACAGCTCTCTAGCTGAGAGGTTATGGTGACAGGGCTTTAGAAAAAGATCCATTTAAACTGTTAGCAAAGGGCTCCAGAGAATGTCAGAAGACAAACTGATTTTTATAGAGAGCAATTCCGTTCCCTTCCATTTTTGTGGTCCATACCCCCACAAAATAGTACAATGCAAAATCACCTTCGGGTCAGGCATGGTGGCTTATGTGTATATGCCCAGTATTTTTGGAGGCCAAGACAGGAGTATTGCCTGAGCCCAGGAGTTCAAGACCAACCTAGGAAACATGACAAAACCCCATCTTTACAAAAAATCAAAAAGTTAGCTGGTCATAGTGGCATGCACCTGTGGTCCCAGCTACATGGGAAGCTGAGGCAGGAGGATCACTTTAGCCCAGGAGGATGAGGCTGCAGTCAGCTGTGTTCGTACCACTATACTCCAGCCTGAGTGACAGAGTGAGACCCTGTCTCAAAAAAACAAAAAAACCATCATCACCTTCAGATGATAGTGATTTTACATGAAGTTAGAAAACAAATAAAACATACAGCATGAAGTGGTCAAGAGGGAGAACCTATCATTCAGGTCTTCTCCAGGCTAGTGGTGAGTGGCAGAAAACTACACAGCATGTTACTTTCCAATGATAAAATCCAACCTTCCTAACATCCCATTCATTCTGCTAAAAATGAACACAACACACCCAGCAAAATAATGCTCAAGTACCATGTCACAAACGGTGGTAACATCATCTTTAACCAAGGCCTAATGTTTGAAAACTACTGAGAGCTATATATGCACTGGTGTCCACCAGGCCCTCCTGCTGTACACTGATCACTCCCTCCTGGAAGACTATAGCAAGTGGGGGGGGGGGGGGGGAACTAATCCTAACATGAAGTCCCTTAATGTCCCTTTACTACTTATTTATTTGAGTTACCAAGTATGTGACGATAATTAAAATAAGAACTGGGATTGGTTCCTAATAAAAGTTAACTTTGCTCTCTCTTTTCCACCCACACAAAAGTAATTCTGTTTAGGAACTTTAATTTTGTTGGCCCCAACCCACCCTTGGGGTGTGTAGCTCGTTCACTGCCAGTAATTGCTTCCATACAATTCTGTGTTTTAAAACATGTTTGCATACTTATGATGATACATGACATTTATATTACATTTGAAACTCCAAACAGGCATAGAGATCGTATTTTCTGTATTAAGAAATGGAGTCTATGCACAGCATACCAAAGTAGCCACTAGAAAAAAAGTGACCTCAATTTCATTTTTATTTTCAAATCTGTCTCTGAATTTTTGGCCTCCTGAACTTTAAAAAAATTAATTGGAAACACAAACTCATTCATCTGGTAAGTAACTCAACCTAAAAATCTGTGACAAGAGACCATGAGTATATATCCCGTCATATACCCAAATTAATAGTACCCAGGTCAATATGCCATAAATTGCATTGGTTAATAATCATTTTACTTAAGACAATTTCATTGGCCTTTTTACAAGACTCACCTTAAATATAACAAAAATAGAAAACATACAATAATTATAGCTCACATTTCCTTTCTTGAAATTACTAATACAACATTTTAACCCATGTACTAGTTCATTAATGTGGAATTATACAAGTTGACATAACTTTACTTACTTGTGGGGTTTTTTTTTTTTTTTTAAATAAAAAGCAATTATCTTTCTACCTTAAAAATCAAATTCTAAGATTTGGTACCTAAATTTGATAAATTGAATTTGTTCTTCACAATAAGCTTATGGTCAATGAAAGACTCAAAATTATCCCAAAAATAAATGAGAGTGGCAGAAACATAAATGAGAGGGAGGGAGGGAAGGAGGAGCAAGAAGGGAGGAGGGATGGGGAAGAAGGGAAGGAAGAAGAAAGGAGGAGAGAGAGAACATCTTCTGTAAGGATATGAAACCCACTGTGGCATATACTCTGATTTTTTGGAAGGTTGTATCTTCCATCTTAGCTTTTGGTTTAGGAAGAAGTAACACCTCTTTGAAGTCAGACAAGGGACACAGCAGCTAAGGACTGACGTTTGTACTATCCACACTCTATCATACACAAATATTTAGTATTCTACACCCATTTGAGGGATTTTTGTCTCTAATACGGTAAACATACACAGAGACAGTCTTATTAGGTAAAAACTTACTAGGTAAAAACTTAAGCAATTAGAGGATGTTTTCTGGGGGCACAACGTAATTTTATGAATTGAAAATGTAATTGGATTTTATTCCAGCTAAAGCTACTAAAATGCAATAATAATTTGCTTAAAATATACACATAAGATTTCAGATCTATTTTGGAGAAGCAAAAATGCACCCCTGAAATGAAGGGATAAAAGATAAATTTTGCTTTCTACACAGATGGAAACAATATTACTCAATATTATTAAATCTGTTATTATTAACATTTTAGTCAAAACTAGTGCCTTTTAAATAGAAATATTTGACTTTAGAAAAGGTGAAATATGCTTAGGTAATGAAATGCACATAGTCACAGAATCACCACCTGGTCCCCTCCAAAACTAAATTTTAAAACCAACCCCAAACTCTTTCAGTAAAAGTAACAGGTTTTTTTCCATGGGCTATAATCATTCAGGAATGATGTCTTAATTAAAGCTGGGCAATGAAACTGTGTATTAAGCTTAGTATGTCAAGTCAAAAAACTTACTTCTTAGCACAACAGGGCATACTCATAATTTCTTAATGTGTCCGGTTAGGTCTACATATTAGCAGAGATGTAAACGATATCACTTTTCAACCTTAACCGTGAATTTCTTCACTTTTACTGCTTTCTGTCTCAACTTTAATGTTCTTTTAATGTAGTTTTTCCTGTGTAATATATCATATTTATCTCTGTAACCATCCATCAGTATTTCCTTTAATTGAGGTTAATTTCTTTCAACTTGGGGGAAGGTGGGAGGGATAAGGGGAATCCTCATTCTGCAGCTCTGAACACGAACAGCATTCACAGCTGCTGATTTTTTAATCATAAGGGCTGCTTTTCAGGATGCTTAAATTCCTCAAATCTGCCCCACTGCCCTCCAATCTGGACCTAAATCAACAATCTACTGGGATGGGAACCCAGTTCCCACCCAGAACCACTGAATGAAAAATTTCTATCTAACTAAAATCCCTCCAGCTGCAATCTAAGTCCTTTTGTTTATTTTCACTCAAATGGCTAACAGCTGGTACTACCTTCCATGCAAAATAATTTCATGTGTTTGAAAACAATGATTAACTCATACCTTGGTCTTTACTTCTCCAGACCACAAAAATCAGTTCATTTCTCAAATCTTTTAAACATCTTCTACTTTTACCTCTGGGCTACAGGTCCTGTTGGAGTTTGGAATCATCAAATGGCCAGAAATAACTGAAATGAATTAAATGCTTTGGGAAGGTTACTTTGCTTTTCCTGAAGAGTCTAGTGTAGGGGCTTTAGAGTGGGCTCTCACAAAAAGCTGGTTGGAGGCTGCTCTCCCCACACAAAAAACAACTCCCCCACCCAGTTTTATGGAGTAAAGATGAACCAAAGAGAGGAAAGAGGGACTTCGCAAGCGTAAATACAGAGCCTAACAATTTTTAAAGTCACCATTAAGAAGAGACTGGACAAAGGGTTTTGACATGCTAATCACTATCTGGCTACCTTACATAGCATAGTCTACCTAAGCATCTCTGAACATTATATACTTCATTCCCAAAGGAGAATCTAGAAGATCTTAAGAGGGAGGGAGAGGGATGAAATCTACGCCAAGGTCAGCCCAGAAAGCCAGATGGTAGACTCTCTCCATATTATAGACCAGAAGTAACCAGTCAATTAAATCACAAGTATTCATCAAGTGCCTCACACTCAATAGGCATGCAATGAGTATTAAACTGAAATACTGGAGGACCGGGGAGAACCTTCTCAGTTTGGGCAGTCCTCAGCAATGGGGTAAAACTGGCTGGGGGTCAGTGCTCAGAGAGACACAAGGAAATAATTACATACAATGTGATAGGCCCCTAAGGGCAGTACATGCCAAGGGATATGGGAGAGAAAACTCAAATCGGGCTAGTAAATTGGGCCAGGGAGGATTTTTTTTTTTGTAGAGCTGAGCCTTTCCGGAGATCAGTGCTGAGGACAGAAACGGCTTCAGAGTAGAGTCAGCCTATATACAGAGTTGAGGGAGATTAGAAGCCAAAGGAGGCACTGGGGAAAAAGTATGAGAGGGTTGTATGCTCTGCCAAGAGGTTCATATATTATCTATAGACAGTATAAAGCCAAAATTTGCTGTGTTTTATTTTAAATTTTTATTATTGAGGTTTTCAAACATGTATTACACAAATGTAAACAGTGTAATAGCCCTCTGTGAGTCTCACTACCTAACTTCAACAATTATCAGCACATGGTCAGTCTTGTTTCACCTCTCCCAAAATTCCCTTTACCTCCCTCCTCCACTGGATAATTTTTAAGAAAATCCAAAACATGACATTATTTCACTAGTGAATACCTCAGTAGCTATCAAAGACTTTTAAGATCTGACATTCTCAAATCTATCAGGGTAAGAGGTGAAGAGGCAGGTTATGCAATTTTTTTATTTTTTATTTTTTTTTTGAGATGAAGTTTCGTTCTTTCACCCAGGCTGAAGTGAAGTAGCACAATCTTGGCTCGCTGCAACCTCCACCTCCTGGGTTCAAGCAATTCTCCTGCCTCAGCCTCCCAAGCAGCTGGGATTACAGGTGCCCGCCAACACACCCGGCTAATTTTTGTATTTTTAGTAGAGTCGGGGTTTCACCATGTTGGCCGGGCTGGTCTCAAACTCCTGACCTCAGGTGATCCACCCACCTCAGCCTCCCAAAGTGCTGGGATTACAGGTGAGAACTACTGTGCCAAGCCAGGTTATGCAATTTAGACACAGAAGTCAGTAAGAGCCACCAAGCAGTGACAGTGAAGGTAGGGAAGTTATGAGAGATGCCAAGGAATCTTCCCTTAAATCAATCTTCCTATTCAGAAGACGGTGAGAAAAGGGGAGTGTTGCAAGAAACTGAGGCGAACTGGGTTTGGATAATGACAATGGAGACATTTAACAAGAATTGGAAAAAAGGAAAAAATGTACAGTTGGGGAGATATGTTTAGTTTATGTTCAATTTGATAGACCAAATGCACATTTAAGTAGAATAAATGAAAATGAAAATGCCAGGCAAAGAGATGAAAGAGAAAGAGCTGATCCAGATGATCCAGAGAAGAGAATGAGCGGCTTGGAATCCGACCTAACTCCGTAAGTATTTGAAAACAAACAAGCGGCTGGGATAGATACTAGAGAGACAGAGAAGTGGTCCCTACCCTCAAGGAACTTTTAGTCTAATTGGAGAAACAGAAAAACTGCCTACATAAACAAACAAATGCAAAATTAGGATACATGCTTAAAAAGGAAATTTATCAAAAGCGATATATGACTTGAAATAATGGAGACTGGACTAAGATCTTATTAAATCACGGGTTGAATTTAAACAGGGTTCAGAAATGAGAGAAAGACAGAAAGCAGAGCAGGAAACCTTGAAAAGCAGACAAATGGCGCAGACAGTGACAGGAGAATAGAAGAGGGGAAGAAGCAGCTGAAAAGTAGGTAGGGGGCAGAACTTCCAGAGACCTGAAATGGGGAACAATGGAAGAGGATTAGGTAAAAAGATCCATCACTAGGCAATACAAAAGAAAGCAATGGGTTTTCCGTAAGAATTACAAATAGGATCCTGGAAAAGCATGGTGCCTGCAACTTAAACTTGAAGTCAAAGTTCCTGGGCCTTAACAGCCATATATGATTCATATATACAGCACAAAACTAAGTAACTGCCATTTTTGTTTAAGTGTCTTGCCATGCCTACAGGTCTGCAGGCTTCATAAGCAGGGACCACGTCTATTCGTGTCACTGCTGTACTGGAAGTTCTAGCACAGTGCCTAGCATAAAATAGGTGTCTCATAAATAACAGAGATATTATCTCATTCACTCCTCACAACACCAGGTTAAAGAAGGAGGATCATTCTCTCCCATTTTACTGATAGGGAAAATGCCACTCAGTCAGTGAAAAAACTAACAGAGTCACCTGGTTAATAAGTGATGGGGGTCACGTGACAGGACCCCAAATCAGGGATGGAATCATTGTACAGGCATGAGAGTCAACGGAAAGGAGAGTGGAGCTCAGGGAGGCCATGCAGCTTAAAGGACGTGATGTCAAAGGCCATGGACTTGGGAATGAGACCAGGCCTGGATCTAAAAATCCCAGTGCTGCCTGCCCCCTTACTAGTCACACAGCTTCCTCATCTACAAAGTGACGTAAGTAGTCTCCAAGTTGCCAGCTTAACTTAAAGACCAAATGATGATGGATGTAAAGCATCTAGCAGAATGCCTGGCACACAATAAGCACAGGATAACAGCAAGCTCTGCCACCTCTTACAAGATTCATGTGGATGGAGCTTGTCATTGAAGCTTGTGGATGTGAGAAAACCCTGATACTGGGAAGTATAGACCAAACTGTGGCATTTTCAGCCTCTAAGTGGGTGCTCTGGGATAAGTGGAGCCCTCTGGAAATACAGAGAAATTTCCTAGGCCTTGGGAAATCGACACAAACCCTGTGGGGAGGAGAGGCTGCATACCTACAGCCTATGGTTTTGCTCAATGAATTACTTGACCCAAAATGAATGTCAGGCCCAGCAGTCACGGCCAGAAACAGAAGGTCATTTCTTCCTAAAGCAGTTCAACAGCAGAGGAAACTAACATAGCCCCATGGCTCAGTGCTAACCTGGAAGGTATGGACCAAATCTCAGAAAGTGAGGGACTGAACACCCAGAGATACAGGAAAGTTTGACATGGGATGTTCATTCACTGCCACCCTAAGATCAGGCCCAATCCTGTGTAGTTCATAGAAATGGGCTGATTGTGCTCTTTCTATTCAGGTAAAACAGAGATGGTGCTTATGAAAAACCTCTCCTCAAAGCTCACTCACCTTAGAAAAATAGTATGATACCTCTTAAATAATTCACTGACAATCAGAAGGCAAATTACTGACGTCGATATCTCTAAATTAACTTGGTCTATGGCTTAAGAACTCAACTGACAGGCTTCTGAAGTCAGAAAGGAACCAAAATGAGCCATATGAATACTGGAGCAACTACTTCCAAATTAGGAGTTTACCCACAATGACCATGGTAACCAATCACCCAGGGGCTGTTTCACCTGAGAAGTTCTACATCTAACAGCACACCCCTATTTTTCAAAAACCTAACCTCGAGTCATTCAAGAATTTTTTTTCTCTAGCCTGGGCAACATGGTAAAACCCCAACTCTACAAAAAATACAAAAATGAGCCAGGCATGGTGGTGCACGCCGGCAGACCCAGCTACTCAGGGGCTGAGGTGGGAGAATCGCTTGAACCCCAGGAGGTGAAGGTTGCAGTGAGCCAAGATAGTGAGATCATGCCACTGCACTCCAGCCTCAGCAACAAAGCAGGACCCTGTCTCAAAAAGAAAAGAAAAAGGCTGGGCTCGGTGGCTCACGCCTGTAATCCCAGCAGTTTGGGAGGCTGAGGCAGGTGGATTACTTAAGGCCAGGTGTTTATGACCAGCCTGGCCAACATGGCAAAACCCCATCTCTACTAAAAATACACAATTAGCTGAGTGTGGTGCCGCATGCCTGTAATCCCAGCTACTCGGGAGGCTGAGGCACAAGAATCGCTTCAACCCAGGAGGCAGAGGTTGCAGTGAGCCAAGATCACGCCACTGCTCTCCAGCCTGGGCGACAGAGCGAGACTCTATCTCCAAAAAAAAGAATTCTTAGCAAGGATATCTAATTTGGAGTGGAATGTGCTATATCTATCCTCAGGACAAGAGGTGGCACTGAGTATAACAGGTATGAAAAAAGGTATCAGTTCGGTGAGACTGATAGGCTTACAACCCTCTATACTTAAAACAAGGTTTTCAACACAAGCTACTTCAGAAATAATAAATCTTTCAACAGACAGTGTAGTACAATGTGTTCCCAGGTATGTGAGATCAAAACTCAACTCCTACTGTCTGCAATCCCAGAAGTTCATTAAATACTGCTATATGGCACCCAAGGTTTGGTTTTAAGATATGTGTTCATTTTCATCCAAGAGGCAGCTACAAGTATAGGCAGAGTATGTGTCACAGTTGGCTTGCCTAGCATATCCTGCATGAATAGTCAGCAAAAAAGATAAGACGTTTACAGATTTTAAAAGCCCACCAACAGCAATACATGAACCATAATGACAAGACAAAGCCTCACTCCAAAGGACATTCAACTTGATAAAGGTGTCACTATTCACAGTTACACTCTTACCATTTATATTTTTTCTCATAAAAGAATGTATTTAACACTTTCTTCAATTTTCCCTAGAAAGGCATCTTTTGCTAAATGACAGGTAAACTCTGCCAAGAAATTTAAGACTGATTTTATTACCCTCACTACCCTAATCCTCAATAAAGAGGCAACATTTCCAACATTGAAATATTTTAGCAAGCACAGTTTTAAGTTAAAGTAGTATCTTTACAGTTGGTGGTAGGGGGGAGGATGGCAGGGACTATAAATGAAAAAAGAATTTTTAAATCCCTGTTGCATTATCTACCAGATGTAAGTGAATAATAACTAATATGTCTGCAGCCTCAGCCTTAATCTTAAAACAAATGATAGTATTCAAATATAATATTTTACACATGCAGACTGATAACAGGTTTTTCCTTTATTTCTTGAAGAGTCTGTGAACCACACAATACAAAGTACAATGTATTTAATGAAAGGTTTCCAGGCTGATTTCCCTACAGGTTATTTTCTTTCTTTTCTCTGGAACCCACACACAGGGTATACTGCAGGGACCAGGGGTGTATATAAAAATAAACTGTGAGCCAGTATCAGAGCTGATACCCTTCTCCTACAGGGGCAAGTGAATTATTAGATCTGTGTCATGAGTGTTTTTTTTTAATATGCCATTGTTCCCACTTGAGCACATTAAATTTTCCATATCCACTTTTAAACCAATATAACCTTTTTTTCCTTGTTCATAATGTTCATGCTGTACACTAACAGGGAGAAAATCCAATAGCTTAAGTCATCATATAGTAGTTATATGTAAAGCTTAGTAGATGAAAACCTTTTGCGTTTTCCCCCTCTTTGAACTGATACCATATGAAGTTGGCTAAAACCTAGGAAAAAAAAAACTCACACCTCATGGGAAACTGTACTAATTTTTTTTGTCTTTTATGATTGATCACAAATCCATTTTGAACATTACACATTTTTTTAAAGTTTATTATAACTGGTTCAACATCTTCAAGCCCAACAAATTGAAGATGCTGGAATCTTTTGGTCTGGAAGATGTGTTTGCCAATTATTTTTGCACTAGTGCACATAAACAGGGAAGACTGGATCTTAGGTAGCAGTTATACATTCCTGTACAAAATAATTGTATATTCTATGAAGACTGATTCTTTTTCTGGAGAAATATACAACAACACAAGGGAAATCTTGTACTAGCAGCCTAACTGAAGTGGCAAGATACAATATTAGAAAAACAGAGCTACTTTCATTACTGTGATGCTGTGTGTCAGAATGTCTCTCCTTAATGAACCTGTTTGCAATAAGACTCCGGGTGCAAAGAGGCTATTTAGAGAGACTACTGTGTCTATAGCGAGTCCTTCAAATATCTTCCCACTATTAGACATGCCGCATTGACCAATTCTGTCCTGATTGCTGTTCTTTTTAGTATCAAGGGACACTCTTGCCCAGACAGACGGATGGATCAGACACTGCAGTTCATAAAATGTTTACACTGTACACACACATGCACTATGGTACAAGCTACTGAGCTCCAGATCATACAGTGAGTTGAATGTGGCAGTGTCATATGAAGGCTTATGACTTTGCAATATCAATGAAAGGATTTAGGTTAAACTTTGCTCATCCTGCCTGCCTGTCACTCTCAACAAAAAGCCTTTTTTCCCCCTCTCTCTTTCAGGATATGTCCATTCCCATTGCTTACATGGGAACACTTCAGGCAAATCTTTTTGGCATCATAAGGTTTTCTCATTCTGTTGAGATTTTTCTCCTAATTGCTGACAAGAAAAGAAGACTACACATGTCATGCAATCAGGAAAAAAAAAAAAAGGGGTGAGGGACAGTGCAATAATAATAATTTTAAAATAGTCCAAAAGGCTTCCTAAAAAGATGTGAAATTCCAACTCACACTGACAGCCGCTGAGATAAAGGGCTTGTCGCTACAGTAAACGACGCATCAGCAACCTTTTTACCAAGTATTAACATGAGAGCCCAAGGTGCTTGGAAGAAACTTTCCATTCATCTTACGCTGTGTATGGTCTTATCAGCTGCTGGGTGATGCTGTACCCTCACCTTTCACACACCTACATGCCAACTGACCTCTACAAAAGCCTTTTTCCTCTTGTGCATTTTCTAACAGTATCCTTTCTATTTGAATACAAATAATGTGCTTGCCAACAAGTTGCAGATGGTATTATCCCACGCCCCCAATCTCATCTGCCAAATAGAAAGAACTTCAAGCCCAAACATCCAAACTGACGGTATGCTCTTTTTTTTTTTTTTTTTTTAAAAGACAGAGTCTCACTCTACTGCCCAGGCTGGAGTACAGTATCACGATATCAGATCACTGCAACCTTTGTCTCCTGGGCTCAAAGGAGTCTCATGCCTTATCCTCCCAAGTAACTGGGATTACAGGCACCCGCCACCACACCTGGCTAATTTTTTTATTTTTAGTAGAGACAAGGTTGTACTATGTTGGCCAGGCTGGTCTCAAATTCCTGACCTCAAGTGATCGGCCCCACCTCAGCCTCCCTAAGTGCTGGGATTACAGCTGTGAGCCACCGTGCACAGCCTAAATTGCCAGTATACTAATAAGTACAATTACTATTCGTTACATCTTATAAGGAACCAGAACTGCACATCGAACTGAATCTGGATTTGTTGAACCAAATGAATCCAATGACAGTTTCAAATCTATTTAAAAATTTCTGTAACCACCTCCTTTTTTCTAGGCTCAACCTTATATCCTATCAGGCCTGACATACAGACCACAGCTTGTGCTGTAGCTTAGGCTTCGAAAGACATCTGGAGTATCTATGATTTCAGTGTTTATTTCCTCATCCAAAACTTACAAATAAGGCTTTTATTAAATTACTCTGAACATTTATTAAAAACATACAAGCATTTCTTAATCAAGATATCTGCAGTACTGTAAGCCTGTTTAAACATACTGAGTATATGACTCCAGATTTAGGAGCTAGAGGGTCCAGAAAGATCTGGTAGCAGTCACCCTTTTTCTACAAAAAAACAAAACAAAACAAAACAAAAAAAAAACAAAAAAAAAACTAAGGCTACAAAATATTTAAGGAAACCTGTTTTGGGCTGAACGACCCAGGACCCTGAGCTAAGCCTCTGGATGCCTTATCTGCTGGCCTATCCCACAAAAGACTGTATATCTGTTATCCAGTGACCCTCTTGTATTTTGCCAATGAAGCGTTTTTTATTTGTTTTTGATTTTACTAAAATATGCTCAGTTATATCTGCCACATACAACAGTATAGAGAAAAACTACATGTAATTACAAGGAATACAGATAATCCAAACATTATTTCTAGATAACTTTAGAACAGCTGTTTTCAAAGTAGTATCTCACAAGTAGCAGCAACAGCATCATCCAGGAACTTGTTAGGAATGCAAATTATCAGCCCCTGACCACTACAGAATCAAAAGACCTGGGGGTAGGGCCCAGCAATCTGTGATTACACAAGACAAGCAAATGATAATGATGCATGCTTAAGTTAAATTCTGAGATTCAGGGCATCTTTTGAGATTCATATTTTATTTATAAGTAAATAAAGAATGTCCCCTATAAACTCTAATTTGGGATAAGAAGAGCAATATACAGAAGTAGCTGCTGGCTCCACAGTGAAGGAGTCCATACCGCTGTTTCTTTAAACACTGATTTTGTTACTTGAGAAATAGAAACTCACATGATTTCTTCATGTTGTATGTGTGTTAGAATTAAAACTAAAAATGATTTTTCAGAAACTCCACAGTCTCTGGTCAAATGTGTGCAGGTGACCAGGCTATCAGTTTCATTCAGTGCCAGCCCTTACTCTTCAAGAGCAATAGCTTCTGAGCAGAAGACTTAATACTCATCAAGAGTATCTACTTGAGGAATGGAAAGACCTTGATCCCAACGGGCCTGAACTTTCAGTTCCTCTGTTTCCAGCCTGGTCTGCTGGTCCACCCTTTGGTCTTCTAGGATTGCTGGAGGGGTGTGTCACTTTCATTTTCCAAGTCCAAATTGATCAATGCTTCTTAAGTCTATTCATCTTGAAGCAGGATGAAGTATTTTTTGTCAATGTTCTCAATGAGCCTGGTGGTGCTGGGTCTCCACAAACTGGAGTCCTTGCAACACGAAGGCTGCAGAGGAGCTCAGCAATCAGTTCATTTTGAACTGTAATAATCCTGCAATGTACAGTGGCTGTGGGCCACCGTGTCCAAAACCAAAACCTACCTGCCCAGCGCAATCGCTGCCTCAGTAGGACTGAGACCAGAAGTGGAACCCCAACCAGAACAGGCACTTCTACCCTGACTTTCAGCCACGGGGGCCTGCTGGAAACTCCTCCATACTACCCCTACCCCTCAAGTTTACAACTATGGCTTTAGAATATACACCGTGATTTACTTATTTATATTTTTTAAAGAAGGAGTTTCGCTCTTGTTGCCCAGGCTGGAGTGCAATGGCACCATCTCGGCTCACTGCAACCTTCGCCTCCTGGGTTCAAGCGATTCTCTTCTCTCAGCCTCCCAAGTAGCTGGGATTACAGGAGCCCACCACCATGCCCAGCTATTTTTGTATTTTTAGTAGAGACGGGGTTTCACCATGTTGCCCAGGCTGGTGTCAAACTTCTGAGCTCAGGCAATCTGCCTACCTCAGCCTCCAAAAGTGCTAGGATTACAGGTGTGACCCACGGTGCCCAGTCACCGTGATTTATTTAGATTCACATTAAACTTATTTAAAATGGCTAATACTCCTTAAGGATCTAATCAACTAGCTGTAGGCAAGAAACAGACACAAAGGAAAGAAAAACAGTCCTGGATTTAAAATAACTTCAGAAATATCCCAATTTAAGGCAACAGCCAGTTAATTGTAAAGGTATCATTTTAATTGTAATGCACAATACAAACCACTCCACTAATTCTTTCATTTGGAAGAAAGCAAACACTCTCTTTCAGAATAATTAATAAAATTAAACACTTAAGTAATTCCAAATTTGAGGTGATGTGATGGGCAACATAATGGAAACAAATTAATGAAGTTAATAAAAAGGGTCAATTGAAAGAAACTAATATGAAGGAATCATTATTTAAAAGATAGGACAGCGGCAGTCGGGTGTGGTGGTTCACACCTGTAATCCCAGCACTTTGGGAGGCCAAGGTGGGCAGATCACCTGAGGTCAGGAGTTTGACACCAGCCTGGTCAACATGGAGAAACTCCATCTCTACAAAAAAAAAAAAATTAGCTGGGCATGGTAGCACATGCCTGTAAACCCAGCTACTCGAGAAGTTGAGGCAAGAGAATCACCTGAACCTAGGAGGCGGAGGGTGCAGTGAGCCGAGATGGCGCCACTGCACTCCAGCCTGGGCGACAGAGTGACACTCACATCTCAAAAAAATAAATAATTAATTAATTAAAAAATAAAAGTAAATAAATAAATAAATAAAAGAAAGGAACAGTGATTTGGGGCAGACAAAGGCAAGAAGAAGAGTCTTAGCCAAGGTAAATGGATGTGGGGGTTTGAACAGATTAGAAAACTAGTACCAATTGAAGAGCAAAAAGGAGAGAAATGGGGACATTCTGCCACATGAGTTGTAATATTCAAAAGACCTGTGAAAAATAAGAGGAACAAATTTGAATTGAATCTGTCATCAAACCTCAGGGAAATTATTTCATAAGAACTGTTAAGGGCCGGACACAGTGGCTCACACCTGTAATCCCAGCACTTTGGGAGGCCAAGGTGGGTGGATCATGAGGTCAGGAGAGCGAGACAATCCTGGCTTACACAGTGAAACCCTGTCTCTACTAAAAATACAAGAAATTAGCCAGGCTTGGTGGCGGGAGCCTGTAGTCCCAGCTACTCAGGAGGCTGAGGCAGGAGAATGGCGTGAACCCAGCAGGCAGAGCTTGCAGTGAGCTGAGATCACGCCACTGCACTCCAGCCTGGGCGACAAGGCAAGACTCCGTCTCGAAAAACAAAAAACAAAAAAAGAACAAAAGAACTGTTAGGATATAAAAAGCATGTCAGAATCACTCATGACTGTAAAATCAAAGCAAGCACTGTTTATAATAACCAAAAATTGGATACAACCTAAACGTCCTCTCAAAGAGAAGTGGTGACAGTAAGTATGGTACTCCTATACAATGGAATTCTCTGAGAACGGAAAAGAATTATATACATTCCGTATTACTGAACAATAAAAATATCTACACTGGCAATGAGAAAAGAGCAATTAAATAAAACACATACTATGATCTAACTTCTACTTCCAAAGTCACATTAACACATATGTATATATATATGTGTATAGAATTAAGACTAGAAAAGTATAAACTAGAATGGCCATAGTAGGTGACTAAATGGCAAATAAATTTTATTTTCTCCTCCCTTTTCTCTATTTTCTGCGTTTTCCTGTTTTATAAATGAAAAGCAATGACTCTCATAATGAGGAAACGGTAAAGATACATACACACAAATACTACAATTACTCTCATAATGAGGATATTGTAAAGATACATACACACAAATACTTTCCTTTTAAGGCAATAAATGATGTTCTCTATTGGTACAGACCCAAAGGAGTGTTGCTGCCTGGCAGAGGTATTAGAGCAGTGATAAAATGCCAGAGTCTTCATGAAAGCAGGATTCTGAGATAAAGATACAAACTTTGGAAGAAAAAACCCCTAAACTACCAACAATCATCATAATATATATAAATCCTTCTTTTCAGCCAAAAAAAGTAATGACCTAAGCCACTACACTCAAAACAATAATCCAAATAAGAAATAGAAAGGCCAATCTATTAAGCACATATTATGTGTCAGATACTTTCACATTATTTCTCTTTCACAACAACTTGCAAGGTAGCATCTGTATTTTGCAGATAAAAGGCTCAAAAGGAAAAAGCACACTTCTAGTGCACACTGGATCGCAGAGCCTATACCTAGTTTACCAGACTTCCAAGCCTGAGCTCTTTCCACTGCACAAGGCTTCAAAAGAGATCCTTAATGCATAGTTCCTCAAAGTGGTTTAAGCCGAAATCTGGGATGCCAAAACAACTTCAGAAAGGACTCCGTTATCCTCTGTTAAATAAAAAACAAGTATTAAAGAATAGGAGGGCAGAGGAAGGGGAAAAGCAGCAAGGGTCTGATATGAAGGCAGCCAACCAGGCTATGTTAAAGACTTCTGACCCCTAACAGAAAATGATATTTTTAGAAATGCTTCTTTTGCCTTCTTTTGGGGATGGCAGTGGTAATGCAATGTTCAAACAAAAGATATTAATTAGATGTCAGGCTCGTGCCTCTAATCACAGAACTTTGGGAGGCCAAGGAGGGTTGATTGCTTGAGGCCAGGAGTTCAAGACCAGCCTAGGTTACTCCATCTCTACAAAAATTATAAATTAAAAAACAAAAACAAAAAACCAGCCAAGCATGGTGGCATGCACCCATAATTCCAGCTACTCAGGAGGCTGAGGTAGGATAGCTTGAGCCCAGAAGGTGGAGGTTGCAGTGGGCCAAGATTACGTTACTGTACTCCAGCCTGGGTGACAGAGATCCTGTCTCAAAAAAAAAAAAAAAAAAAGATTTTGATTAGATAGTTACCAGAGGTAAGTAGAAGAAAGCAGACTTAAGAAGTATCCAAGAGGTAAAACTGACAAGATCCTACTGATTGATGTGGTATTTTCTTAAACCCAACAACATATAAGTTTAATTCTAAACATATTTATATATACCTTAACCACTAACAAGCTCTGAAGGCATTTCCAATTTAGGGTATCACAACTTCAGTTCTACCTTCGTTTTGCCTTTATAGTGCACAACCACCCAAGCTGATTTACATATTTAAAAGTATTTGATTGACCAACTGATGGATAAATACACTGTGATATATCCATACAATGAAATATTAAGAAGCAAAGAAAATAATAAAATATTGATATATGGCACAACATGGATGAACCTTGAAAATCTAAGTAGAAGGGTTGGGCGCAGTGGCTCATGCCGGTAATCCCAGCACTTTGGGAGGCCAAGGTGGGCGGATCATGAGGTCAGGAGATTGAGACCATCCTGGCTAATGCAGTGAAACCCCGTCTCTACTAAAAATACAAAAAATTAGCTGGGCGTGGTGGCAGGCACCTGTAGTCCCAGCTACTCGGGAGTCTGAGGCAGGTGAATTGCTTGAACCTGTTAGGTGGAGGTCGCAGTGAGCCGAGCTCGTGCCACTGCGCTCCAGCCTGAACGATAGAGCAAGACTCCATCTCAAAAAAAAAAAAAATCTTAAGTAGGTGAATTGTATAGTATGTGAATTACATTTCAATAAAGCTTTTTAAAAAAGTATTAGGGTTTTTTTTATATTTATTGATTATCTATGATGTACTGGACACTAAGGCAAACACAGGATAAACAGATGAAGACAACAGGACTTCAACCCCAGAAGAGCAAAAAATCTGCAAAAAATAAAACCCCTGTAAACCAAGTGGCTTCTAGTATTAAGATAGAATACCTTGTTATGTGGGAAACATCCTTGAAATCTTTAAGAAACAAAATGTTTACCTAAGAAACAATTCCATTTACCTTTTGACTCTTAACTCTACAGAGGTATTTATTTAATAACAGATCTATTCCAATTCACTAACCAAAAAGGGTACTTAATCACGCACTTGAAGAACATTCTCTATAAAGATATAATTCCTTTGTTTAAAAAAAAAAAAAAGAGAGAGAGGTCATCTCCAGATAAAATGCTTTATCCAGGGACGACTTCTTTTTAGAGTGGGCACTCTAAAAAAATGGGATGTAATTGTTTCATGTTTTTATTAATGCAAAATGACATTAGCCTTCAGTTTTGTGTCCAGCCACATAACATTTTGTTCAGCTGATGTGCTTTTACTTGAACAGATACAATAAAGATTCATTTTCAAATTTGTGCCAAAGGTCTGAAGATCTGGATTCAAGACCTCATGTTATCAGGGCTGGATTGATATTGGAGGCAGGTGGCAGACAATGCATACCTACAAAAAAAAAGTTGGGGCATAGAAGAAAGGCTATATCTTTATGTTATTCTTTTTTTTTTTAGACGGTGTCTCGCTCTGTCACCCAGGCTGGAGTACAGTGGCGCGATCGCAACTCACTGCAACCTCCACCTAACAAGTTCACGCAATTCTCCTGCCTCAGCCACCCGAGCAGTTGGGACTACAGGCGCAAGCCACCAGGCACAGCTAGTTTTTTGTATTTTAGTAGAGACGGGGTTTCGCCGTGTTGCCTAGGCTAGTCGCGAACTCCTGAGCTCAGGCAATCCACCCGCCTTGGCCTCCTAAATGCTGAAAGGAAATATCAAAGATTTAATTAAATGTTTAAATACAAACACATTCGTGGCAGCAATATTTAAAACAGCAAGAACTAAGAAATAATCTGCTTTTCCAATGTAAGTATATTCGAAAATATATAATAAACATATAAATGAATAAATAATAGCTCATGATAGAATACATATAGCCATTAAAATTCATATTTTACAAATACTTCCAATGATATGAACACAATTAATATGCTTTTTAAGTTAACTGTAAAATATCAGTTACAAAATAGCATATTTTATATCATCTCAATTTTATAAAACCAAAGATGGAAAGGAGAAAACTGGTAAGGATAGTTATAAAATGACAAGTAAGATTGTCTATATAATATTATTATGACCTTCAACTTTTAATAATTTTGTATAGGACACGCGTGGTGGCTCACACCTGTAATCTCAGCACTTTGGGAGGTCAAGGCAGGCGGATCATGAGGTCAAGAGATCGAGACCATCCTGTTCAACATGGGGAAACGCTGTCTCTATTAAAAATACAAAAATTATCTGGGCGTGGTGGCACGCACCTGTAGTTCCAGCTACTCGGGAGGCTGAGGCAGGAGAATCGCTTGAACCCAGGAGGCAGAGGTTTCAGTGAGCCCAGACTGTGCCACTGTACTCCAGCCTGGTGACAGAGCAAGACTCTGTCTCAAATAATAATAATAATAATAATTTTGTATAATTAAACTTTTTTAGAATAAATGAGTCTTTCTTTTGGGGTAAGAAATCAAGAAGTTTGTAGTCATTTTTCATCTTCTCATCAAGTAAAATGCAGAGGAAAATATTTTTCTGAGCCAAAATGAGAGTTCTAGTTATTTGAGTTCTGGTTGCCTAAAGTTTAAACATACTAATGTGCTGACTTCTGTATTTTCTCTGGACTTTTACCAATGTTGTTCTTTGTGCCAGGAGAATTTGTAACCACCCTTCCTAGACCCCTTCCTCTGGCTAACTCTGAAGAATAAAGAGACAGAGGTGTCACTTCCTACAGGAAGTCTTTAGGCACCACTCACATATGTGCTGATGGAACTCTAGGCTTAGGGGTTCCACACCATTTATCATAGTACATGGTACTATGGTTGCCTGGTTTCATATTCTCCTCCCCTACCAGACTCTAAGATACTCTGAAGACCAGAAATGTCGCCCTTTTGTTCACTACTGTATCCACTGTCATTCCTAGCACATAGTATAAACTTGGAATATTCATTTTTGGAAAAAGTGAATGTATTAATGAATGAGTGAATAAGTAAATAGTCTACCTTAGAAACTAAGCATGCCTATTTCTTAGAAGCATTTACTGTGAAGTAAACCAGGGGGTTTCATATAATGGAAACATCAGAGTGTAATCATTCAGTACTTTAAGCAAAAAACAGGTCTTAATGCTGCTTGTATTTTCAGAGTTCAAAATTCTGAAAGCATGAAGCTAGTAGAAAGTTAAATATATCCAATAACGGTATTAAATATGTTAATGTCTTAAATACACAATTTGCAAATAAACAGAAGTAAGCTGAAATTAAGGGAGACAATTAAAATATATTATACCACATTTTCTGAACTTGGTTCCCAAAGATCAGATTCAGATGTTGCTTTTATTCATAAGCTTTGAAAAAGTAAATAAAACATTCTGCACACTGCTCACCATAAATCTTAACTTACCATTCAAATTTAATCTAAACACAAACATAACCCTAAAACCTCTTCCAGTCCCACAAATACTCAGACAACCAAAATCTGATTTCCAGGACAAAAGTGTTACTCTACAGGTACAATATTTATGCTGAAGAGATAAATTATGCAAATCATAATGGTTTACGCTTATATTATAGCTACACTTACTCTTCTGCATACGACAAGTTTCAAGAGTCTACAAATTTACATAAAGCTCAGGTTGTCTAATGATTAAACAATTTTACTATTTAGGACAGTGTTAATATTGATTTAGCTTTAGGATATATTTGGGAAGAGCTGATAAAAGCTTCAATGATATGCACTGCTTTACATTATTGACTTAGCACTTGATCACAGCATCTATATAACAATCTCAAAAATTAATTCGCAAATTAAACCTCTACTTCTTTTAAACCACTATTATATTCACCTTTCTTCCATGCTGTCTAGAAATTTAAAAAAAAAAATTAATTCCAATGAAAACTCAAAGTTGTGTTTAAACTAGATCAATCATCCCTAACCTTTGGCTAACTGACAACCCAATGAGCCAAACGTGTATTGGTAAATTTTCCAAATACAAGTTTTAAAATTATTCTGCATTTTAAAAATATTTTGATAAATATACTAAAATGTTGGAAGATTTTAGATTAACATTTAAAGCAAAGTAATTAATGACACCTCAATTAACAGTGGAATAGCATCTGATTTTTCCAGTGAATTTGGGAAAAAGGCAAAATTTCTGCTTAAAACAAGAAAAAAAATTCCTATTCAAGGAATGGAGGAAAGCATCACATGAATACAAAACAAATGTGACTATCTTTTTAGTCAAAGAGACCTTCCTGCCACACACTGCTGTAGCACTGGAGATTCCAGGAGCACAATCCCAGTCCTGGAGTTGCTCACAATGTAGCAGGGAAGACAGCTGTGCAAACAGATAATTAGGGTTCAGAGTATTCAGGGGATGCTGCCCTAAGGTCTTTGCAGTAGTGTGATGCTACTTTTTTTAACTATTTACCACTACTACTACTATACTACCACTACTAAAAATAAATAAAGTATTTTCAAGAATTTCTAAATCTGGTTTGGAGCGCTATACAAATGTACAAATAATTGTCCCACAAGGGACAAAGTAATAAGTGCCTTAAGAAAAAGACTGCAAAATGAGAGGTATTCCTGGGAAACAATATGGATAGGACATAATATCAAAAGAGTGTCAGAAAGAGATGGAGGCAGAAAGGTAAGCAAGCCTACACTCAAGGAGGGATACTGAGCACAGAGATAAGGGCTTACTTCTGAATACAGAGAGTCTGCAATAAATGAAGTTTTGGGGTTGAGGACTGACAAAGTCAGAGGTGTTTTTAAAAGCCTCCAATCTCAATGACTAGAGTATCCCAGAAAAGGTCTAAAGGTGAAGTGGCCAGGTACTGCAACAAGCCTAGAGTAGGTCAGTGGGAATGAAAAGGATTAAAAGAGTGATGTGAACTCACATTATAAACCACTTCCCAGCCCTCCAACTGTGGAGCAATCATAATGAGACTTTTTTTTTTTTTTTAAAGGAGGGGACTGTTCCAGAAGGCAATGCAAACTAAAACAATCTACTTCTAGGACTTGGTAAATGACAAGAGTGGAAGAAGAAATAAGATGATGATCATTCAAATTTTTAAGCCTATGAGATGCAGAAAATGGACACTTCCAGAGGCTGATTAATACAGTATTCTTTGTATGTGCTTATGCTACAAAGCATTTTATAAAGACAGCTTCCAGTGTACCATTTGGAAAGGGAACGTGTTTATACTTTGTTGTTTTTTTTTGTTTGTTTGTTTGTTTGTTTTGTTTTTTTTTGAGACGGAGTCTTGCTCTGTAGCCCGGACTGGAGTGCAGTGGCCGGATCTCAGCTCACTGCAAGCTCTGCCTCCCGGGTTTACGCCATTCTCCTGCCTCAGTCTCCGGAGTAGCTGGGACTACAGGCGCCCACCACCTCGCCCGGCTAGTTTTTTGTATTTTTAGTAGAGACGGGGTTTCACCGTGTTAGCCAGGATGGTCTCGATCTCCTGACCTCGTGATCCACCCGTCTCGGCCTCCCAAAGTGCTGGGATTACAGGCTTGAGCCACCGCGCCCGGCCACGTGTTTATACTTTGTAGAAAAAGAACAGGAACTTTACACCTGTGCTGAACCCAACTACCCACTAGGCGAGGTTAGTATGTGTCCACATTTATGCTGTCATTGCAGTGCAAGACAAGACTGCCCAAGCCTTAAAGTATCCCACTGGGCAGGTTTGCGCGAGGGCCTTCACTTCCTGTTTAACAGTGTGGATGAACAGTTGTTCCCCATTTCACAGATATCACCACTGCAAAAACTGAGGCCACAGGGAAAGTAAGGGGAGTGAGTGACTACTTAAGGTGATGGAAATTCTTGCTATGTATTTCTTTCTTTTTTTTTTTTTTTTTTTTTTTTTTTTTTCTGGTTGAGATAGAGTCTTGCTCTGCCGCCCAGGCTGGAGTGCAGTGGCTCGTTATCACCTCACTGCAACCTTCACCTCCCAGATTCAAGCAATTCTCCTGCCTCAGCCTCCTGAGGTGCTGGGACTACAGTCCTGCACCACTACACCTGGCTTTTTTTTATTATTTTTTTTTATTTTATTTTTAGTAGAGACGAGGTTTCACCATGTTGGCCAGGCTGGTCTCAAACTCCTGACCTCAGGTGATCTGCCCGCCTTGGCCTCCCAAAGCGCTGGGATTACAGGCATGAGCCACCACGCCTAGCCTATGTATTTATTTACAAAAGAATGGATGCAGGCTGAGCGCATCCATTCTTGAGTTAATCAGTGAACCAAGATTGCACCATTGCACTCCAACAGAGCCAGACACTGTCTCAAAAAAAAAAAAAAAAAAAAAAAAAGGAAAAGAAAAGAAAAGAAAGCAAAAATAAAAATATACAAAAAATTTACAAAAACAAATGGCAATGTGAACACATTGCTGGGGCCTTTTCCCAAGGCCTTGAAGGAAAATCCACCTCTGGGCTTCTGCACCTATTTAGAAGAACTGGAGCTCACCGGCTCTCTGACGAAGCTGAAATGAAGGTAGGAAGGGGGTAGTCTCAGGAACCACAGACACCTTCCCTTGTGAGAAGCAGCAGTAAACTTTCCTGGACAGCACCCAAAGAGTTAAAATTACCCATGAAAATGCAAGTGAAAAGAGTGGAGTGGCTTAGACCGGCTGATTACTCTTCTAAGAATCTCATTTGACAGGGGTAAAATACAAAGAAAGCGTGTGCTGGTTTTTACAGAAAACATATGGGAACTTACCTGGGGAAATTTGCTTTCTCTTAGCTAAACAAGGAGTCTTTTCAGGTATTTTGAGTTGAAATTGAGAAGGACAGTCTTAATTATAGAAAATGTGGAGAAAGAGTAAGGCATTGGAAAATGGTGACCATGGTGCATTAATATTCAACTTCATACCTGGGTAGGTGGAAGAAGACCAGAACAGGACTTAAAATTTTACACACAAAGACCCGATAGAAGAAAAGGAGGGAAAAAAAAGTCAGTCTCTACCTGAATAAGCTTACGTACATGAGACTTTTAAAAGAAAGATCAACAAACATTAAAGAAAATTACTTTATCTCCCAAACTGTGGTTCTTCAAAATAAAGTTACAACACATATGAAATGTAAACCCTTTTCTGTCCCAGGTACCATATAATCAGGGTTCCATGAGAATGCATGCATGGGGCAAGCAAATTTCATCAGAACTCCCTCTCTAGCTCTGAACCCCAACAGCAGAAAGGGGGAGAGGCCCTGCCCCAAATGTGGGGGGCAGAGTCCCGCTGGGGACCCACAGGATGACTGTGATACAGGTGGGGCAGAAAGAGCAAAACCACAAAGACTAGCATCCTCAAGGGAAGGTCATTGATCTGTGGCACAGTAACTCCCACCCTACAATAGTCTCCTTCCCCTCCCCCATCCCAAAACTCATCCCAACCCACGTGGTTGGGCAGATTCTCCCCTCTCCTACTTGTTAGTGGAAAGGGACTGGAAAGAGCAAAAGATCTGACAATCAGTGATTAAATAGGACAGGCTAGAGACGAGTAACAGTGATTCCAGGCTCCCTTGAAAATAATAAATGGCAGAGGGGACAGGAAGAGAGCCAATTAGTACATTCCCAGGCAAGAGAGAGCTGAGGCCAAAGTAAAGAATGGAATTAAACACCAATTTTGCCACTCTGCCTACTTCAGCAACATCTCTCTTCACTGATGTGAAACTGACAAGCAACCAAGACAAAGGTACAAAACTTCCAAGAGTGACAGAAGCCCTGGGCAGGGGAAACCAGTTCACCCTCCACCATCACCGGTGATCCTGAGTGAGTCATCTCAGAGCCCTCTCTAGACTTTACTCCTATTAGCTGTAAATTGAAGAACAGGGAAACAAAATAATTTTCCTGAGTCTGCCTGGTGGTAGCATTCTAGAAATCTGAAAACAGCATGATGTGCATGAAAGAGTATGGACTCTCGAGCCACACTGCCTGAGTTTAAATCTCAGCTCTGCCAGAATTAGCTGTCTGTCATTGGGCAAGTTACTTGACCTCTCTGTGCCTCAATTTCCTCACTTGTAAGAGACAAGAATAACATGCTTTATTGACATCATGGAGCTATCCTGATGATGAAATGATCTGTTAGCTGAAATTATGGTAGTGGGCTTATTCTGTATCTGGTACCTTTTAAGTATATTTTTGTGGTGAATCACCTAAAGAGGGTAACTACTCTGGCCACTGCTTCCTACAGTGCTTCCCCTCCAAGGCAAGAGATAGACAATATTTTCTTTCTCCTTTGTAGAGACGAGGGTCTCACTTTGTTGCCCAGGCTGGTCTCGAACTTCTTGCTTCAGGTGATCCTCCTGGTTCAGCATCCCAAAGTGCTAGGATTAGAGGCATGAGGCAACATGCCCTGCCCTTAGACAATATTAATCAAGCACAGAATTATTTCTTTAGCCAGGATGCAGCTTCAGAACCCTTACTGAATCAGAATCACTGAATCATAGCACAAAAGATGAGTCAGCCACATCCTAAATATGGGTAATACTATGTCCCTTCCTCACTAATTCCATCCCATTTGGTTCAAACTGGTTCAAATGTAGTACCCTCAAACATACAGTTCCAGAAACTCCTGGTGGAAAGGATGTCCAGGATCTTTACAGAAGAGAATCCCCAGCCTGGATTTGTGACAACTGAACTCTCTGACATCCAGTTCCATGGACCAAGCAAACCATCAGCTATCTCTGCAGATATTTTACATTACCAACGGAAAAACAATGGGTGACTACAGATGAACTGACTTGGCTGATGATACTCCATAAAGAGGTCATTCCTTTTAAACGTGACAAGTTGATTCAATGACAGTCCACAATCCAAAGCAAGACCTTGGGAGTCAATTCTTGGTGGTGATGTGGTAGGATAAAAAGAAAAGGGAGCCCTTTAATTAACAAGATTGGTGCCTAGAAAATTTGATCTGGCAAAGATCAGAGGATAAGGAAGGAGAGAAAGCAACTCCTTCATATGCCTCACACCCTGCTGAGGTTGACTGCAGGATAATCCCACACTCCTCAGCCCCAACATGTCCAACATGCAGGGCCTCCTCTTTCCCACCTGTTTTTCCTTCTAGATTCCCCACCTTAGTTGAAACCAATTCCACCTCCTACACACTTCTCAAATCAAGCTCCTCTTTGGCATCTCTATTCCCTCTACTCTATTAGCACCTAGTTAAATTGTAACACAACCAAAATCTCTAGTCTTGCTCCTCTCAAATCCATCCTCCAATCAAATCTCACAGATAATTCTGCTTAACATCCAAAGGTTCTTACATGCAACAACATGGATCAATCTCAGAGGTATTATGCTAAAGGAAAGAGACAGAATTAAAGGACTACATACTGCATGAGTCCATTTATACGACATTTTGGGAAACACAAAACTATAGGGGCAGAAAACATCAGTGGTTGCTAGGGACTGGGGGTGGGAGGGGTTAGTCACTCAGGAGCACTGAGGGACTTTAGGGAGTAATATAAACGCTCTTCCTCTTGATTGTCATGGTGGCCATGGTACTTATATCAAACACACCAAACAATACAATAAAATGGGTCCATTTTACTGTGTATAAATGATACCTCAATTTAAAAGAAACTGGGGGAAAACCCTACAGACCCTCCCCATTGCCTACAAGTTCCATGGCATTCCTGATCCGGCCCATACCTTACCCTACATACTTCAGCAACACTCAACTTTTTAAAATATCCTGTTTTTTCCATGCAGAAGCGTCTCACCACTGTACCCTTCTTCAACACAGCTTTTCCAGATTAATTCCTAAGTCCTCCAGGTATGTCTCCCTGCCTCTTCCACCTCTCATACACTCAGGCTATGCGTTTGATAGGTGCCCTCTTGGCTCTTATAATGTCTGGTGTTTCCTCATTATTTCATTCACAGAAATGTATTATACATGTTATAGGCATACATTACAGTATAATGGTCTTGTCTCTCATCAGTCAACTAAGATCAGAATTCTCTGAGAAACGAACTACTATTCATTCACAGGTGTACATGCTGCCTGGCACACTGCAGACACTCAGCAAGCCTTTATTGGAATAAATGTTTCTTAAAGGCAGGTTTGGCCTGTCTACTTCGTTGTTATATCCTCATCACTTATAAAAGGGCCTACTTGGCTCAATAAATACAGGTAGCCCTCGCTTTGCATGATAATGCAATACCACAAAAGTGATCATGCATGCTGAAATCATGTGAAATGATTTTAATAATCAACAGAAATATTATGATTATTCTATGACCTTTAATTTTTTTGTCAAAACAGTAAAAACTGTCTTACTGTTACTTATAAATGTGTAGGAAAATGAAAAGCATTATTTATTTAGTACTCTAAAACATCAGAAACTCTGAGAATTAAGTGTTTTATTTATTTTTTAAAAAAAAAGTGTCAATAGTAGTTTCGATGGGAATGCCTTATCCTCATTGCTAATTTACAATTCTAAACAAGCCATCTTTTCCATGCCTTGGTAGATAGGTATACTTCTTTCTAAGTTCAGACTCACTTCCAACATTTTATCCTTTGTGTTTTCACAGTTATACAGTATCTGTGAGAGTTCCTTTCATATGATTTTTTTTTTGCCAGCATCTTTCCTCTGTTACATCTTCATCCTTTTCATCACAACCACTTCATAACTGACTTTGATAAGTGAGTTATCCTTCACTAAGTGCTCCTAGCTGCATATACAGAGCCTCCAGAACACTGGCTGGGTTGACATTCCCTTGGTCAGCCTTTTTTTTTTTTTTTTTTAGAATCTTGTTTACAATTAGCTAAAATTTCACTCCAATTTTAACACTTCATTTCTCTGATGCACTTTGATCTTTGTTTGCCAATTCCCCCCTTTAATTATCCATTTTTATGAAATGCTACATAGGTCTATCACTGGGAGACAAGGAGGCAACACGACTACATGCTTTGCTGTCTACTGATGAACAAAGTAACAGGAAGTGCTAGTGTATGGGACTTTATACAATTACAGTTAATGTAACATGATACCTGAAATTTGGACTGTGTTGAGGGACTAGTATTATTTAGTTAACCATGCCAACTGAAAATTGTGTATATTAAAATCATGCAAAGTGAGAAATATCTGTATTTAGCAAATACAAATAATTTTAGAATGAACTGGTTCCCCACTGGGCCAAATTTAAGAAACAGAGATTGATGCCCTTCCCATTACACCTTCTGACTGATAACAACACAGAATCACAGCAACTTCCTGAAGACCCAATTCACAGTCAACTGTAACAGATGACAGGAGAAATCTAGATTATAATTTGAACACTGTTACTAGTAAAAAAGTTACATACTGACACTGCGTTTCTATGACTTGCCCTATAAAATAAGTAATACTACTACCTCTTCACAGGGTAGTATGAGGACCAAAAGAGAAACAGATTAAAAAGTACTTTTAAAAATTCAACTAGAGGCCGGGCACAGCGGCTCACACCTGTAACCCCAGCACTTTGGGAGGCCGAGGCAGGTGGATCACTTAAGCCCAGAAGTTAGAGACCAGCCTAGGCAACATGGCAAAACTCCATCTCTATCAAAATACAAAAATTAGCCAGGTGTGGTTGCTTATGCCTGTGGTCCCAACTACTTGGGAGGCGAAGGCGAAGGCGAAGGGATCCCTTTAGCACAGGAGACGGAAGTTGCAAGGAGCCAAGATCGTGCCACTGTACTCCAGCCTGGGTGATATCGAACAAGACCTTGACCCTCCAAAAAAAAAAAAAAAGAAAAAAAAATTCAACTAGATAACATCAGACCAACTATACACTCAGTATGCACCAGGAACTATTTTAAGAACATTTTACAAATTTTCACTTACAATCCTGACAACCTACATGATCAGTTGCATTACAATCCCCGTTTTGCAGAATACCAAAGCATAAAGAAGTCAAATAACCTGTCCAAGAACATGCAACCTGTAAGCAGTGAAGTCAGGATTTGAACTCAGAAAGTACAACTCCATAAGTGAAGTTCTTCAAAACTTCACTAACTTGTCTGCCTTCCTCAGAAAGAAGGACACAGTCATTGAGAAGGGTATAATATTAACTCCTAGAAGCCAGGCAAACCTGATTCACTAGAATTCAAAGATCATAGCCAGTTAGTTCTGCTGGGACATATTCAGGTTTCTGGCAAAAGAACAAGGATGCACAATATGCAGAGATCTGAGAAGCTAGAAAGACCATTCCCAGTCTGCAGAAGGGGCCAACAGAATAGTTCAAATACATTCAATTCCTTTAACTCTGGTGAGTAGAAGCATAAATACCAGGGGGGAAACAACTAAGAAATAAAGTTTACTTTGCAAGAAGAGGGAAAGAATTTGTATTTATCATAGGTGTATAAAAAAGCTAGAGTGCTATAAAAACAAGGTATGTAAAGCCAACAAACTTCATTGACATTTTCGGTAACACTGACCCTGAAAGTTAATAACATTGTTTGCTAAGGTCTGATTTCACAAGGAAGTCCATAAGGAACAGGAACGTGAGAGCCTAATAAGGATGTATGATACAAAAGCAAAGGGATTAGTTAACTAAAATAAGTGGATTCCTCTCTAAATATAATCTACTCATAAGGATACATTTAGAACATTTGTATCTCATTAGGGGAATTAAGTGAGAAAAGATTCTCAATACCAAATAGTCCTAATTATAATTCATCTTAGGAAATAAAGTGAGTTTTCTTAACTAAAGGGAAAATATACTGCAAGAAACAGCTTTAATATAATAACAGGATTGTCAACAAAGTCAGACACCAAAACAAACCCATTTGCCCAAAGGAATACTGTGAAAACTGAGTAACTGCTCCAACAACACAATGTTTTTTTAGACTATTTCTCAACACTTTACACTCTTTTTTCTCTTATTATCAATCATAACAATCCAAAGCCAAAATAAGTTACCTAAGCAAAGAATATCCAACTATAAACAGCAAAAACAAATTAAATTAATACAAACCATACAAACCAAACATGAATGTATTTACCCCATCACACCTTTCATCAAGGTTCTGCCAGTGGTGAAAATGACATGGTTAGGATATGACTTAACAAGCTGGTGAACATTTTCTTTGGGAAGGGTCAATTCTAGTTTTCTTTTGTCCTTTTTTTTCCCCCCGCCCCACAGGGTCTCACTACATCATTACCCAGGCTGGCCTCAAACTCCTGGGCTCAAGGGATCCTCCTGCTGCAGCCTCCCAAGTGGCTGGGATTACAGGTGGGTGCCACTATGCCTGGCCAATTCTAGCTTTTGATCCCACCAAAAACGGGTACTTGCCTTTCACATCTTGAAACAGAAAATTATGTAAATGATATACAGTGGATTGTGTGACGTAGTTATAGCTTATAAAACAAGAAGTGAGAGGTAGCACCCAGTAATGGGTATCAGTGACATGGCTCTGCCTTTCTTACTGCAAGGTATTGTCCTTAGGCTGGCCAAGAAGGTCCATCGCCTCTGTAAGCATCTCAGCCACATTTCAAGCAATGATCTGTTTTTTATTCCAGATAGGAAACTCTCACTGTTCCCTCCAGCAGACTTCCTCTTACAAAGTATTGGTCAGAACTTAATCACGTGACTGCTCGTAAACCAATCATGGCCAAGGGGAATGCAATTATCATGACTGAGTTTTTTCATATTAATCTTGAGATATCTCCTGTCTGTTCATTAAGACCAAGGCTCTCCTGTTTCCAATCCCCACCCCTAGACACCTGGGAAGAGAGAGGGGGAATAGATATCATTATTATCAGGGTTGGCATTACAATTTACCTCAATTATTCTAAAAGATCCACATGACAACTGTAAAAGGGCTGTTTTTTCTAAAGATGCACTATAGTCATTATCACCATCTAGACCTGGGTCCCTAAAACTTAAGAAAAACACTTCACTATTAGACAAACAAAGGCACCAGAATGCAATGAACTATAATACTTTACTGGTTAGGTGAGTAAGAGCCAGTAAATCAAAGGGGCTTTTAAAAAACACAATTCTCCTTGAAGAGGTCCTTTACATCCCTTGTAAGTTGGATTCCTAGGTATTTTATTCTCTTTGAAGCAATTGTGAATGGAAGTTCATTCCTGATTTGGCTCTCTGTTTGTCTGTCACTGGTGTATAAGAATGCTTGTGATTTTTGCACATTAATTTTGTATCCTGAGACTTTGCTGAAGTTGCTGATCAGCTTAAGGAGATTTTGGGCTGAGACAATGGGGTTTTCTAAATATACAATCATGTCGTCTGCAAACAGGGACAATTTGACTTCTTCTTTTCCTAACTGAATCCCCTTGATTTCTTTCTCTTGCCTGATTGCCCTAGCCAGAACTTCCAACACTATGTTGAATAGGAGTGGTGAGAGAGGGCATCCCTGTCTTGTGCCAGTTTTCAAAGGGAATTTTTCCAGTTTTTGCCCATTCAGTATGATATTGGCTGTGGGTTTGTCATAAATAGCTCTTATTATTTTGAGGTACGTTCCATCAATACCGAATTTATTGAGCGTTTTTAGCATGAAGGGCTGTTGAATTTTGTCAAAAGCCTTTTCTGCATCTATTGAGATAATGATGTGGTTCTTGTCTTTGGTTCTGTTTATATGCTGGATTATGTTTATTGATTTGCGAATGTTGAACCAGCCTTGCATCCCAGGGATGAAGCCCACTTGATCATGGTGGATAAGCTTTTTGATGTGCTGCTGAATCCGGTTTGCCAGTATTTTATTGAGGATTTTTGCATCGATGTTCATCAGGGATATTGGTCTAAAATTCTCTTTTTTTGTTGTGTCTCTGCCAGGCTTT
The DNA here is from genome assembly GCF_047675955.1 of Chlorocebus sabaeus. Classification (NCBI taxonomy): domain Eukaryota; kingdom Metazoa; phylum Chordata; class Mammalia; order Primates; family Cercopithecidae; genus Chlorocebus; species Chlorocebus sabaeus. Next base: position 46,127,830 of record NC_132915.1, read on the forward strand.
GGTATCAGGATGATGTTGGCCTCATAAAATGAGTTAGGGAGGATTCCCTCTTTTTCTACTGATTGGAATAGTTTCAGAAGGAATGGTACCAGCTCCTCCTTGTACCTCTGGTAGAATTCAGCTGTGAATCCATCTGGTCCTGGACTTTTTTTGGTTGGTAGGCTAAAACCACTGCTCAGTGAAATAAAAGAGGACACAAACAAATGGAAGAACATACCATGCTCATGGATAGGAAGAATCAATATCGTGAAAATGGCCATACTGCCCAAGGTAATTTATAGATTCAATGCCATCCCCATCAAGCTACCAATGAGCTTCTTCACAGAATTGGAAAAAACTGCTTTAAAGTTCATATGGAACCAAAAAAGAGCCCGCATCTCCAAGACAATCCTAAGTCAAAAGAACAAAGCTGGAGGCATCACGCTACCTGACTTCAAACTATACTACAAGGCTACAGTAACCAAAACAGCATGGTACTGGTACCAAAACAGAGATATAGACCAATGGAACAGAACAGAGTCCTCAGAAATAATACCACACATCTACAGCCATCTGATCTTTGACAAACCTGAGAGAAACAAGAAATGGGGAAAGGATTCCCTATTTAATAAATGGTGCTGGGAAAATTGGCTAGCCATAAGTAGAAAGCTGAAACTGGATCCTTTCCTTACTCCTTATACGAAGATTAATTCAAGATGGATTAGAGACTTAAATGTTAGACCTAATACCATAAAAATCCTAGAGGAAAACCTAGGTAGTACCATTCAGGACATAGGCATGGGCAAAGACTTCATGTCTAAAACACCAAAAGCAACAGCAGCAAAAGCCAAAATTGACAAATGGGATCTCATTAAACTAAAGAGCTTCTGCACAGCAAAAGAAACTACCATCAGAGTGAACAGGCAACCTACAGAATGGGAGAAAATTTTTGCAATCTACTCATCTGACAAAGGGCTAATATCCAGAACCTACAAAGAACTCAAACAAATTTACAAGAAAAAAACAAACAACACCATCAAAAGGTGGGCAAAGGATATGAACAGACATTTCTCAAAAGAAGACATTCATACAGCCAACAGACACATGAAAAAATGCTCATCATCACTGGCCATCAGAGAAATGCAAATCAAAACCACAATGAGATACCATCTCACACCGGTTAGAATGGCGATCATTAAAAAGTCAGGAAACAACAGGTGCTGGAGAGGATGTGGAGAAATAGGAACACTTTTACACTGTTGGTGGGATTGTAAACTAGTTCAACCATTATGGAAAACAGTATGGCGATTCCTCAAGGATCTAGAACTAGATGTACCATATGACCCAGCCATCCCATTACTAGGTATATACCCAAAGGATTATAAATTATGCTGCTATAAAGACACATGCACACGTATGTTTATTGCAGCACTATTCACAATAGCAAAGACTTGGAATCAACCCAAATGTCCATCAGTGACAGATTGGATTAAGAAAATGTGGCACATATACACCATGGAATACTATGCAGCCATAAAAAAGGATGAGTTTGTGTCCTTTGTAGGGACATGGATGCAGCTGGAAACCATCATTCTCAGCAAACTATCACAAGAACAGAAAACCAAACACCGCATGTTCTCACTCATAGGCGGGAACTGAACAATGAGATCACTTGGACTCCGGAAGGGGAACATCACACACCGGGGCCTATCATGGGGAGGGGGGAGGGGGGAGGGATTGCATTGGGAGTTATACCTGATGTAAATGACGAGTTGATGGGTGCAGCACACCAACATGGCACAAGTATACAAATGTAGCAAACTTGCACGTTGTGCACATGTACCCTACAACTTGAAGTTTAATAATAATAAATAAATTAAAAAAATAATAATAAAAAAAGAAAAAATAAATAAAAATAAAAATAAAAAACACAATTCTTCAGCTAACAGCATGAGGTAAAAGAAACCATATTAGTTCTCTTCAATTTTACACTTTCGGGTTTAGACCTCTCAGTCACTCCATATTTGTTTTTCAAAACATTCGTTGTCTTTTTTCATTTAGGCAATTTTCCCCTTCCTCAAAAAGAAGTGTCAGGGTCAAATTACAAGAGCTTATCTGACAAGGGGGAAAAACCCCATGCAAGATATATTCCTATATTTGGGCCTTCAGTAATAAGCTTATGATAAAGGAAAATACAAATACTCTCTCCTCCTCCATGCCCAGGAACAGCCCAAGACTTGGAATCATTCTTCACAGGGTTCACTCACTATCCAGCCCAACTCTCAACCTCCACAGGCCTTTAGCAGATCCAAGAAAGATGCAATCCTCTAAAGCTCCCAGAATAATGAGACTAAAAAGAAGGCTGACTAGAGTAGGAACACTGCCTGTATCTTTTCTCACTTTTTTTCAGGGAGTCCTTTAAAGCAGTGTAGGTGGAAAAGAATAAGCAAAAGAAGTAGGAAGGTTCAACAGAAGGTAGTAAGAACACTACCTCTGACTGGTCTTTCCATAGTTCAGAGATGCCCAATCTGCACGCCTCTACACACAGCAGAACTGACACAAACAAATGATGACTGCTAACTGCTAATTCTGGCCCTTTTTCTTTTTAAACACACTCCAGAAGTCGTTGCAATACCGGAAACATTTGGGAGACTGAGCCATCTGATGACAATTACAGGAATCCTGGAAGGGAAAGAACGCTCAAGGAAGGCCAGACGGCCAGGCAATTATAAACCCTAGCTCAGCCCATGTCCTCTCCACACCCTCCACATCACTGCCAGCAAGAGGAGGATGGTGACACCATTAACCAACATTCCCAGGCTGATCCCAGGCTCACACACACTGCTCCAAAGAGGATATCATGATTTTGGTTTGCCTGGTTTTCTTATCCTTTGAAGTAAGACACTTCATGATTGTCATGAGTTTGGTTCCCAAGGGTGTGAGATTTATAGGAACCAAGACTTTTACAGTAAAGAGATGATTTAAAAGGCAAACCACTAAAAATGATAGTATGAAACTAAAACATTTCCAAGTTGCTTTAATCCCTGAACTAATCCTTTCAGAATGCCAGAGAAAGAGGATGGGAGGTAAAGGTTATGGTTAGGAAGAGAAAAAGAGCTAACATTTACTAAGCACCTCCAAAAGCAAGCCACTTTTAAGATAAAGAAACCTTGCAAAGGAGAGAGCATCCAAGACTAATGAGAACTAAGGCTCAGAGAGACAGTTTATGCAGTCTCAAAGCTCTTAAATGAAGACAATGGAGTAAAGCCCCCAAACCCATCTCACTTCAAAGCCCACACTCTTTCTACTACACTGTTGGTGAGACAGCAGGTACATAAAACAGAGACAGACCCAGTATGACACAAAATGGCATTAACCATTCACTATCTGACCAAGGCACAATTAACTTGGCTTCTTTACTCTTAAGTACTTTATATAGTTTTACATCCATTTCTTTTCAATTAATAAATCATAAGTATAATCCCATATAATTAAGAAAAGTCTGGTCCTTTAAATAACTGCACCCTGACAGATTTCACAACTGATGTCTTCCAAATTAAAGCCCTGTGCTGACAGGACTAGGAAATTTAAAACATTTGAAATAGTACACATTTAATGAAGAAGTCCCAGGAAGCAGGGAAGCATAGGAGACTGCTTAATAAGAAATCATGAGAGGCAGGAGAATGGTGTGAACTCGGGAGGTGGAGGTTGCAGTAAGTCGAGATCACGTCACTGCACTCCAGCCTGGGCGACAGAGCGAGACTCCGTCTCAAAAAAAAAAAAAAAAAAAAAAAAAGAAAGAAAGAAATCATGATTCCATAGAATTCCTGCTGTTTCAAGAGAATATACTTGAGTAGAATTACATTTGACAAATCTTTATAAATAGGAAACATAATCTATAAACATATACACAAATGTACAAAATTCAAAATTAGGATTGCTAACTACCATTTAATTATCTTCAACTAATGCCTTTTGTGAGTCTCTATAGAACACTGTCAAATTTTCCTTAAATCATCACAAGTTGAATACTTGCTTCAATTTGTTAGCAAAAGTGGGACTTCTACAATACCTGACTATCTTACAAAATATGGTGTTGGTAGTAATAAAGTGTAACAGGAATAATAAAAGTAAACACGATGATGATGACAATAATGGCAGCTTTCATGTACTACATCTTTCTCAGTGTCTGTCACTATTCCTAATGCTTAATATAGATTTTTTTTACTTAACCTTCTCTATAAGGTAGCTATTATTATTATTCCCAAAAAGTAACAAGCAAGTTGAACTCAGAAAATTTGAGTTCAAGTCCACACTTGGCTCTAATAAGCTGGAAATAGCTTCCTCTTTGTAGATATCCAACTTCTCCACTATACAATGGAAAGTTTAAGGTTGGGGGCACTGTAGATTAAATGAGCTTCCCTGTACTATAGATTTGACATCCCTCTGAAAATACATATGTGCCCCTCCCAATCCAAGGCAAACACACATCACTAAACAATCACGCCAGTGAATCTCATTATGACTGCACCATCTTTCACGGCACAACACACTAGGAAGTTATTAACAATCAACACGAGATAACTTTTAAAATGATACCTCGTTGCCCTCTTAAGGATGACACAATATCACCTAGCTGGAGGCTAGGTATCCAGCTAGTAAGAGTGTCACATAAGTCCAAAAGCTACAGCTTGGCAACTTAAAATTGGAACACCAAGATGAGACTGAGTCTGTCAATATCTGATATCCAGCTGAAAAGTCTTAAAAGAAACTGGGGTTTCTTGCCACCCTAGAAAGCCAGCTGACCTAAGCAGTCACATATCCCCACCAAAAGTTGCCCACGGCAACAAATGATACAACTCCAGTCTACCAGTGTGGGGCATGAAAATCCATGCCATGTCCCAGGAAAGGAAGCAGGGCTATCCCACCAAGAGAAGACTGCCTTCAGAAGGAAAGTATGGGATATCCACAGGAAAGGAAGAGATCCAAATTCTGATTTTCATTTGGCTCTGATCCCATGTATTAAGTTAATGTTATAGCTCAGTGAAAGTAATTACCAGCTAGGCTCTGCAATCCATCAATTCACCTTGGGCATTCCTGCTGATTCTTTCTTTGGTCTCTAGGACCCAAGAATCCCTTTTGTTGATCTGCAAGTGTGAAGGAAAAGTTGGTTGTTACTAGTTTCTCTCTTTCTATTCTAAATTTCTGCCAAGTAATTAGGAAGAGAAAATGAACTATTTTCAAGTTTTTTAATGGAAGCTATGGGGATTCGAGTAGGCACAGCCTCTTACAAAAATAAGATTAAAACCATATATCTTTGACGTCCCCCCTTCCAAGTAGAATGGACAAATGCAATTTGGCTCTAGGCTGTGAACTCAGGGACTTTATCCAAATCACCTCCATTCTAATTTAGGTAATTTAGCAAGATTAACTTAGTCAATAAATTAAATGTATATGGATTTACAAAAGATTTTCATATATCCCCACAACTATCATAAAAGAAAATATTATTAGTAACCCCATTTTGCAGACAAGTATGACGAAGTTCAGAGGTTAAAAGTACTAACCGTAAGATCTAAGTGACAAAGCAGTCTCTTGACTCCAAACACTAGATTTCTCAGTAATTTTTCCAAGTATGGTAGTATCTTATGATTTAAAGGAATTACTCTAACCGGAATTAACATTCAAAACTACATTAAAGACTTTACTCAGTGCCATTCACACAGTAGGCAGGTGAATTTTTCATTCTCCACTAAACTACATAGAAATTATAGAGGACATTCTGAAATTATTCCCTATGCTCCCCACTACCCTGTAAGTCCATTTCCACTGCACAACTACACTGAATGGGCAACATAAATATAATAAACATATGCCCACAGAGGGTGGAAGGTAAACAATCACGCACAAGTACTGGCAACAATAGTGGGCCCTTTCTGCCACTTCAGTTGTAAACACAATTGCTGACTTTGGTCACCAGCAAACCCCATGGGAAGGTGGTCCACAGCTAAATACACCACTTCCTGTCTATCCAAATGTCAGGGGGTTCTAAGAGTCATACAAACATCAACAAGCCTGTAGTTTTTATAGCTCAGAACCAAGGTTCTGGGATCTGCAATTTGAATGGCCAGTGCTTGTCTCCTTAGGCATGTCAAAATCAGTTATAATGTACATTATTTTTTTTTTTTTCCTGATTCTACAAGTAATACACTCTATCTGTAGAAAACATAAAAAATGTAACAAAGTATAAAGAAGCAGAAATCAGTCTTAATTCCAGAGGCAACAACTGATAATTTTGGCCTATTTCCTTCTAGTCATTTTTTTTCCTGAAAAACATTATTTCCTCTTCTACAGAAAGCATTTACTTTCTTTTTATTTTTTTATTATTATTACTTTTTTGATATGGAGTCTCACTCTGTCACACAAACTGGAGTGCAGTGGCACCATCTCAGCTCACTGCGACCTCCGCCTCCCAGATTCAAGCCATTCTCCTGCCTCAGCCTCCCAAGTAGCTGGAATTACAGGCACCTCCCACAATACCTGGCTAATTTTTGTATTTTTAGTAGAGACAGGGTTTCGCCATGTTGGCCAGGCTGGTCTCGAACTCCTGACCTCAAGTGATCTGCCCACCTTGGCATCACAAAGCATTTACTTTCTTCAGGCAATAACAAGAAGGCAAAACAGCCCTCCCCCCAAAAAAATTAATCCCATTGTATTTATAGAACTAACTCAAATTTCCCCAGTAAAATCTTGATGCATCAAAAATGCATGAAAATCCTCTGGAAAAGCCCAATAAGGTAGTCACTCAAGTCCTTCTACTGCAACACCCACAAAACCAGAAGAATCAATAATCTATAATGAATATAAGCGGTAACCTTGTCAGAATTTGTTTCTTCAGAACTTTTTTACCTTCCAAAATCCTATTTTTGCACTGAAACTATTAACCCTAATTATCTTATCAGTGAGAAAAGGAACTTTGGCTCACACAGAAAAGAAACTATGTAGAGGCTGGCGCGGTGGCTCATGCCTATAATCTCAGTACTTTGAGAGGCAGAGGTCGGCAGATCACCTGAGGTCAGGAGTTCAAGACCAGCTTGGCCAAAATTGGGGAACCCCATCTCTACTAAAAACACAAAAATTAGCTGGACATGGTAGCAGGCGCCTGCAGTCCCAGCTACTCGGGAGGCTGAGGTAGGAGAATCACTTGAGCTCAGGAGGTGGACGTTGCAGTGAGCCGAGATTGTGCCATTACACTCCAGTCTGGGCGACACAGCAAGACTCCATCTCAAAAAAAAAGAAAAAGAAAAAGAAACTATGTAGAAAGGGGTGGCATGGGGTGGGAGGTGGATGGAAAAAAGGTCTTATTTCCCTCTCAAAATTACCCTTCTAGAAGAAACAAAGGAAATATTATTGAAGTACCATATATATGTCTTTTTGCATAGTACATAACCAAGGAGCACAGCGTCTGTCCTCTCTAATTTGAAATGGATAGCTCAAAAGTAAGGCAAATCCTGTCTAACAAAGTTGAGGGGATATTCTTTTCATATCAAAAAAAATAGAGACTTAAATGCAACCAGTTACTTAACCAGTAAAAGCACTACTTTTTTAATGCTAAGAGGCACTGGAACTTTTTTTTTCCCGGCAATTTCATTCATCATATATTTCTAACATACCTATTTAAGAGGAATTCAAAGAAAAAGTACTCTTGTACTACTTATCGCTAAGTAAACACAATTTTTAAATAATTTTCAGTGCAAGAGACCTGGAATTTTACTCCCTACAGCCTAGTGATTTTAAATGCCCTGTGACCCTCTTAGGCACTGCCAACATCAACATCTGGTACCTGGCACAAAGAAAATGGATTTTCAACAGTTTTTAAAAACCTCTTCTTTTTCATCATGTGCTTTAAATATGTTTCTAAGATAGTTGTCTTTCTCTCCTTTCTGGTGTACAAAAAAAGGGAAGCTATTCTATCAGGCAACTACATGTTTTAGAAGCAAAAGGGAAAAATAATAACCAAAAATTAAGTTGTTGCTAATATTTTTTCATTCCTCCTAAAAGATTACACAAAATAGACATCTTCAATCTGACTAGATGAAAAAATAACCCATGATGATTGTAATTATTGCCCCACAAGTATATACACTTCTAAACAAGACTTCAAAATCCAAAGTATATCCCCTACACAATTCACCATATTTCTGATTTCTTCCTTTTTCACATGTAAGTCTTTTTATGACCTTCAAATATCCCAATGACTTGAGAAAAAATAATAATGATAGTACTATTGATAACCAATACATTCATCACCTTTATTTTTATTTGTTATTTTGAGACGGAGTCTCACTCTGTTGCCCAGGCTGGAGTGCAGTGGCGTGATCTTGCTCATTGCAACCTCGGCCCCCAGGTTCAAGTCATTCTCCTGTCTCAGCCTCCCATGTAGCTGGGATTACAGGCACCTGCTACCGTGCCCGGCTAATTTTTGTATTTTTTTTAGTAGAGATGGAGTTTCACCATCTTGGCCAGGCTCATCTTGAACTCGTGACCTTGTGATCCACCCACCTCGGCCTCCCAAAGCGCTGGGATTACAGGCGTGAACCACCGTGGCCAGCCCCATTTGTCACCTTTAAAAGCTGTACTTTAGCAAACAAGCTCATTTAATTAAACCTCAAATACTTAACCTAGAAGTTTCAAGTGACTTTCAAAAAACAATACACCTGTAAGGAAAACTGACCATACTTTACAAAGCAGTGAGAAAGCCATGCCAAAAAAAGCTGAAATATTTTTTTCTAAGACACCTCCTTAAATTTAAAAAAAAAAAAAAAAGCAGAAAAAAATAAAACTGCCTCTCAACTGTAAGTTAGTTAATTGAAACAAAGGGATAATCCCTTACTGTATAACTTCAAAACAGTTGCGTGAAGCTTCATTTCTATGTAAACTTCTCCTTCTCTGTGGTTCTGGCTCAAGTCTGAAGTCATTATTATAAGTAAAACAGCCCATAAAAGTTGTTCCCGTTTCAGTATCATCAACTAGTATACAGGAGACAAGCAATGGGGCAGTCCACAGCTAATGCATCAATTTTTTTCACAAGCACTCATGTTACACCACATGCCTGCTTAGTATCCAAAATAAAACGACTGCCTTCTACATTAGAAAAATTTTCTCAAAGAAAAAAACATAGCTATCATTCATTTCTTAGCCAAACATGCTCAAGGAT